>NW_026690876.1:1612346-1913961 GCF_020826845.1 Diceros bicornis minor
TTGTTAACCTGGACAAGATAGACTGGAATGTTTCAGAGAAAGTTCAAGTGAGAAACTATCAAAACCACAACCTGCCCAGTACCCTTGCCCCTCTCCCCCCTCCTCTCTTTCCAGACCCGCAGCCTCCACTCTATCTTGGTCATCAGTTCTCTGCTCAAGGACTCATCTTGGCTATAGAGCTCCTTAAGTTTTTCAGAGCTTTACCCGAGGGGAGGGGAAAGAGGGAAGGATAAATTTAGGGATAATGTGAGGGGTCTGAGTGCAAATCCCTTTTCTTTGACAACCCAAGAGATTCAACCTGCCTGGAGGAGTGTTCTCACTGGGCTCCTCTGAGCACTAAGGTCTCATGGGACTGGGAGGGGGCTCTCCTGTTGGTCACTGGGGTCTCCACTCCCCAGCTCTACAGAGCAGCTCTGTTTTGACCACTATGAGTTTCAACTGGCCATAGAGTTCTGTTGCTATAAACACTTGGAAATCTCCAATGTGGCTCAACCCAATAGCTGACATTTAGGGAAACCGAGTCCTGAAGCAGAACTGGTTCACAAGGACACCAGGAGACTTAGAGACCAACTACCCACTCCCAGGCCCTGTCCCCAGCATTTGCTGCCTCCCAGGAGTTCCTGGTTGACTGAGGCGCCAATGGCAGACATAAGGAGATCCCCCATCCATCCTGGTCCTCCTATGCAGAGAGGCCTACCCACAGGGAAACTTACCCCCGTGTGTTCTTCAGGTGGCTTGTGGAGGTTTTCTGCAGAGCAGAGATGAAAGTGCGGGGTGAGGAGAAGTTCTTCCAGATGTCGCACTCCTGGGGAAGGGAAGAGAATGAGGTGTGAGGTTGGGCACTGGAGCCCCGCTTGCTCTAGCTTCAGTCTCCTTCTATTTACATCTCCCCTCCTGGATGAGACAGATGCTCAGGGAGCCCCAGAAAGACATTTAGGACCCAGAAAGTAACACTCACAAGGAGGAGGAGTTTAGCTCAACCCAGGGAAGGAGCCAGGTAGGAAGTGAGCATCCTCCCACTGGGACCTGGAGTCAAGGTCAGCGGGGCCCCTGGCAGGAAAGGCCTAGGGACTTGCAGGAGCTTAGACCACACACTTCAATCCTGGGAGCTGATAAAGGTGGAGAGGCAGTTCCCAAGTCTCCAGAGAGGGGCTCTACTGGGCCTCCCACGGCACACCTGGGCCACCTGGACCCAGTGCTCTACCACCCTCGCCCTGTCCTGGGCTGTCATGCTCGCATCCCCGAGGCAGGTGGTGATGACGAGGCTGGCCACCCTTCTGAACTGGTCGATGGTGGCCTGGATGGTGGGTGTCTAGTGTTGACTGCCAGGCTTATTCTTCTTGTGCCAGGTGGATCCCAGGCACTGAGAGGGCACCACCTTCCAGAAGAGCTCCTGGGGGACAGGGGGAGTGTCATCCAGCCCTGCCACAGGCCACCTCTGTGTCCACAGCCACTAAAGTCCCACGCAGTTGTCACAGTTTAGAGCTAGAGCTCAGGAAGCTCAGGATGTGGCCTGAGCCTTGTGAGAGTCCCTAGGTTTTCTTCTCTGTCCACCGAGGGTACCCAACACAGGATGTCCCAGGACCCAATCCCGGCAGGGAAGGGAGAGGGGCATTTGCATCCAGCCCGTCCTGGCTAACTCCAAGCTCCAGACGGTGGCTCAACTCTGCTCATGCCAAGGGGGCATCTGCCACCACCCTGATCTCTGCTCTGGTCCCACTCTCCATTCTGATGCACATTCCTCCGTGGCAGCTACAACCACTGGCCTTGTCTGTCTCCCTTGTAGTGAAGCACACTTCAGGTGTCAAGTCCTGAGGCTGTTGAGCCTACTGAGGAGACGGCTGGGCCACCGTAGACCTGGCTGCACACAGTGAGTTCCCCTCCACCACTGATGGGCCAAGCCCTGCCAAGCTTTCCATCTCTTCTACCTCATGGAGCCGGCACAGCCACTCTGTGCAGCAGGTCCTGTTAGTGTCCACCTCTACGGTCTGCAGGTGGACAGCAAAGGCTTGGGGGTTCCAGAAGTTGCCCAGGTCATATGGTTGGTAAGGGGTGGAGCTGGGATTTGGGCCCAGATCATGGGAGTTTGGATCAGGTCTGGGGCAACAATGGCAGAGGGACGGCCTGCTCCACCCCGCCCTGAGATCCCAGCTGTTCACCACATCTATCACGGTCAACTGCTCCACCACCAGCTTAGGAGAGAAGGCCGTGAGGTTGGGCTTCTTCTCACGCTCCTTAACAGCCACAGGTGGAGATGGACTTCCCACTAAAAATGATGGTGCAGGTGACTCCAGCTCAGCAGCACTCACTCCTCCTGGAGCCGATGTCGGCCCTTGCTCCAGCTCCAACACTGCTGATGGAGGGGACGCTGGCCTCAGCACTAGTAGCGGTGTTGTGAACGGAGCTGGAGCCAGCTCTACCTCCACCACTGCCCACTGCTCTGCTTCTGCCACTGGCTGGAGCTCTGCAGCTGGCGCTACAGTGGGATAAAGAGAAAGATTCACCCACATAGCTGACTTTCCATGTGTCCTTCTAAACACAGGAAAGATCCCACTTCCCTTCCAGGAATATCCAGCCTGCAGTCCCCCTTACCCTCTGCCTCTGCCTCAGTGGCCTCCAGAAGCTCACACTGGGCAAGGGTAAGAGGGTCATGGCAGCTCAGCTCCGAAACAGGCAAAGTTACCTGCGTGTACATCTCCTTTAGCTTGAAAAAGGGACAGCCCCAGTCTGGTCACTCCCTAGTTCTGGTCAACCTGGTCATCTCAAGGTCCTGAGTGTGGAGACCCTCTGTTCCTGTTCTCATCTCAGAGCAGCACTGGATGGTGTTTGTGGCCTCAGGCACCTTCCCCTTGCCTAGTGAGTTGGTGAAATTGAAACCATTGGGCAGCTCCTCGATGACCTTCTTACTGGAGTTCTGCAAAGACTGCTCCGGAGCTGGGCCTGAAGGAATCAGGGGCTGCCTGCACACTGCCACTGGGGTCATCCCCCAAGAGAAAGTCTGCTCCTCAGTTCAGGCACAGAGGGACATCCCTGCAAAGAACTGTGGTCAGGCAGGAAAAGAGATGAAACCTCTATGGCTCAGTAACATAAGAGTAGAGGAGCTCACATTCTCATGCTGCCAGCCATGACCTGGGCTATGAACATGACAGGCCCACCATGCTTCCGACACCTAACAACCAGCTCCTGCCCAGGAATGGTCTGCCCCTCATACCCTGCCTTCTCCCCTCCACACAAACACATACAGACACACACACACACAAGATGAGGGACCAGGGGTGTGGGGCTGATCAGGTGGGATCACAGTTGTGTCCTGGCCTGCACTAGCCTATCCTGGGCTGCCCCGTGTTACCCTTCACTGCCTCCTGCCAGACGCCCAGAGGCGTCGGGGATGAGGGCTGAGCCAACGTCGGCAACGACCAAAAAGTTTCTCTTTCTGGGTTTTTTTGTGCCTAGATCCTCCAAAAGTTGGGATACAACAACAAAATATTTTTTCCTGTTGACTGTCTCCAGTCAAGTGAGCTGGATGGGGGGCTGTGGGTGCCTGGTTACCAGAGTTCTAAGATCTTTTGAGGTCTATGACCAAGGAAGTGAAGTCTTTTTTCAAGACTCCTTTACCTAGGCCCCTTCCCTCAATCAGACTTATCCAGAGCTGCCCCCTGTGCCCTGGCTGCTAACCCTCCTCCCCCATGTCATCTCCTGAGCTGTACACAAGGAGCCTACACAGCCCTAGCCACAGCTCCCTGGAAACCTAAGTCGGGTCCTAGCTTTGAGGAGACAGAGATGAATGCAGACCTCCTTTTTCTTACCAGTTCTTCATCCCGAGAAAGTCCCTGTACCTCTCAGGTCCTCCCCAGTCTCTAAACCTGCACCATGGGGATCAGGCTAGAATCTACTTCCTAGGGATGTCAGGCGGTGTATATGACATAATATCTCTTACCTCTGTGAGCTGGTGTCACATGTACCTAAGGCACAAACTTAAAGATGGAAGAATAACAAGAAGGGGTGACAGGTAGCACAGAACACCACTCAAAACAGGCCTGGGTTCTAGCAATGTGATATTGGAACAGTCGCTTCCAACTTGGCCTCATTTTCAGGTCAGCATCATGAGGGGGTTGAAACTAATGGAAATTTACATACTGCCATCCTGCGGCATAAAACCATTCAATTGTTTCCTGTTTAATGGAGAATGAGACCCAAGTGTCTCGTCTTGGCCTATGAGGTGAGCAGCCTTCACAGTGGTACCCAGTAAGCCCCACCCATGGTACAGCCATCCCCGTGGAACCACTAAGTAGTTAGTAACTGGTTTCTTAACATAATAACAGCCAAAGTGATGGGATGTCTTGTCTAAGTTTTAACTAAAAAAGTCTCTCACTTCCTCTTACTCCCTCTTTCATGTTCCATCTCTCTCTCTCACTCTGTCGAATCCCTGTAACTGAGGAATCAAATACCAGTGTTTTTGGGCTGCCCAACGTGGACGCCTAGATAGGAGAGAAGCACGAGATTGCCCAGGCCAACAGACAGAAAGAAACTCAGGCTCTCAGTCCAAACTGAACCCTAAAAGCTGAGAGTGAACTTGGGGGCCAGTCCTCCCCCAGTTGAGCCTCAGTTGCAGGCCACACAGGGTGGTGATGAGGTAAGAGGGAGGAAAGGAATGTGGGAGCTTTCTGCCTGCTCCACCTGGAAGGATGAGGGCGAGAACAATGTCATGTGACACTGAGTCCTCAGGAGAACCTGTGAGGTAGCTGGAGTTCTCACACCTTCCAGATGAGGAAACAGGCTCGAGGAGGCCTGGCCCAAAGCCCAAGCTCACATCGAGAGTGAGAGTTGGAGCTGGGCTTGTTCTAGAATTACAACATCTTGGAGGATGGAGTGCTATTGGTACCAGTTGCCTGGAGTCAGATGTCCAAGGTCAGAGGACAGTGGTGCTGGAGAGAAATGGGGTGAGGGGACTATGGCCTTACTGACACTCTCCTCGACCCTGACAGGAGGGCCCTGCCACGTTTACCCCCCCGCAGATCAGCCCCCATAGAGTGCAGGAGAAACAGCAGCAGCAGCAGGTGAGTGTGCCTGTGGGGGAGGGGCTCTGCCCTCCCAGCTGGAGGCCTCAAATCAAGAGAGGATGGCCCTTCCTCTTGCTGCCACAGTGCCTGAATCCCCCAGTAGAAGTGACCAGGAGGAGGGCCTGGGAGATCTGGTGCAGGATGGGTTGTTGTGGGGAGGGCTAGGGACCGCATACCCTGTGATTTTCCAGAATCCTGCCCTGGGAGGTGAGGAGGAGGAGTGTGGTGTTCTTGGGGTGTGAAGGGAGGAGGAATTGAGGGGAGGCTGCTAAGGGTCCTAGGCTGCTCCCCGTGGGAACCCTGGGGTGGGCCAGGAGGCTGAGGGTGAGGCCTTTTCAGGGGAGGGTCTGCAGGGGCCCGACTTGAGAGCAAGGGCTCATCCCATCCACACTCTGATGTCACAGAGTGTCATCCCCTATATTGGCACTTTCCTTGGTCACCTGCTGATGCTGCACCTGCTGATGGGTGATAATCTCGAGGTGGGTGCACCTGAGGACCAGGCAGGGAGGATCCTGAGCCTTGGGCTGCGGGAGACCCCGAACTGAGCTCTGAACTCTCAGCACTTGACACATCTCTCCTGAGAGCCTCACAGCCGCCTCTGGGAGCTAGGGCATCAGGCACATCTTAGGGATGAGTGAACAGAGGTTCCACCTGAGACACCCATTCCGGTTCCCCAGGCTGGGGAAGCTCAGAGCTGCCTGACGGCACAGCTGCGTGAGGTTTTATCTGAGCTGGACTCAGCCTCTCCCTCCCATGCTGCCCGTGGAGGGAGAGAGGATTCGGGCCCCTCCAAGTCAAGGCAGCACATAAGTGGCTGAGCAGTCCCCTCTGCCTGAGGCCTCAGCCTCCAAGTCTGTCATCAGAGAGGGTTATTCTGCCAGGTCCCTTAGCCTCTCCCCCATGTCCTCCTTCTCTGGAGCTCAGAGCCAGGCCTAGGTCCAAGTCCTGTTTTCTCTGCATGCCCAGCCCCCTCTGGGAACCCAGCAGTAGTGCAACTTGAGAAGGTGTGGTCCTAGGGGGTCTAGTCAGACTAGAGGGCTCTGTCTGATGGACTCTGGCTGTCTGCCTTCCAGGAGAACGAGATCAACCTGAGAAGAGGACTGAAGTGAACAGCTGCCGCACCCCCTTCAGGAGAGGGGAAGGAGGAGGAATTCAGAGACCCTCTGGGCAGAACAGTCCCTGGCTCCACCCCCTGTATCTTACATTGAGTAGAAGAGTTTGATAACAGAGAAGTGGGAGACCCATCCTATTGGCGGTGGGTTGAGGGGAGGATGGCATCAAGGAAAATTTCCTGGAGGAGGGGCTGATTATTCCCATTCTGAGAACAGGTAGAGCCTGGATGGAACTGGAGGGAAGGACAGTTCCCAGGACTGGTTGCCTGCCCCACTCCTCACCCCCAATAAGGTCCATGCAGCATCCCCCACTCAGGCCCTATCTGCAGCCTCTCTTTCCCTCTGGTCTCAGGAATAGCCAGTCATGAGGGAGATCCTGCTGCTCCAGGTGGCCACAAAGAATTACAACCAAGAGCCTGAGGAGCGATTTGGGGCCTGGTTCCAGGACAAGGAGCTGCTCAACGAGAGTGATAGGTGAGGCCGGGCAGGAGTTGGGTGAGGGCAGGGGTGGACTCTCCCTGTTGACCAGTCCACAATGCCTGTCTCCGTGGCCCCCCACTCAGCCCCAAGCCTTATTGCATGGCGACCTCTGGGACACCCAGACTCCAGCTGCTGGGCAGGCAGTGGGGGGACACCTGAGATGCGGCTCCTGTTAGACTCACAGGTGCCTCTCTGTCCTGGAGCTACAGCCTGTCCTGCCAGCTGGACACCCAGACCTAGTTGGCCAGCAGAATACTCAAGGACAAGAAGAACCTGCCATCATCAAGGTCAGGGGTGAGTGATTGTCTGGCCTGTGGTGACTGACTCCTATTGGTTCAGTAATACTTCGGGCTAAACGTGCCCTTAGGGAGTGGGACAACTGGCACTGGGATCCCAGCTCCACTACTGAGCAGTCCTGTGACTGGGGTGACTCTCTTCAGCTTCCTGAGACTCCATTTCCTCCTCTGTGAAATAGGTGATACTAAATGATCTCTTGCGTGTCAGGGACAAATGGGGTACTGGTTGCTGACAGCACTGAGCACAGAGCCTGGAGCACTCAGTGCAGTGGGGACATGGTGGGGGCCACGATTCTGAGGGAGGCCCCCCAGGATAACCCGACTCTTCTACTCAGTCCCCAGGCCCCAACACCAACCCCCGTACCAGTGGCCGTTCACAGCCCCATCCTCAGCAACGGGGACACATCTGGGAGGCTCGGGATGCACTGGGCCAGCTCCTCCCTCCTGACGGGAAGGGGAGCATTGTAAGCTGATCTCTGAGGTCCCCTTAAACCCAAGAGAGAGGGGACGACCCCACCCCAGCTCCCCGATGTCTCTACCCCAGGACCAATTCACACATTGTGGAGGGGCAGTAGTTATTTGTTGTAAACAATAAATGCCATATTTGAATATTATATTAAAGTCCTGTTCCCTTTACAGTCTGGGAGTTGTGGTGTGGTTCTGTCGCTTTCTGTAGGCATGTAAGTGAGACACTGAATCTCACATTTCTCCTTGAATCAAGAACTCTTCCGGGTCATCAGCTTATTGTATGTGGGAGAAGGGAGAAGGGCCAGCCCTTCGCTGGCTAGTGGGAAAACCCCCAAGTCCCCCTAATTCCGAAGACCAGTTCATTTCAGTATCATTCAACTCCTCCAGGAGCAGACATGGCCCCCCGCCCGTTCTCTTGGGATTTTAAGGTTGAAGGTACTTTCACAGGCAGAGCAACAACCACTGAAATGTGGGTGTCTTTAAAACAGCACTATCAGGACCATGTCGTGCCACAGGCAGGGGCTGCCTTTCTACATTCTTGAGGAACAGGGAACGTTTTCTGTTTCTCTTGTTGAGATTTCTTTTGACTAAATTTTAGGAACTTGTAGTTTTCTAGTTCAATCTCTGGAATTGCATCAGTTCTAAGTGGGGAAAACAATGTAAAATGATCAAAACGTGCACTTGGAGAGGACAAGGCCCAAGGAAGCTCATTAGCAAATGGACTAAAGGCAGGCAGGATCTAGCTCCTGAGGCCCCTCTAGGGGCTCCCTGTTCACCCCTGACCTGGATTTGAATCCTGCTGTGATCCTTGTCCAAGACTCTGAATTCCTTTTCCTGCTTGTTTTGTATCCAGGTGGAAAGATTTGTGATGCAGCTTTTAAGGCTACTGCTGGGCCTCGTTCCATAAACATGACTGCTCCCTGTCAACTAGGATTCTCAGCACCCCTGCCTTCCTTATGCAATTCCCTTTAGGGCAGACATTCCCCAGAAGGCCCCAAGCCTCCTGCCTCGTTTGTCCTGATGGATCCCCGGTGAGCTCCACTTTGCCAGTAGAAGCGACTATAATCCTAGCCAGTGAGTGACCTCACACTGTCCCTTGCTGTCCAAGGTGACTTCTGAGCCCGTGTCATTCTGAGGTCCATGATCTTGGACAATCCTCCAGTTTACACACTAAGTGTTGGTGTTACTAACTCGTCCAAATGGGGCAATTGGGCCCAAGCCCTTAAACTGTGTCGCCCTTCGGTGGTTGTGTTCTTGTCCCCAGTCCTGTGCTGTGGTTACATTACCACCACCTGCTGGGGTGTGAACACTGTTTGAAGCTTTGAAAGATGAAGCATGATAGGGGTGTGGGGGGCTCCAGCAGGGAATGCCACTGAACTGATGGTCTATGGACATGCATGAACACAGACTTACCAATTAAAATACTAAAATGCTTCCTATCTGGTGGTGAACAGACACTGCTCTGACCTCGCACAGAGAACCCACCCCATGACTAGGAGCTTTCAAAGGGATACCAAGTGGCATTTTGAACCTCATCACTTGGGAACACCCTGTAAGACAAGGGACAGATGAATCGCTCCGCACTTGTGAATTGTCCCCTTCTTTCTGATGGCTGCAAGTTTCACCCAGACACACAGGCTGCACTCTGCCAGGGAAGCCTTCTCAGGACAACCAGAAGCTGAAGATGAATCTTGGTTCCCGTCATCCCAAGCCCTTCCTGACATGGCACAGCCACCAGGGAATGTGATTTGGTAATGGAAAGACTGGGAAGGCTGTATTTTCCCTCCAAAGAGAAAGAGAAGTACCAACAGTGAAAGCTTGATCCCTCAAATAAACAATTAAATCCCAACAAGCAGTGGTTTCTTTCAGCATTACTGATGCTGAAAAGATTTCTTTTGTTAATAGCACGATCCCCCAACTGCCATGTCCATTTCCATGAATCAAATTTCCAACACATATGGATCTAAAAAACTGAGGGAAATCTGGTATTTCCTTAGATGCAACTCTGAATTGGCATGCAACAGAGAACAGAAAAATGGAGACCTAGAAGTAAATATCTAATTTGAGAACATAGACATAAAAGTGCGTTTGAAATAATATTTTGGAGTCTATTGGAATATTATACAAAAATAAGAATCCACTTTTAGTAGGTTTTACTGTGATTGTGAGGGGAAAAACTGAATCACCCCGTGACGTTGATAATTCGCTGCTGACATTAAAGTACAAATAAATAACATACATAGTAAAGGAAAATGAGAGAACAGCATGAAAAAGGAAGATCTTTCTCTCCTCACCTGAAACTCAACCTCTCACCTCAGAAAGAAACTGTTGTCTATATTTTCTATGTCTCGAAGCAGAGTTTAATAAAAGAAAAGTATCGATATATTTTAAAGTTTCAAGAGCTCAAAGCAAGGAAACATTAGGGATGCTGCCAAGAGACCTCACTGAGGTGCCTGTTCCATTTCATCTGCTGTCAGGACGGCCTTCTTAGACCCTCACTTTCTCTGCCTCGCTAGCAAGTCTGTCTGCCATCAGTGTTATCACCAGTCTCGCTCCTGTGCTCTTCACTGCCCTTTCCTCCTTCCTGATACCTCCACAGTGGAGCTGTGGAATGCACAGATCAGTTCCTGGAATCATCTCTGCCAAATCTGAATTCCAGCAGGAGTGGGCATGGGACCTGGAATGCAGACCATCTGCGAGCACACCTGGCAGGGATTCACCTGTGTGACTAGGTGCAAGTTTTTGCAACGTTTTGGCAAGATTGAAAGGACTTACGAGTTGTCCTGCGCTGCTCCAGGCCTGGAGTCCTTGCGGTCTCTCGGGCCAGCAGATCTGGTGGGGCTGGTCCAAGTTGTCCCCTCAGACACCAGTCATTGCCAGGATGGGATGGGATTCTAGTAACAGGCCTCTTGAATATGTCACTGGACATCCTCAAAAGAATGGAAATGCTTAAACCAGGCTTTGGTTTGGACTGGTTCCCACAGTTACGCTGCTTCTCCTGTGAAGACGTGACTTATCATCCTTCTTTTCCTCTTACCCTATAAAAACAAATCATGAAACTGGGCCAAATGATAAAGGAGGCCTGCCTTTTTAGGACAATTATCCTGGCTGTTTTGTACTTCCACCCTCCCTCTATCCTCTGGGGATAGATCTGACCTGTTTCCTGGGATGTCATCAGGCAGATTTGCATCAAGAAGAGAAAGCTCAAGGTCAAACTCAAGGCTCCTCCAGATCATTTCCCCCTCCATCCCGTTAACACGCCCTCCTTTTTTGAGTGTAATTCTATTCTCTTCTTTTCCTTGTCACTATCAACCCCACAAGTCCTGGCACTCCCTCTCAGGACAGTCAGTCCCCAGTCCTTTACTAAATCCCAAATCTTACCATTTCTGTGTTTTCTGTCTACTCATTTGCTTAATCCATTGACCACTTGGTGTTCATAGAGATTAAATCAATAGTGACGTTATCAACCACCCCCTGTTAGCAACTTACTCCCATATCCCAGATGTTCACATAATCCAAATGGTTATGTTCAAAAGTAAATAATTCAGAAAACATATTCACTCACCACAAATTCCTGATCTTTAATATTTTTATTCAAACAGTCATACAGTAGATAGCTGTCCCTCAATATCAGTAGTAATGCCAGATCAACGATTCTCACCTTAATTTTCTCCTACACCTATCAATCCTAGATTCCATGGACTATGATCACAATAATTTCCTTGGAAAAATAAAAAATTCCTTACCACTCATTTATTTTGCAAACCTTCAAACCCAGAAGATCTCGATTATCTGCCATGCCACAGCTACTGCTGGTCTTATGACAAGCTGAAGAAAAAGCACGAAACATGATCTTTTTGTACCACTGTAAATACAAAGCCATCTGCATCAACAGGAAAGCACCCATAATGCCTGGAAATTTTGTTCTCTTTTTTTGTTTGGCTCAAAAACAAAAAGACAAATCAATTTAAAAAATGGTCAATGCACCAGAGTAAAATTTTTCCAGTGAAGACATACAGGTGGCCAACAGGTGTATGAAACGGTGTTCAGCATCACAAATCAGGGAATGCAAATCAAAACCACAATGAACTATCATTTCACACCTGTTATGATGGCGATTATCAAAATAACTAAAGATGACAAATGTTGGTGAGGATGTGGAGAAAAGGAAACCTCGTCGGAATGTAAACTAATACAGCCATTATGGAAAACAGTATGGAATTTCCTCCAAAAATGAAAACTAGCCTATGATCCAGCAATCCCACTTCTGGTATACAGCCACAGGAATTGAAATCAGGGTCTCAAAGAGATACCTGCCCTCTAATGTTCATTGCAGCAAATTCGCAATAGCCAAGATGTGGAAGTAACCTAAACGTCACTGATGGATGAATGGATAAAGAAATAGAATATTCGTCAACATTGAAAAAAGAAGAAATTGCTGCTATTTTTGACAACATGAATGCACCTAGAAGACATTGTGCTAAGTGAAATAAGGCAGACAGAGAAAGGCAAATATTTCCTTATTTGTGGAATCTAGAATAGTCAAACTCACACAAGCAGAGGTTAGAATGGTGGTTGCCAGGGGCTGGGGAGATGGAGAAATGGGGAGCTAATGTTCAAAGATACAAAGATTCAGTTATCAAGATAAATAAGTTCTGGAAATCTAGGATAAGGCATAGTGCCTACAGCTAACAAGACTGTATTGCATGCGCTACATGCATACATATTAGCTACATTTGCTAATAGAGTAGATATTAAGAGTTCTTACCAGAGAATAATAGTAATAAAGGAGGTGAGAGAAAACTTTGGGAGATGATGGATATGTTTGTAGCCTTGATGGTGGTGACAGTCTCAAGGGTGTATGCTTATGTCCAAATTCATCAAGCTGTATATGGAAAAGTATGACATAATCGTTGATTCTTCTGCACCTTGAAATATGCCATATCCTCATCACAAGAGAAAAAATTTGTAACTCTATATGGGGACAGATGTTAACTGGACTTATTGTGGTCATCATTTCAACATATATACAAACATTGAATCATTATGTCATCCCGCTGAAACTAATTTAATGTTGTATGTCAACTTTATCTCAATTAAAAAAACACAACAGACAAAACCATTTGAATACTGTATATGAATTCAGTGAATCCCTGAAACTGCCCCATTCTCATATGGGAATTACAGGAAGCAGAGAGGATGAAGTAAATGGAAGAAAGTTGTATAAAACAGTATTCAAATTAAAATCATTTAAGTTGCTATCAGCTCCTTTTGACAAAGTTCTGCGAGCACCGATCTACTCTCACATTTTTCCTGGAAAAACATACTTTCACATCCAACCCATAATAGTTTCATCATTTTCTCTAATAAGAAAATTTCAACTTAATAAATAAAAAGAAAAGCATCTCTTATGTATGAATAAAGTTAGTGAACTTTATAGAGAAAAGAGCATATTTGGACAATCCCAATAAAGTAAACAGAAGAACTGAATGATGATCAAGTCTCATTCAAGTTTATCTTTGAAAGCCAGTAAAACCAGGCTATCTTTTCAAGGATGTGTGTAGAGCTGTCAGCCTTGGAAGATAGAAATACTGGCCTCCTCTGGAGCAAAGGGCAGTCTTGCTTACTATCCAGTATAATAAAAATAACACCCCCCAGGGCAAAGGTTAGCAGACATCCTGCCCGTTATCAAAGATTTGAATTCCTTAGGCTCTGAGATCTTGCAACCATCTGCATGTCACCTGGCCCACTGTGTATCACCCTGTAGGAAGTGAGATTTAGTGAACCGGTGCAAATGCTGATACTCTGGCCACTGCTATTGTTGTGTCATTAAGTCCTTTGTCTCTGAGGCATGGGACTCCTGACTTTTGCCAGCATCTGTAAGACCATTGTAGGCTAACTAATTGGTTTGCACGTAAGGTAAAACATCAAACCTTTCACAGTTCCCGACAAGCCCTTAAAATAACTAGTAGTCTTAGGAACAGAGAGCTATCCAGAACAATATGCATGGATGGTCTTCATAGAAGACTTCATGCAACCAAAACTTTAATAAGTCTCTCTAATCTCTTTTATTTCTACCCCAAGTAGAAGGAGAGGCACCAAGCTATTACAGACCTAGGGCTTGTGCAAGTCACCTGGAGACCTAGTGACCAGAAACTTCCCATGGGGAGAAAAGACAGATGGGCATATTTCCAAAATGGACCCATGTGCCTCCCGGTCATCAAAAAGACAGTGCATTATCTTAATTTATGGTGATTTGAGTCATTAAAATCTTGTGATGGGCCAAAGATACACTTCTAAGAGGAGTGAGGCACATGGCAGTTGTAAGCAGATTAACACACTTGGTGAATATCAAACTCTGAACTAACTTTAGTGTTCTAATCAATTAAAAGGTACAACAAATTTAATTAGGTAGATTAAATGATATTTAATGGTATCCCTGATTATTACTCTGCAATAATGAACAAGAAGCTCATGTAAATAACTATAATTGGTCTTACTTTAAAACATGATAGTCAGGACTGTTTGAGATAAGCTGGAGAGAAGGAAGGGGAGAAATAGACAAAAGTTAGCTGCTCTGAAGCCACTGTCAAGACCTCTGGATCTGCATGTAACCCAGGAGATCGAGGCAGACGGCTATGCCCCTATATCCTCCTGCACTGTGTTTCTCTGGGATGTCACAGGGCTGAAGCAGCCTCCTAAATCGTGTTTACATATCCATGTGTACAATACCCCTGACCGTGGGGATGAACCACCATTCAATCATCCCGTACACCCCTCTAATTAACAATTAGCTTTCAGAATCATTGTATCATTACATGATAATTTATTCCTCAAACCTGTAGGATGCCGAGCTAAAAGAAAATCAAATATCAATGGCTTCTTTTCTTTGTAAGACCAAGATGTTCTTTCACACTTGGAATCCTGATTAGAGGATAAATCCATCAAATCAATGGAAACAACTTAAGAAATGAACAGAGGGATATTTCATTCGTATATATACATTTTGCATTGTTGCAAAAATAAAGTTACATTTAAAAAAATTAGAACTTTTTGAAATTTCATAGATATTAAAGACTTTGTTCTGCATGTACTCCCTTTGGTTTACCAAATCAAACTCACTCTTTAATGGGCATTTCTAGCATTCAGTGCTAGTAACAACAGTTTTTTTTTTTTTTTTTTTTTTTTTTTTTTTTGTGAGGAGATCAGCCCTGAGCTAACATCAGCCAATCCTCCTCTTTTTTTGCTGAGGAAGACGGCCCTGGGCTAACATCTGTGCCCATCTTCCTCCACTTTATATGGGACGCCGCCACAGCATGGCCTACCAAGCAGTGCGTCGGTGCGCGCCCGGGATCCGAACCAGCGAACCCCGGGCCGCCGCAGCGGAGCGCGCGCACTTAACCACTTGCGCCACCGGGCCGGCCCCAACAACAGTTTTTTTTAATTCTTATTTTTCCCAGGTCAAGGAACAAGGGCAGAGGTCGTAGAGAGGTCAAGTCTAATCTACCTAGGGATGTGGCAGCCTTAACTATGGATGTTCAAGCCAGACATTGCCAGCAGAACCACATCTCTTCATCCATAGGTGAGTTTTTACTAGTAATCACAGAGACTTGAGGATATCAAAGGAAATTCTTCATTAAGATCCAAAGTTATAGATTCTTATCTTGGGTTCATTACTTTGAATTTTTGACCCAAATCGTATATATCGATTGGACCATGTTCAATTCTATGATCTTTAGATGATGCAGCCTACAGCTGAAGAGAAACAGATACAACACCAACATCTTATCCTCTCTGAAGCCCAACTGAGAGCCCCTGGAGTCAGAAGTTTTCAAGACAAGATAAAGTCATCCTTCTTCTGAACAAAGACTGTAGATGCTATACAAACATTCAACTTTATTTATTTTGTTTTATTTTTGTTTTGTGAGGAAGATCTGCCCTGAGCTAACATATGACAATCCTCCTCTTTTTGCTGAGGAAGACTAGCCGTGGGCTAACATCCATGCCCATCTTCCTCCACTTTATATGGGATGCCGCCACAGCATGGCTTGACAAGCAGTGCGTCGGTGAGTGCCCGGGATCCGAACCTGCAAACCTCGGGCCTCCGCGAACCCCGGGCCGCCGCAGCGGAGCCCGCGCAATTAACCGCTTGCGCCACCGGGCCAGCTCAAACATGCAACTTTAAATTGTTAATCTGACTTGTTAGAATGTGATGCAGCAAGCATAATACCTTCTAAGTTTCATGATTTTTCTCCAGAATACTGAGATGGTTGACCTTGAAGTCAAGTTTCCCCATAAATGTCTTTATTCAGAGATAAAATTAATTTCCCTATAAAATAATTCCCATAAAATTGTTACAAATATATCATAGTCTCTGACTAAAAGGGAACAAAGCAAATTGAGCAGTTGAGTAGCAGTGTAATAAATTCCATACAAGGATCTTACTGCAGCATTATGTATAATAGTGAAACTGGAAATAACCCCATCTCTATCAAAGAAGAAATAAACAGATCGTGGTATTCCTGTTCTTTGGAGTAGCTCCAAAACTTCTAAACAGCTAAGTTAGAGTGACGTATACTGATAAGGAGAGACATCTATGATATATGGTTTGGGAAACAGCAAGTTGAAAAACGATGTAGTTATGTAATTTATGTTAAAAAAACTTTATGTGTATTTATAAATTCATTGGAAATGTCCAGAAGAATAAGCTGCAACCTCTTAACAATACTTCCTTCTGAGTAGGGGAGTGAGTTTGCAGGGAAGGGGATGGAAGGGGAAGGTTTCACTTTACTCTACATAGATCTGTATAATTTGACTTTTTTTACAAAGTATGTAATTCTTTCATAATTAGAAAAATGAGTGATGTGACCGTTTGGTGCAGGGCAACAGTATGATGTTCACCAGTCTCTGTTCTCTATGTTACTGCACAGCATGGGCTGTAGGAGAAAGCCCAGAGGAGCAAGGAAGACAAAGAAGACACGACACCTGCAGAAAGTCAGTGGAGTATTTCTCCATAAGAAACCTTCCAGGCGAGTGACGGTCAGTATCTTCCACTGCTCCAGCTCTCGCAATAAACATAGAATCTGCCCAGGGTAGTCCGGACAACCACGCCCTGCTAGTCCACTCCCCACCCAGGGCCTGTTTGTGCAGGGTGACTGCCAACAATCAGACAATGGACTCAGGATGGGCCGTGTGCCTTTGGGGCGGCTGGCAGAGAGGGACAAAGTGGAACACCTGCTAAGTGCACACACCTGAGAGGCGGAGCTCCAGGTGGAGACTCAAAATGCACCAAGAAACTGTCTCAGTGTCCCACCTGTAAAATGGGGATCACAGGTCTACTTCACAGAGCTGTTGGGGAAGATACATAGAAGTGCCTGTGACAGCCAGTGTCACATTATTAACAAAGTCGTATCCTACTTCAGAATAATCGATGAAAAGAATAATGTGATGAGACCAAAGACGAGATGCCCAGCTTCGTAAGCAGCCCCAGCAGCATGAGAATGAAAGGAGCTCCGAGTAAGCAGGGTTCTTCACAGCTCCACTTTAGAGGATGAACATGGGCTACACCAGGATAAGTGGCTGTTGTACAGTGACTCGTGTAGTGAGGGTGGGTCCCTAAAGACACTGTGAAATCCAGTTACACACAGTGGCTCCTAGGAAACAACTACAAAGCAATCAATGCAGCAGTTAGGAATGGGAAGGGGGTGAGCAGAGGAGGGTCAGAGCCACAAAATCTGATGGAAGACACTTCACCACGACGAGCGCCCAGCTCTGTCAACAACTTCTGTGGTTGCACCAGAAGATCAAATGTCTGAGGCAGCCATTGTGGGGACTGCTGGGAGCACAGTGGTGACTGAAGCCACACTCCAACAGCAGTGCTTTGGAGCACACAGACCCAGAGACTTTCCTCTCCATTAATCCTTGTTTCAAGATAAGGAATATCCTCATGTTACAATGTCTCCTTCCAACACTTGTGGACGAGTGTCATCAGAACCCCCTGAAGAGGTCACAGGCCAGAGTAGGATGGAACACTGGGGGCTGGGGGAGCGGCGTTGCACCTGACAACACGGACTATCACCCGGGCCTGTTGAACAGGAGAGAAGAACCCGAGGATGTGGTCTAATGATAATTCCCCATCTTGCCACATTCAGAGACACTGCAGAGTTTCTCATCCTTTCTTTAAAAAAACGTTAAAGAATTCATGTGTCATTAATTCATAAAGAGGCAAATTCTTGACAAAGTGACAGGGTCTAGTTTCCATGATCAGGTTTTCCAGTTGTTTTGATAATATTCCACATTCAGTAATCAGAAATGTAACCTATTGGGATGTGTAATATAAACAAGGACTTGTTTTCATTTAGCTCAATGCCCAGACTTTTAAGGATGACATAAATCAGGAAAACAGCTAATCATTCCTCCATAGGTTTCAATAAGACTTTTAAGTTAATTTACCAATCTCAGGAAAAGAGAATATGGCAATTCAAGTTTTTTGTTTCTGCATTCAAGCGTACAGTACAGCCAAGAGAATGAGCAGAAAAAAATTAACAAGAAAGTCTTGCTTGCATTTTATCTTTTGCAAATGAGCAGGATATCTAATGTTCTGTTCTTTTCACTGCTGTAATCAATTTTTAAAGAATACGGTACATCTGACTGTCCCTAGGCATGTTTATCCGGGAACCTTGCCTGAATCCAAAGCAGAGATGTTAAAGCTGACGGGTTTCAAATGTTGCCCAGGTGCTGTCTACCATGAACATCCCTCTCCCAAAGCTGGACCACCAATCTCTTCCTGAGGGATCAGAGTCGCCAGCCCTGTCCCTGAGAGACTGGCCACTCAGGACTGAGCTGAGATTAGGTGATTAATCTAAAGAGCAAAATACTTAAGCTATTCTCATCTTAACGGTGCTGTTTAGGAGGCCTCTGCACTGGAATGGGTTGGTGAAAATGGCCTACTAGATACTTGCCTGGGAATTGATTTGTTCTCCTCTGCTCTTAGCGGATCCTGGGGAAAACAGTGATTAACCTCACAGATGCCTCAACTTCCACATCTGCAAAAAAGGCAAGCAACAGCCAATGTTACCACCCTACAAAGCTCTTAAGTTGTGCTTTCAAGAGGGGCCACAAGGGCGAATGTCTCCCAAAAGCTGATGAAATGATGGCACTTTGGCTGGAGAAGGCAGAGGGCAGCAGGCAAACTGGAAAGTTTCTGGGATGTCAAACCAGCTCCCATAAGCAGTTTAGAGAAGCACCTGGCCCTGGACTAGGTAAGAGGCTGTGGAAAGACCCACAGGCACACAGGGGGGAGGAGGAATCAAGCAAAGGAGGGAGGCGGTGGAGAAGAGGCACGAGTCCAGCTTCAATTTTGGACAAAAGCAGTTGCACGCTGCAGGCCCGCGGCTGCCCATGCAACTGCCACACCCAGACTCCCTGGTCCCTCTCGTCCCGTCACATCCCTCTGGTACTCAGTCCAGTTGGAGCCGGTGCAGGACCAGAGTCCTGAGTCAATGGCTGTTTGGCCCTCAGGCAAGCCTTCACCGCCCTGCTCCTCCCCCCAGGGCTAGGCACAGCCCCGTGCCCAGAGCAACTTGGGAGTTGTAGTTCTGCAGTCCTTCAAGCTCCCAGCCAGGAATGGTTAAGAGACAAAAGCACTCAGCATGCACAGCTAGGGGACCCAACTCCCACCTCTCCCTCCACCCCTGGCCCACGCCCCTATGCTTCTACACCCCACCTTCTACCCCGCCTCTTCTCTGTACGATGCCAACTCTACATGCCTTGCCCACCCCCCAGAGTATTTGCTGTGTGGTTGGGCTGCATCCTTTGAGGCCAGTACTCAGGTAGGAGTGGGGATCACCAGCCTGGCTATTGCTGAGAATGCTTGCAGCCCTGGTGGACGCTCCCTGGCCAGTATTTGAAATGTAAATTCAATATCTAAAATGGAAATACCGGGTGCATGGGATCCTGGAATTTGCCTTTTCAAGGCCATCTGTCCTACCATCCCCTGCATCCATCCAGCCTGCCATGATCTTCCCTCTGGACCCCGTGATCAGGGTCGCTGCAGAGATCCTCCCCTTGGAACCCACCCACCTTAAGGGTCCATACCCATCATAAAAACTCAAAGCCATACCACTTGCCAAATTGAAGCAAAAATGGAACGACCCGGGGGGCCACTCAAGGGTGAGGGCATTACTAGATACTTGGGAGTATTAAAATCCATCTGATGATGTCATGAGTGAACGTGTTCCACTTTAAAACAAAACACTGCTGTTATCCTGAGATATTGAGTTAGGATCTTTTTGCAAATATGCCAGATTTAAAATGTTTATTGATGTATAACATGCGTGTAGAAATATATGCAGAAGTCATCCATGTAAACCTCAAAGAATTATTACAAAGTGAACACACTTGTGTGACCAAGAACTAACACCAGCTTCACTCAGGTCCCAACAATCCCTTTCTCCCTCCTTCCTCCCCAAAGGTAGCTGACATCTTACCAGCGAACACTATATATTGAGTTTGTCTTCTTATACAAGTGTTTTATTACAGAACAATTTAAACAATATACAAAATAAACAAAACAGCATAGTAGGCTTGTCACCCAGCTTCAACAACTACTAATCATCTGGCATTTTTGTTTCTTCCACACTCCATCCCATTCCCACCTCACTTTATTATTCTTTTAGTCCTTTGTGTGTGTGGGGGTGTAAGAAGTACGCACACTGAAAGGCACAAATCTCAACCTTACATTTTTGGCAAATAAACATACCCATATAACCTTCACACCTTTAAGACTAGGATATTTCCATCACCCCCAGAAAACCCCTTCCTCTTCCTTCCTAGGCAATTTTTTCCTTCCCCCGAGGCAACCACTGTTCTGGTTTTTTCAGCATAGGTTCATCTTGGCTGAAATCATCCCACTTGTATTGTTTTCTGTCCAGCTTGCTTCCCTCAGCATGAGGTTGATGAGTCTCTCCCAACATGTGTGTGTCAGCGTTTGCTCCTCGGCACAGCTGAGGGCGTTCTGCTCTGAGGATGCCCCGCAGTGGGCTCTTCTTCCTCCTGGGGACGTGCAGGTCATCTCCTGCAAACATTTTTGTACAAACCATTTTTGTATGCTGTTTAATTCCTTTATTAGCATTTAAGTGACACACCTTTGCATTTTTGGTGGTTGGTCCAGATTACAATATGCATCTTTAACGTATCACAGCCTACCTAGACTTAATAGTGCACCAGTTTAATCAATGTAAAATATGGAAGACTTGCTATAGAACAGTTCCATTTACCTCTGTCTGTCCTTTGTGCTATTGTTGTCATAAATTTTACATCATCCCATGTTATAAATCCCACAATACAGTGTTATAATTTTTGCTTTCAACAGTCATAGGTTTTTAAAGTAATTAACAGAAAAACGTTATGTAGTTTGAGGCAGATGATTTGAGGCTCTGCAAATTTTTTTTTTTTTAAAGTTTCACCCACAGTTTTTGCATTCATCAGTCAGCCTAACCCACAATAATTATTACTGTGGTGTTCTAGTGGCGATTTTCTATTTCATGCTATCCAGCCACATTTATTATTTGGAATTCTGTGAGGAAGATTCCCTCCCTCCTTCTCCCGTCCTTCTTCCTTTCTTTCTCTTATTCTTTTTTATTCTTGTTTCTTTCTTCCTTTCTTATTTAATCTATTTTATGTCAGTATAGACTCATGGATATTTATTTTATTCTCTGTGTAATAATCCAATGCTACCATTATTTATTATGTTGCTCACAGTTTTCCAGCTTGAGCCATTGAGAAATCTTTCAGATTGATTCCTTTTGACACATCTCATCATTTGCTGTGTTTTATTTAAAGCACTTTTCTACTTTCTGGCACTACAAGATGGTCCAGGCTCATATTGTATTTCCCATCTCCAGCCCTAGAATTAGCCATTTCTCCAAGGAAACCTGGTTCTTTTTATTGGAGAATGATATTTAGAAACCAAGATCTGGGAGCTAAGTGTGCTCATTGATACTAGGGTGTCACTGCTTCTGGACCCTCTCAGCAGAGCCTGGAAACGTATGTATGAATATAAACTCAGGTATACACATCTATATATCAATCTACCAACATATCAATCTATTCATCTATCTGGATAGATATATTAGAAGAGACACGGTTTCATACTGATACTTCCAACTCCTATCCAACACCACAGAGTTTATTCTAGCATTCTCCTTTTGTTTATTTTTAACTTCTTTCACCAACAGTGAGAAACTTAACTCCAGTTAGCTACAATATATTTACTAATGTGTCAACCAGTTTCAGAATTGCTAATCCATACCCTTATGAAAAACAAATTTACCACCTAGAGTACAGTGTTTGTGTACAGTACTTTAGTTTTACAGTATCCCATCAAAACACTGTCTTCCCAAGTAACTTAGGTCAGGACCTTTCATCCCCACCCATTATGTGTGGCTATGTCACATGCTTGTAATACAGTGAGATTCATTTGTCACTGCATTTCATCTGAGTTCCCCAGCATCCTGATTTTTAAAATTTGCAGAGTAAAATTCACTCTTTGTAGTGTACAGTTCTGTGGGTTTTGACAACTTTATGGTCATATATCCACCTCCACAGTAGCATACAGAGCTGTTTTTCTCACCCCTCAAAATTCTCTCATACAGTCCTTGTGTAGTCAACCCCTTCCCCCATTCCATCCCTTGGCAACCACTGATCATTTTTCATGTCTGTAATGCTGACTATTCTAGAAAGTCATACAAATGAAATCATATACTGTACAGCCTTTTGAATTGTGCTTCCTTCACTTAGAGAAATGCAGCCAAGATTCATCCATGTTGTTGTGTGAATCAAGAGTTTATCCTTTTTATTGCCAAGTAGTATTCTAATGTCCCAATTCACCAGTTTCTTTCTCCATTCACCTGATGAAGGACATTTAATTTATTTCCAGCTTGTGGCAATTATGAATAACATGGTTATGAAGATTCACCCAAAGATTCTTGTTTAAACATTAGTTTCAATTTGCTTGAGTAAATCCCTAGGAGTGGGATATCTGAGTCATATAATAAGTGTATGTTTAACTTTATAAGAACCTGCTAAACCGTTATCCGAATGCAACTATCATGTTGCATTCCCAGTTCTAGTTGCTCCTTGTCCTCACCAGCACTTGATATTTGCAATTTTATTTTTTATTTCAGCCACCTAATAGGTGTGCAGAATACTATTGTGGCTTCTGCCTCCTTTTTGAAAGTGAGATCTGCTAAATATAGAATCCTGTGTTGACCTTTGGGTTTTCTTTCTACACTTGAAAGATGTAATTTTGTTGTTGATTTGTCTCTTTTGTTTTTGATAATATATCATCCATCATTGACATTATTTCTCCCTGTATGTATTGTCTTCCCCTTTATATATGTATTTTCCTGACTGCTTTCAAGATTTTATTTTTATCTTTGGATTTTAGCAGCTTGACTATCATGTGCCCAGGTCTGGTTTTATTTTGTATTTTATTTTCTGGGTTTGCTGACTTCCCTGGATCTAAAATTTTAGATTTTCTACCAAATTTTGGAAGTTGTATGCTATTACTTATTGATTTGCCTTTCTGCCTCATTTAATTTTTTCTGTCTCTCCCCTCATTGCTGGGGACTCAATCATCTCACAAGTAAGGCTCTCTTCATTTTTCTTCAAAATTTTTACATTCTTTGGTTCAGACTGGATAATTTCTATTGCTCTACATGTTTCTTCTACTGTTCCTTTTTATTTTTAATTAAATTAATTAATTTATTTTTCACCCCAAAGCCCCAATAGATAGTTCCATGTCATAGCTGCACATCCTTATAGTTACTGTATGTGGGATGCAGCCTCAGCATGGCAAGAGAAGCGGTGCGTCAGTGTGCGTCCGGGATCCGAACCCCGGGCCACCAGCAGTGGAGCACGCATACTTGACCGCTAAGCCTCGGGGCCGGCCCTCTTTTACTGTTTCTAATGTACATGTAAACTCAAAAGCATTTTTTTATCTTCCTATTTGGTTCTTTTTTGTAATTTCCATTTCTCTGCTGAGTTTCCAGATATGTTCATTCATTATGAGAATATTTTTCATGCCACCTTGATCATCTTTATAATAGCTGCTTTCTTATCCTTGTCAGATAATTGCAACACCTTGGGGAGAGTTTCTACTCCCTGCTTTTGGTCATATATGGATTACATTTTCCCATCTCTTCAAATCTCATGACTTTTTAAACTGTGTACTGGAAACCATGAATGATAGTTATAGAGACTCTGGATTCTATTGTATTCCTTTGAAGAGTGTTGTTATTTTTCTAGCAGGGAGTTAACTTGGCTGGACTGAAACTCCAATCTTCTCTCCTTTACAGTGGGCATAGCTGAAATCCTCATTCACTTCTCTCATCTTCCAACTGCTGTTTTTACACTAGGCCTTCTGGAGCCTACCCTGCATGGGTGTTGTTCAAAGATCTGCCAATTTGGTGTGTGTGTGGGGGGGAGACTTACATACATATTTTGAGATTTTCCTCTTTGTGTCTCCCTCCCTTCCAGAATTTCTCCCTTAACTTTCCAGCTACTTTGTTAGCCCCAAAATACATCCTCTAACATTACAAGTAAGACTGTAGTTTTTCCCGTCTGTGCCATGTACAGATTTTAGAATGCTTTGAGGCAAAAGACTCAAGCTTGCAAATATCTCCTGGTGCAATTCCCATCATTTAAGGGAAGACTCCCTCTCAGTTCTGCTTGCTTTTGGAAGATATTTATGCATACACACATATACACATTTATTATATGTGTATTACATATAAATACATGATTCTATATATAGACATATAATATTTTGTGCAGATTTTATCATTGTTATCTGTGAGAGTGTTAGTTCAACAAGCCACTCCACCATTACTGGAAGCCAGACCTCGGTTTTGTTTCTTTTTTGGATTTTATATAAATGGAATTAAAAAATATATAGCCTTTTGAATATAATTTCTTTTATGCAGCATTTTGGTTGTGATATTCATCCATGCTATTGCATGTAGCTAGTGTTTGTTCATTTGTTGAAAATAATTAATTTTTTTAAATGGTCATAAAATATGCATAACCTAAAATTGACCATTTTAACCATTTTTAAGTGTACAGTTCAGTGACATGCAGTACATTCACATTATTGTGTAGCCATAACCTCCAACCATCCACAGAACCATTTTCACCTTGCACTGAAACTCTGTGCTCATTAAGCAACAACTCCCTGTTGTCCCTCCCTCTTGCTCTTGGGAAACACCATTCTCCTTTCTATTCCTATGAATTTGAGTACTCTAAGTACCGTATATGAGTGGAATCATACAGTATTTTTCCTTTTGTGGCTGGCTTTATTTCACTTAGCATTAAAGTCCTCAAGGTTCGTCCTTGTCATAGCATGTGTCAGAATTTTTTCCTTTCTAAGGGTGAATGGTATTCCACAGTCTGTATACACCACTTTTTTTTTGTCACTTCATCTGTTGATGGACACCAGGTTTGCTTCCAGCTTCTGGCTATTTTGAATAATCCTGTTAAGAACACAAGTGTACATTTATGTCTTTATACCTCTGCATTGAATCATTTTGGGTGTATGCCCATAAATGGTGTTCTGAGATTCATTTTTTCACACGTGGGGGGTTCCCCACACCTCCAACAAGCAATTCTTGGAATACCAGCTAGTCGTCAGATAATTCAACTCAATTTGATGCTGTCAACCCAGAGATACATCAGATTCCACAGGTTGAGGGCCTTCTCTTTGGGTCACTAATGTGATTTCTTAAATGAGATATGTTTTGTTCTTTGTGAAATAACTACAGCTAAATGAATTTTTCTTAAGGTCCTTATTTTAAGTATGGCCAAAACTATGGCTAGGATTGAAAGTTTTACGTTTAGAGCAACACTGTTTTCTTGATTTGTTTGGCCTGTAGTCTGATAGAGCAATGTTACTTCTTATTTGCTAAGCTGTATAGAATTTAGATTATGACTGCTAAGTTTCCCCTTTAGCATTTTCAGCTGTCCCAGTAAGACATATGGAAACGACACAGATTCTAGAATGCTTGACTCTACTCTCTGCCAGTGAACTTATACCATAGGCAGAAGTATTAACATCCAATATGAACCAGCTATTGAATTCAGGGGTTCTGTGGAGAATGCTTCAAACAGTCAATAAACTATGGATGGTTCTTAATACTGTGATGCCTAGAAGGTAATTTCAGTGTATTGTTACACGTAATAGATAAGTGTATAGCAGTGATTATATACAATAACCTAAACTTAATGATTAAAAAAAATTGTTGAGTGTTTAACAATATAAATCCCCTCTGAAGACTACTAATTAAAGAGTCATTATAACTTCCAGAAAAAGCATAAATTTGATCTTAAGAAACAGAGAGAAACTATCAAGTATTTCCAACTTGAGAAACTTCTTTAAAAGTGAGTTCTCCTCTATAGACATCTGTCATTTGTGGCTAATTGTGATTTAGATCACTGTTGTGTCTTGCATCATTGTGGTGGCTCCAAATTTTGCTGCACATTAAAATCACCTGGACAGCTGTTAAAACTCTTGATCCCCAATTGGAACCCATGTCAATTAAATCAGAATGTCTGCGGTTGGGAGTCAGGCGTTAGTATTTTTTTTTTAAGATTCCCCAGTTGATTCCATTATGCAACAATGTTTAGAGAACACTTCATTAATTATTTCTTCTTTAGTCAAATGGGTCTCTGCTGGTCCATAGATTGTATCAGAAACACCTGGTCAGCTCTGAAAAACAGGATACTGGGCTGGCCTTCCCTGAGATATCAGATGCTTAATGTTCAATCAAGTAAGTTCGATGTGAAAAATAAAAGCATACACTTAAAAAATACTGTAAGAATTTTCATATTTTTAAACAAGGCAGTTTTGTAGTCTTCTAAGATTAAATACAGCGGTCCTGTGTTCTTTTGTTTTGTTTTATTTTAAACTGAGGCTTTGGAATATTTTATGTGAGTAGGAAACCTCTAGGAGTTCAAAAAAGGTTGAAATAAATGGTTTCTAACTAAATGCAGCGCACATTCTTGGATCAGTTTTCAAAGGCTGGTCAAAACCTGCTGTGTTTAAATAACAACATGCTGTTTTTCATCACATTCGTTGATGATGTAAACAAAATGTGTAACTATATTAGTAAATGTTAATATTCATGTATTTTAAGTTAAGGTTACAAAATTTGTCACAATGTGATTTTTTTTATTCAAGTGAAAACAGATGTGTGCAGCTATTTTGAATATTGGTTTATAAACATTCATATTCTTTATCAAATGAACTTGTAGTTTTTTGTGTTTTCTTTCACTAACGTTCACCTGAAAGGAACAGTTCAAGGGACTGGAATCCAGGATTGTCTGGCTCCAGAGCCTACGTGTATCCATTTCTGTTAACGCCACACACGTCAAATGGCCATACAAGGCTAGAGTCGGTTGAGAGCCTTAGGAATTGAGCGGAGGAAAATCGAAAATCGTAGTAGTTTCCCTGGAGCAGTTACTTAAAGGATTTGATATTTAAAAAAATTGTAAAAGCAGAATAAAAATTTGAAGATATTTTTAAGTATAGATAAATTGTCCTTCATTCCACTGTTTTAACAGTAAGTTACATTTTTTATACTTTCCCTCCATCTTTGCTTATGCATATATATTTTCACATAATGGAATTCATAATACCCTGTAGGGAGTCTGCTTTCTTTCATTTAACTTTATATGAAATTTTTTTTGCAAGTTGTTTACTTTTGATAATTATTTTATTGGCTTCCTAATGATCAAACTGATGTATCATAACCGTATAGGGTGCTATTACTAGACCGGGAGGTTGATGACTTTTTTCAGGATTACAGTAGGCAATGTTATCAATTTAGATATTTTTACTTTTTCTTTCTTTTGGATTACTCTTTTAGGATAAATTTTTGAGCCTGAGATTACTAAATTAAAAGGTAGAATTTATTTTTAGCGCTGTACATTTTGCAATTGGGGAAGATGCAGTAAAACTGAAAGGGAAGCAAACAAATCCACTCTCCTCCCGCTGCTCCGCCTGCATAAAACCTCTCCCCAAACTAGTTGCTCAAACTTGAGAAACTGTCTCACGTTTTACTTTTTTGAGACACTAGTATCGGAGCCAAGCTTAGGCTATTCAGAAATTGACAAAATCACACTTTGGAGAGATCACGATTAACTCCCTACCTTTGAGGAAACTGAAGTGTACTTCGTGGCAAAGAATAACAACCCGGTTTTAGGAGGGACAGAAGGCGGGTGAGCCTTGAAGGAGCAGAAGTGACCGGGGCGGGAGCGCTCTAGGGCGTTGATCTGGTTGAAGTCGCTATCCGGGGAAGCCTGGAACATCCTGAGGGTCTGCGGCCACTCATCAACCAGCCTTCTCGCCTGGCCGGGCTCAGGCGTTTGGCAGTTCCCGCCTCCGTCTGTGCGACACCCGGGCCACCGTGAAGTTCGGAAACGTGAGCTGAGCGGCACTGACGGGCGCTCTGGGAAGAACTCGGCAAGGCTTTCCTTTCGCTTGGTCTACAGACCTGAAGAATGAGACTGCGAGTTTCCAAGGAAACGGATGCACGGGTTAAGTCGCCAGTTTCAAAATCTCAAAACGGAGAAGAATTTCCTTTAAACCCTGCGCTGTGCTCCCATCCTTCGCTCTTCAAGCGTTCGCCTCCGGGCCACGAAATATTTTGCGTTGGTTTTTATTGCGGAGGCTTCCCTCGGGGGCCAGGGTTCTCGCCCCCTAACCTCACGCCAGGATTGGTTGCTTGGTTTCTGCTCTGGCGGGTGATTGGGTGCTGGGAGTCGAGGGGGCGGGAGGCGGGTATTCGTCCGGGAGAGCGCTGTCGCGCGGCCTGGAGAGAGCGGAGGAGGGAGCGGGTGAGGCGCCGGAGTCCGCGCTCGGCCAGGGAGTGGCAGCCCGGTGAGGAGGCGAGAGGTTTGGGGCCTCTCCTCTCTGCCAGGCTCCGCAGTGTGTACTCGCAGATACCATTTCCTTTTCGCCCGGGACTCGGAGCCCAGGCAGCGCTGCCTCGGTTTTCCTCAGAACAGGCCAGCCTGTCTCTCCTGGGGCGGCGCGCAGCCTGCCCGAAGAGAGCATTCTGCTCTCGCCTGGCCGCATGCGGGCCGTCGGGGTGACCACGTCCCTGGGCCTCCGGGTTCTGAACGTGCGGAGGCCGGAGGGAGCCTGTCCTAACCCCCAGGGAGAGGCCCCGGGCCCCCTCTGCCCCCCGCTGACTCGTGGCGGCGGGGACTAAGGCGGGAGGCGGATCCGGGGCTCGTGCTTTATCCCCTGGGGGATTGTGGCAACTGTGGGCGGGATGGATTTCTAGGCTGTATCTGAGGAACTAGCCGGCGTTGCGTTATTGGCTGGGGTGAAGGGGTTAGAGTCCACCAAATCTCTACACAAGAGTTGCACAGATAGAATCACAGAATAGTAGAACTGGGAAATACCTCAGAATAGTGGTTCTTAGCTTGTTTTGGAACACATAGGCTAGGGGTCAGGGTATAATTGGCTTCATAAGCTGTTGAATTACTCTTTTAACCATCCCTCCATCCCCAGGTCGAATTTGCCATTTTTTTTCACTATTGCAAGGAAGTCCTCAGTTGATAACAGTGCATATCAGTCTCCCCTCTGTTTTCAGTTATTTTATTAGGATATAGTTCTGGGAATGAGAAATCCACGGACTTTCTCTTCAGAGAAACGCAGTCATGTACCAAGACTTCTGCACGCAATAGCAAGAGAGCAGTCTCTGACTTACGTCTCTGGATCCTAGATTAAGCATAGGTGGTTTAGAATAGGTGGAGATTAAAGTAGATCACCTCCTCTGTGTCAAATACTGGAGTTTAGGCAAGTTCTATCCATTACTTTATTTAATTCTTAACTCAATGCCTGGCTAATTTTCATCAAAACTCTATCGGGTAGATAATCTTATCTCCATTGCACAGATGAAGAAACAGACTGAGGTTCAGTGATTCACACAGTGGGACTCACACTTAGGCTTGCTTTACTCCAAAGCCCATCTTCTTTTCATTATACCCTTCTGACCTTTAAATCAGAATTATCAAGCACCTACTGTGTGCCAAGGCATTTTCTCCCTTACAACAGTTTTTCAATTAGGGATTATTACAGATGAGGATCTTAGTCTAGAGAAGTGAAGACATGATCAAGGAAACACATCTGAGTTGTGGGAACCTGATCTAGAACTCGTACTTCTACCTCCTGGTCCACAGCTTTGGCAGAGTAGGGATACAAATCCGGATTTGTCAGATTCCGAGACATGTTCTCAACCACTGTGATGGTTAAGACTAGGAAATTCTTTTACTTGCATTTGTTTTGTTTATACATTTAGGAATCCCCTTTTTATTTCTAGACTTCTGTCCTAGTCTAGTTGGGTATCTGGTTTTCTTTGAATGGCATTGTTTCAGTCTTGATTTTCGTTTCTGCTGCAGTTAGGAATCTAAGTAAACAGGAAAGCATGACTCTTCAATATGGTCTGAATGTACAGTTGGTGGGGTGAAGATGAACTTTCCTTGTAAAGCTTGTCCATCATAGCTTGCTATAATGAATTCTGCAAGTATTTTTCAGCAGTTAAGTCTTCATTATGATAAAGATGCTGATTATTCATAACGTATACTGAATCTGTGACTACATTCATTTTCTCAGATAGTAAATGGATTGAAAATATTTGCTGGGTTCATGGAAGAACATGTAACTTTTCGAAAAATAATCCTGATTGCTATAAACTGTATATGGTTTGTAGGCAAAGGAGAATATTCTGAAAACTATTCTCAGCTCATTTTGCACTTCTATTTACAGAATTAGTACCTTCTACAAAGTATTTACTGTCTTTTACACAGAATACTATATTTCTCACCATATTTTTTGAGATGTTCCAATCATTTAGAAAATTAATAGACCAATGAGTAAGCCAACTTTCCAGAGTTGTTCAATCTTAATATTTTGCCATATTTACTTTATACCGTGTTTGCAAGTAACATTACTAGTATGCTGAATTTATTCTTTTTCTTTCCTAGACGTGTTGTTATACTTTTGTTACATACGTATGTATCCGTAAACAATATAGAGCATTACTTTACCTGTTTTTAAACTTCGTACAATGATATGATACTGTACCTATATTTGTTCAGAAGTGTTTTTAGTTGCTTAACATTATTTTTAAGAAGTAGCCTTATTGATTGTTAATCTATTTTAATTGCTGTGTAGTATTCCATTGTATGAATATACCAGAATTTTTTTATCCACTTTCCTTTTGACAGACATTTAAGTTGTTTACATTCTTTTGCAATTCTAAACAATGCTGCTATGAACTTTCTTATGCATGTTTCCTTATGTTCCTGTGGGACAGGTTTTGGATATATACATAGGACTGGACTTCCCGGTGTTGGGTAACTTCAACTTTGCTAGTAATTGTTAATTTCTGTCCAAAGTGGTTGTAGCGATTTATACTCCCCCTAACAGTATCCTCCATAAAGTTTTCATCCAAGATATTAGTGTACTCTCGTTTTACAGAAATGACGGTGTTTGCATCATTAAGGCACAAATTGCTTTGTTCATTTCTTTTATGCCTATATGCTTTTAAGTCCAACATAATTTTAGGGAGAAAGATAAAGGCATAAGGTCTAGATTGAACTAAATACTAATTCTCCCTTCTGCTATTGCTATGTTCCCTCAAGTACAACCTTACTTCTTGTTGTGTTTGTACTTGTAATGGAGACAGACCCTAATGAAGTAAATTGTTTACTGATTTTTTTTATTGTTTTTGTGTCAATAGATTGTCCAAGTATTAAAAAGTAAGCAGCATTGTTTGTTGGAGAGCCCTACAGAAAGTGGGAAAAGCTTAGTCTTACTTTGTGCTGCTTTAGCGTGGCAACAGTCTCTTCTTCTTGGTGAGTATTTGGTTGATATATTCAGCTTGATTATTGGGACTTGAAAAAAATATAATAAAGTGCTTTTTATCCAGAATGATTCATTTAAAGAAATAGCAGTAACTAAGAATATACTTTTGGTCTTTCTTTTAATCCTCTCTGCTTGATATTTTAATAAGTCTCAATATAAACGAATACTCAAGCGGTTGTGCCTTTATTACATTATTAATCTTTCACTATTATCTTTTTGTAAGTTATGCAAATTGATGATAATTTCTCTATAAATGTCTCTGACATCATAAGTCTTTCTCTCCTGTCCTAATTTGATGCTACAGATAGGGTGACCAACTTGTCTAGATTTGCCAGGTACTTTCTCAGGTTTAGCACTGAAAACCTTACAGCCTGGGAAACCTCCCAATCCTGGGCAAATTCGAGTGGTTGCTCATCGAATTTGCTCACTGTAGCTGCAAAGGATGATTAATGTTTTTTGAATTAGAAATATTATAAATAGAGGTTCTTTCACTTTTAGGGAAGCCAGCGGATGAAAGCTTAAGCAAAAAAGCTGAAGTACCATTGTCACGTCGTTGTACGTGACATTCAAAGAATTTTACAAACGATGGCGAGGACCGAAAAACTTCACCTCATTTCAACAGTCCAAGTACACCACCTTCTGAAAGAAATGGCACTTCATCAACTTGTCAAGGTAGGTTATATTTTTGCCTGGGTCTGTTGGTATGTGTAACAGGAACCTTCATTACTGTTGTTATGAGACCTAATTTGATAAATTTGATGAGCATAATTGATTAGGTACCTCCATCTAATTTCTCTGAAATTAATTTTAGGTAACACAAGAGTGGTCAGAAATCCTTGGACTACTTTATTCTTGGTTTGGCTTTTAATTGATTTGGACATTTTGCTAGCTTAAATCATTTTTTGAAGCAGGCAAGACAAAATAAATGATATTCAGAAATTGATGTTATTTGTAGGCAGGATTGTTAATTATAGGTTAGAATTTTAGAAAACATTGATTTGTATTGTAAGACAAAATCTAGTTAGCCTCATTCATTCTTGATAAGTCTGCATGAACTTCTGAAGCCAGTATCCTGCATGAGGATGAGATATGTTTTAGGTATGATCCTTGACTAGTTCTAATTAGGTTTATTTAAGAGAAAAATATTAAGAATAACATAAGACTATTCATTTTTAAAAAATATTTCTCTGGCTTTGACTATATGGAAAAGATTGATCTTTATTTGCCTAAGCCAGAAACCTAAGAGACATCGTGTACATGTTACTCTACCTTATTTCTCCGGGCAAATCTCTATCTCCATTGACAACTCCCTGGTCCAAACTACCATCTCTTGTTTAGAGCATGCAATAACTTCTTTTCCTGCTTTCACTCATGCCATTCTTTAACTAATCACTGGCAGGGAGAAAAGAGGTGGCCATGACTGACTTAAGTCGCAACAGTATCCACTTCCTAAAATCAAGAATGGAGTCATCTTCCTCTAAAGCACATGACTATGTGTGGAGGAGGGTGGCTGCTGGAACCTAAGTGTGATTCTGATAGGAGTGAGAAAGAGGAGATGGGATAGTACTGGAGAGGTGACCAATAGTGTTGTCTACACTGTTTTGACCCTTAGCCCTTTTGACTTTCTTTCCATTCCTTCAAAGGGTCATGCTTTCTTCTGCCTCAGAGCCTTTGCTTGTGTTAGTGTCTCTTCAGAGGAAAGTTACATCTTCAACTTGTTATCCTCCTCTTCCATTAGGTGTTGCTTAAATGTCGCTTCCTTGAGGGAGCCATACTGACCTTTCCGTTAGATCAGATTTGGTTTCCCTGTTATTTTGTGTCATCTCACTGTGCTTGTCTCCTTGACAGCACTTGTCTGTGAAGTTTTTATTATCCATGTGTCTGTGTGCATCTTTTATTAATCTCTGCTTCCCCTAGCAGACTGTGTTCTCCATGAGGTCAGGAACCATGTCAGTTTGCTCACCATTGTAACCCTGGAACCTAGCAGAGTGCTTGGCATATAGTAGGTGCTAGATAAATATTTGTTGTGTGAATGAATGGAGTTGATTTTGAGCTAATTATAAGAACTCTGGTTTACAATATTTATATACAACCTGTATTATTTTTAGAAAAGCTTTATTGTAATATACTTGAGAAAACAAACTGCATTTATTTAAATGGTATGCTTTGATAAGTTATGACCTCCACCATAAGGTGTACCTCTATGAAAATTTCAGTCAGTGTCAAGATAGTGAACATATCCATTACCTTCAAAAGTTTTCTCATGCACCTTTGTTATCCCTCCTTCCCACCCCTCTGTGACTTCCTCTCCCCCAAGAACCACTGATTTGCTTTCTATCACTAGAGATTAGTTTGCATTTTCGAGAGTTTATATAAATGGAATCAGACAATTTGTACACTGATTTTGTCTAGCTTCTGTCACTTAACATAATTCTTTTGAAATTCACCCATGTTGTGTGTATCAACAATTTGTTCCATTGTGTTGCTGAGTAATGTTCTGTTCTGTGGATATACTACAAATTGTTTATCCAGTCACGTGTTGATGTATATGTGAGTTGTTTCTAGTTTTGGGTTATTGCAAATAAAGCTGCTATGAACATTTTTATGTAAGTCTTTGTTATGGACATGTGCTTTCCTTTTTATGGGCAAATACCTAAGAGTGGAGTGAGTGGATCACTTATGTTGAACTCTTTAAGAAACTTCCAAACTGTTTCCCAAAGTGTTTATACATTATACCATTTTACATTCCCACCAGCAGTGTCCAAGAGTTCCCATTTCTCTACATCTTTGCTTACACTTGGTATGGTCAGTCTTGTCAGCCATTCTAATAGGCATGTAGTGTTGTATCTCATTGTGGTTTTAATCAGCATTTCTCTGATAACTTATGATGTTGAGCGTCTTTTTGTGTGCTTATTAGCCATCTGTGTATCTTCTCTGATAAAATGTCTGTTCGAATATTTGCCTGTTTTTTTTTCTTATTGTTAAGTTTTGAGAGTTCTTTATATATTTTGAATACAAGTGTTTTTCTATCAAATATAGTTTTAGGTTTTACCATTAAGTCTAAAATCCATTTCGAGTTATTTTTGTGAGGTATGGATCCAAGTTCATTTATTTTGCCTATGGATAGCTCATTGTTCAGCACCATTTATTGAAACGGCTACCCTTTATCCACTGCATTGCCTTTGTGCCTTGGTAAAAAATCAGTTGTCAATATATACAAAACTTGCATTTTAACATCATTGTGAGTTAGGGCTAGAATAGGGTTTAGAATAGTCTCTTGAAGCATCAGATGCGGTAAATCAGGGTTGTATTCTTTATATTTTTAAGCAAATTCTTTAATAAGATATAAGCTAAATACAGAAAAGCATACAAATCCTAAGTGTATAGCTTGATGAATTTTCACAAAGTAAACACACTCGTGTATCTACCACCTAGATAAAAATAGGACATTCCCAACACCCTACAGCCCCTTCTCATGCTTCTTTCTAGTCACTATCCTTTCTCTGCACAGGTATTTGCTCTCCTCCCTTCTGTCACCATTGATGAGTTTTGCCTCTTTATAGAAATGGAGTGATATCTGTACTCTTGAGTCTGCGTACTTTTGCTTAACATTGTATTTTGGGGATTCATTTGTGTTGTTGCATATAGTAGTAGTTCTTGTTGTGGTATATTATTTCCTTCTATGAACATATCACAGTTTATTAATCCATTCTGCAGTTATTAGACATTTGGATGGTTTCTCCTTTGGGCTTTTAATGCTTTTATGAACATTCTTGTTCATTCTTTTGCAAATAGGTAAGTATTTTCTGTTGGATATATCCCTAGGAATGGCATTGCTGGTCATAGTGTATGGATATGTTCAGCTATAGTAGAGACTGCCAACATTTTCCAAAGTGGTTGAACCAGTTTATGCAACCCCTTCACTACATCCAGTTGTATATGGGTATTATGTTGTTCAGCATTCTTGTTAACACTTGATATGTCCAGTCTTCTAAAATTTTAGCCGTTCTGGTGCATGGATGGTGTTCTCGTGAGTTTGAATTGATATTTCTCTGGTGACTAATGAGGTTGAGAATCTTTATATATGTTTATTGGTCATTTGAATATTCCTTGTAGTGAATTGTCTATTCAGATTGTTCATATTTCTATTGAGTTGTTTATTACTGATTTCTATGAGTTTTTTTTTTTTAATATCTTCTGGCTATGTCTTGTTTCTTTATAACTTTGTATTTTAAAGACTTAACCCCTCCAATAAGCTTCCTGCCAACGTCACTGCTATAGAGAACAGGAAGATAAGCCTTTTGGTCAATGCAAATAATATGATTTTTTTTTTAATGAATTGGGGTAAATCTCAGTGGCATATGGCAGTTCAGTTTTTCTAAAATTAAATTATTGTTTTTGGTAGACATTCCCTGGCCTTTAATGGGCACATGCAAATTTGCCCCTTGATTTATTTGGGACAGGGTTTCTCAAAAGTGGCACTATTAAAATTTGAATGGGATAATTCTTTGTTGTGGCAGCTGTCCTGTGCACTGTGGGGTGCTTAGCAGCACCTCCCAGGCCTCAACCCACTAGAGGCCAGTAGTATCTACCCCCCACTTTGTGACAACCAAAAATGTTTCCAGACGTTGCTGAATGTCCCTGGGGTGGGAGGTGGGGGTGTTAAAATTGCCCTGGTCGAGAACCACTGATCTAGATTTGTTTTGTGGGTATTTTACCAGTTTGCCAGGAAATTAGGGAGCTCAAAATTACGTGTGTTTTCTAAAATACATATGGAAATACAAAGGACTAAGAATAGTCAAGATATTTTTTAAGCAGCAGGTCAAGGTGAGAAGACTTGTTCTATGAGATATCCTGATTTATTATATATAAAGCTATAATAACTAAAGCACTTTGGTATTAGCACAGTATTAGACCAGTGGAAAACAGTAGAGAACCCAAATCCAGTTCCGTGTGTATCCAGAAACTTGATTTCTTTTAATAGTAGTGCTCTTACAGAGCAGAGGGCAAAGAAGGGGCGTTTCTATAAGTGGTCCTGGGACTATTAGATATCAGTATGGAAAAAATTCAAATTGGTATCCTACTTTACTCCGTACACAAAAATCCATTCCAGGTAGATTAAAGACCTAAGCATGAAAGGCAAAACTACTAAGATGTTAGAATATAGTGGTTTTCAAACGATGTTCTTAAGAGTCTTAGAAAAAACATGGCTTATAGTGGGAAGGGGACAGTGGATCAGGGAAGTTCTAGGTCTTGCGTGCTCTTTTGGAAATTTTAAACGCTATTTCTTAAAAAACTGTAGTCCTCCTCAGAAAAGGCTTGAAAACCTGTGCTGTGTGGCATAGAATGCCTTCTGTGTTTTTGCAGACTCAAACCTTATTTTTTTTTTGAAAATAGTATTGGACTTGCTTATAGTGCTTTCTCCCCTAGTAGTCTGTAAATCCTTCAAGGCCAGGGACTGGTTTTTTTTCATTGTTTTTCCATGGGGTCTGGAATTGTATGGACTCAATAAAATAAATGCTTGTTAAATGAATTCAAGCACTGGGAGTGGAGGGAATGTATAGAGAAGAGCAGAGAGGAAGGAAGGTACTTTGAAGAACACTCTCATTTACAGGAAGCGAGAAACCACTGCATTGCAATAGTTAAGAACGTGTTACAGACATTAAGGAAAAAGCAAATGCATTTATTCTGTTGCAAGAATACAGAGTGTTACGTTTGGCTTTATACCTAGAGGTTATGCTTATGGATTTTAGAATCAGACAGCAGGAGTCAGTCATATCTAGGCTCTGCCTCTTACTAGCTAAACAATATTGGGCATGAACTTGACTTCTTTCAAACCTAGTATTCGCACTTATAAAATGGGAATAATATTATTCGGTGATTTAAGAGGTCATTGATGACCTTGAGATAGAGCTTTCCGGATTGTGGGATTAAAAGCTAGATTATAGGAGCTTGATTCTACTATATTGTTAAGCCTAAAGAACATTGAGAAGCTCAGTAGGAAACAAACATTGAGACACTGTAAAGAACGATTTTTATAGAAATGAAATACATTTTCTTGAGAGAATCTTACAGTTATATTTTTTAAGCCACCTTATTGGGAGTGGTCTACAAAAGCATAAAGCTACAATTGGACTTTCCTGTTGAAAGTATATTTCTCAAAATGTTTGCTATATCTTTGTTAAGGTAAACTGAGTGGTAAAGTGCTTTTAAACATGTTGAGCATTTCATGTTTTAAAGTATGTGATGAAATTTTTAGAAATAAATCATACATCTTGATTCCAATTTTTTTCTAGAAAAATTTCCTGGAGCAACCCCTGATGGCCTAGTGGTTAAAGTTTGGCATGCTCCGCTTCGGCGTCCCAGGTTCAGTTCCCAGGCGTGAACCACACCACTCGTCTCTCATTGACTATGCTGTGGTGGTGGCTCATATAGAAGAACTAGAAGGACTTACACGTAGAATATAGAACTATGTACTGGGGCTTTGGGAAGGGAGAAAGAAGAGAGGCAGATTGGCAACAGATGTTAGCTCAAGGCAAATCTTTCCAAGCAGGGAAACGAAAAAGAAAAAGAAAAATTTCCAAAATGTAAGTTACTTATACCCATTTTTTATGACTTCTTAAATAAGACTCTCCCGAAAAAAACTATACTGGCTGCAAAGCTATCTGCCATTAAACAGGTATCCATATGGAGAGATAAAAATGGTGATTTTCAAGTAGAGAAGAATTCAACCCTTATAAACTACACAGCAGGTAAACAGAATTTGTTGGCAGTGAAATATTCCCGTTAGTTCTAGTAGAACAAGGTAGCCAAGCATCAATCAAGATTTCAGTGGTGCTTGTAGAGAGTAGTTGGGTCATGTCACAGACATAAATTGTAAATTATTGTAACTTCATTTTATATAGTTACTCATTACAAAGGAGTTTATTATTATACTAGATTATTGAGGCTAACATCATTAAAATGTAACTGCATGGTGCTTTCTTATATAAGAGGAATTTGACAATAAACTATTTACTTAAGGCATATACTGATAGTATAGCTACTTTCTACTTTTAATTCTTCTGTTGTTTTGATCTAATAATGGCATTTTGGGGGTTCAAAATACCTTTTTTTAGAAACCTTGATACAACCATATGTTGTCTTCAAAATCTTACTTCAAATAAAGCAATAGAGGCAAGTTGGAAGTAAAAGCATGGAATACATAAACAAAATAATAAGGGAATTATGTTGCCAGTTATCAATGGGTTGCCCCTGTGTAACAACATCAGAGTGTTGGCCTCTATTGTCTGTTCTGCAATAATGGAGCTGCACCCAGTAGACATTTCTCTTTTGCACCTGGCAGGGGTTAAGCTTTGTCAGAGAAGGTTTAGGACAAAGGGCCTTCCTTCCTAATTCCAGGGTGCTTCCATTCTTTTCTTTTTCTTTCTCCTGCAGTACAACCAACAGTGGCACAATTCAAGGGTGTCTACAGGGACTCACCCACAGTGGGTGATCCACAGTGGATTCAGTGGATCCCCTTTGATGGCTTAATAAGGAGAATGAGTGGCACCCCTGCAAGTGGAATCCCAGTGAATCCAGTAGGCATCCCAGCCTCAGCCTACCTGCACCTGGGAGGGGACAGGGCTTTCCTGTTTGCCAGTCTCAGCCTGCTGTTCCCTACCTGCTGAGCTCTGCCCTGACCAGGGACCGGTACTGGCCTTGGGAAACATGACAATCTTCTCTACCATCCCTGTGCTGCAATCATTCCTTCTCCAACAAGCCCTGAAGGCAGCCTTGGCGAGGGGGGTCCTCTCCCAAAATTGTTTCTTTCTTAACTACTCTACTGTAATTCTGGGCTATTCTCTATAGTTCCCTTTAAAGGTTTATGGTTAATTGTTCATTATATAAACTGTCCCTGCTCAATCTATTGGTTGGTTTCCGTGTCCTGATTGAACCCTGATTCTTATCATTATATATTATTTTATAGGGTGTTAGTGCTAAGGGGAAAAATGAAAGGAGAACAAGTTGGATAGGGAGTGTCAGGACAAGAGGATAGTTTATATTTTAAATGACATGGTCAATACAGCCTCAGCAAGATGACATTTGAACACAGAATTAAAGATAGTGAAGAAGATGAGGCATGAAATCATCATGTGGAAGAGGATTCCAAATGGAAGGAACATAGAGTGCAAGTCTACAGGTGGGAGAGTGCCTGGCATGTACCAGGAGCATAATGGAGTGCAGAGGTACAGGGGATGACTGGCCAAAGATGATGTCAGAGAGAGTGTGGGACCAACTGTATGGTGCTTGAGGTCCAGCATAAGGACTTGAACTTTCCCCCTGAGAGAAATGGAGAGCCCCTGGAGAGATTTCACAATGTCAGGGTGTGGCATCTGGTTTTAAAGGGTCACTCCAATTGGTGCATTGGAGATAGATTGTGGGTCAAATATAGAGGCAGAGAACCCAGTTAGAAGGATACAGTGATAATCCAGGCCAGAACAATGGTGCAATGTGGTCCACCCAGCCATCAGGGAGTAACAGGGTGTTGACTTACATACTCACCGCAAGCAAAGAAAAAACTAGTCAAAGTACGTGATATGATTATTTTGCTAATGATCAGTCTACAAATGCAGTGGGTGAAAGGCCACAAGGCCAGAGAAAAGCAACCTTCGTGTAAAGAAAAATTCTGAGGAACTGTGAGTCACACCACCTGCAACAACCACAGATTCTAGAATTATTTGAGATGCCAGGACAATGAGGAGGGAATAATCTTTTCAACAAGTAGTGCTGGGACAGGTGGATATCCACATGTGAAAGAATAAAGGTGAACCCCTACCTACACCATATACAAAAATGTTACATCTTCTTACCATCAAAGATGTAAATGTAAGACCTAAAACTATAAAACTCTTGGAAGAAAACATGGCCCTGGATTAGGCAGTGTTTTTATAATTATGGCACCCAACACATAAGCAACCAAAGGGAAAACAGATCAATTCAACTTCATCAAATTAAAACTTGAGTGCGTTGAAAGACATGATCAAGAAAGTGAAAAGACAACTCACAGAAGGGGAGAACATGTTTACAGATCTTTACATATCTGATAAGGGTCTACTATTGAGAATATATAATACATTCTCCCCTCTCAACAATAAAATACAAATAGCACAATGAAAAATGGGCAATGCATTTGGATAGGCATTTCTCCATAAGAAATACATGCCTGCCTGGTGCTGTGCTGTCACTGCCCGAGGCTGCAGTTCCTGTGCTGGCCATCAGGTGGCAGCCTCCTGTGTCAGTGGTGCCCACTGAGCTTTGTTGGAGCAATTGGAGAAAGGAGGAGTCATGCAGAAGTCATGCTGACCCTCCGCCTGCCTCAGGACCCACTTGCACTTCCTATTACTAGTGTTCCTCTTCACCGACTGAGTGGAGCAAAAGCAGGAAGGAGGGATCCAAGATGCCCCTATTTGTTCATTCGGCAGCTATGTGCCAAGCCCTCACCCTGGGCCGGGAGCCCTGGTGGTCCCAAGGGTGGTACTGAAATCTACCCAGTGGTCCCTGCCCACCAGGAGCTCAGTCTGGAGGCAGATGGACAAAAGCACAAAATCAGAGACACGTGAAAGAGAAGAGCATGAACTGGAATGAAAATAAAGAGTGTCCTGCAGGGAGGGCTGGGGTCTCACTGGGTAGGAGGGTCTGAAAGGCCTGACTGAGGTGACATTTGCTGTGACCAGAATGACAGGAGGACCCAGCGCTGCACTCACCTGTGATCAGCGTGCCAGGGAGAAGGCACTGCTGGTGTGGAGACACCCAGGCAGAAGTGAGTTTGGCCAGAGGAGGTTAGAGAGGTGGGCACTGTGGCTGCAGATAGCCTGGAGGGGAGAGGAGGGAGAAGGGCAGGCCAGACCCAGGAACTGGGAGATGGTGTGAGGTGTCTCCTCCTCTCTGAGAACACTGCTCCCCACCCTGCATCTTTAAACCGCAAATATTCTCTCTCTCTCCATCTCTGTGGACCAGGAATCCTGCACAACTGAGCTGGAGCCTCTGCTCATGACGACTTCCATGTTGGGGTTGTGGCCTCCACTGAGGCTGGAACAGGGTGAGATGTGCTGTCAAGCTTACTCTTGTGGGCTCGGTCAGGAGCAGCTTCACTGAGAGCCCGGCTCCTTTCTGTCTGTTGGCCAGGGCACTCCCTTGGTTTTCTTCTATGTGGGCCTCTGCATAGGGGAGCTCAGGACATCCATGTATGTCCCCAGGTCCAGGGGTTAGACAGACTGAGAGAGGGGAACAAGGGAAGAGGGAAGAGGGAACACAAGAGAGCGAGTGAGAGAGAATGACAGCCTCAGTGATGGAATCTGAGAAGGGTCGTCCTGTCACTTGTGCTGGGTCTGTTGGTCAGAAGCCAGTGCCTAAGCAGTCAGTGGTCCACAGGGACGTGTAGAACAGGCAGGGAGATCATCCCTGCAGGGGCACGCTGACCTTGACTCGAGTGTCCTGGTTGCGAAAGGCTCCCTTCCTACCTGGGCTGATCCTGCGTTGAGCTCAGATCCTCCTCCTTGGGAGTGTTGCTCATCGTGACCCGGGTGTGCTCTCCCGGGTTCCCTGGGCTCCTGTCTCCTCCAGGAGGGAGATGTACACTGAAGAGGCTGAGGCCAGAGCAAGCAGGGACCACTCCACCCTCCCAGTTCATTTGCTTCCTTCCCCAGGAGGGCCGACTCCTCAGGAGCCTCTCCTCACTGCTCACCATCTTCTCTGCTCTGAGAGCACCTCGTTTCAGCCTCTGAAGAAGACCTGGGGAGAAGTTTGCAGGTGGGAAGGCCTCTCTCCATGGGAGCCCCAGAGTGGACAGGGAACTTCGACAGGGCTGGGCATTGTCCCCTCAGTCAACTTGGACTTCCTGGGAGGCAGCAACACCTGGGGGCAGGGCCTAGGCTGGTGGAAGGTCTCTAAGCTTCCCCACAATGCCCATCTTCCTGGTCTCACCTGATTGGGCACAGGCCTGCACAAGCACACAACATTTCAGACCCCCTGGGGTCATGTGCAGCCCATCAAGGCCGCTGTGTCTGTCTCATTGTGTGGTTGTCCGTCTCACTTTCCTGGCTGATTCGCTGCTCTGTTCTAGATCCAACCTCAGGCGGCTGAAAAGTTGACTTGCCACGTCAGCTTGCCACTGAGATGGCTACTGTTTCCAGAAATGCTTAGGGGCCGGGCTTTGTCCACCCATGGCGACATCAAGTGGACAACCTCTGACAGTGAAACCACCCCCCTTCAGGCTTGCGCCACTCACAGGGCCGTCACACTGAGGGGGTGGGGACAGGACCTGCCCCGGGCAAAAACACCACGACTCTCACTGTTCTTCCCTCAGCTTCAAATGCTCCTCAGTTGGTTGTATGTCTTTGGTCTCTTCCCAGAGGTTGTATTCTGACAGCGCTTCCGGTGTGACCATGGCTTCCGGAAAGAGGATTGGCTGAATTCCTCACTCCACCAATCGATGTGTCCTGCCACCTCACACCGATCACTTTCTGAAGGCGCATCCTTTCAGCAATCTGAGGACCCAAGATTGTGAGTCTGTGTCCTGGAGGGATTTTGAGAAGAGCTGGTGGGATGGCAGTATTGCAAAGCATAAAGTCTTGCTTCCAGAAAGCTGTCTGGGATCCTCAGCATCTTGCTGTTTTGGAGTCAAAGCCCTGAGATCTTTAAAAAGCCAGCAATGTTAGAACATGGGCAGGACAAACAAAAGTCTCTGGGCTCCAACACCAACTAAAATATTCTGAATTTCTAGTAACCTGAGATGAGTGGAAAGGAATTGGGAGTGTGGAGTGGAGGGGCGGTTTGGGCCAACTACGCATCTGGGAGGAGAAATGCCATGCAGAGCAGCCTTTCTGGGGGCATAAGTGTGGGACATGTGTGCAGATCCCCCCTGCAGACATTGCTGCTGCTGCCCTTCAGTTCCCTCAGCCCACTTGAGTCCCTGCAGTCCCTGGGAGCCAGTCCCCAGCAGGTCCACAGTGTCCCCCTGGAGCACCTGCATCCACTCTCTGCCTGAGGGCTCTCTCCTGCACCGGGAGCTTCCTCTCCTGCAAGCCTGTGCCAGCCTGTAGCACAGAAGCCTTCATGACCCGGGGTAAACCCTCCACCCACGGGGACAGAGCCAGTCCGGGTGGGATCTCGTCTCCCAACAGGACTAGGATGGATGCTCACCTCAGTGCTCCCTCGTCAGGCCCCGCACTGGCTCACCTCCTCCATGCTCCCTTCCCCTTGGCCTCCCTCGGGCCTCCTCCATCACCTGCAAACAAACCACTTGCCCTACATCCTTGTCTATTTTGTGCCCAAACCCTGCCGAGGTTCCACGCTGGCTGCGACTTGGAGCAGGTCGTCCAGCCTTCAGGACTTGAGCTTCCTCATCTGTAAGATGGGGACAAAAGGCCTGCCTCCCGGAGTCGTCAGAGGAGACACAGCGTGGGAAGATGAAAACCGCTGCAAAGAAGGATGCCAGATAATCACCCAGTGAAAACACCAACCTTGCCAAAGAAACAGAAGCTCTTGAGGCTGAGGGAGAAATGCGGGCAGCCTGTCCAAAAAACTTGGAGAGTCACTGACGAGTGTGGGCGTGCAGGGTAGGCCCCCAAACAGTGGAAGAGCCATTCGACAAGGAGGCTGACAGGACAGAGGCTTCCAAGGAGAAAGATTTAAGTGTTGGAGGATCACAGAGGCCTTAGAAAAATCGTGAGGCCCTGGAACAGGTTTACTGAAATACTATTATTGGCCAGAAAAATGTGTTACAAATACCCAGTCCACTCTGGATTACTTCTCGTTGGTTGTAGGAATGAGTGCACACTTGTGATTAGAACCCACATTTTGTTAAATATAGGATATCTTTATTTTTCTTAACTTTTAATTATTTTTTTTGTCGATGAAGTGCCAAGCATGGGTTTTCTCCGTTCTTCTCTTTGCATGGGTGGCCTCTACTTTCAGAAGTGGATTCCTGGTGCTCCTCACCCCTGCTAACCCGAGGGACAGCCCTCTTTCAGGTCACACAGTGGATGTGAGCTCCAGGTGGGCAGGGACCACGTCGGGTCATACTCACTGGTGAAGTTACAGTGCTCAGCCCATGGCAGGGACCAGATCGTATTGGCTGAATGAGTGAGGGAAACAATGAACGAATGCATGAATGAGTACATGAGTGCAGGAGTGAGTGAGTGAAGGAATGAGTGAAGGAATGACTGGGTGAATGAAGCAAAAAGTGAATAAACCACAGAAGCTGGATCCACACAAGAGGAGCCTTTATCTGTGTCGGGCTCACAGGGTGTCACAGCACAAGCCCTGCACCGTCGCATGGAGCATGTCCAGTTGTCCTTCCAGCGTTGAGCCTCCGTCACCTGCAACACAGTGTGGTCCTGGATCTTCTTCAGCTCCTCCTCAAAAATTGCTGAATGTTCCCGGGAGCAGGGCAGCAGGAAGGGAACCTGAGGAGGGACTTCCCAGACCCTGCGCCCTGGAGGACCACTGTGACAGCCTGGCAGGGGGCTCTTAACACGCTACAGGCACCAGGCTAGAGATGCTCAAGCCATTCCGCAGGGAAGTCTCCCAACAGCCCATCAGGAGGCCAAGTTATTTCCTCATTGTACAGATAAGGAAACTGAGGCTGAGAGCCTTACCTGCATTACCAGCTAGAAAGAGGCTGAGCAGGGACTAGTACCCCTGTTTCTCTGACTTTGGATCATTCCAAACCACTGTCCTGCACTGGGGCCTCCTCGGGCTCCGGGGTCCTGGCCTCCCTGGGGCCTGCACCCTTCTGGCCTCCAGCCATCACTGAACTAAACGGACAGGGCCACTCCGTCTGCCTGGGGCTGGGTATGGTGGCCGGGGAATGGCCAGCCGTGGGCGCTGTGGGCTCTCCCAGTACCAAGGACCAGCCTATCCCCCCGCAGAGTAAGGTCTCTGTGGGCATCAGGACCAAAACTTGTCAGAACTTTAGGGAAAAGAGGTCCCTCCCTCAGCATGGGGGTGCCCTTCTCAGGCAGGCCCCATGGGGTCTAAGAGGCACTGGGTTCAAATCCCGGCTCTGCCACTCTGCAGGTCACAGAGGGAGCAAGTCTCTTTAAGCCTCAGTTTCCTCATCAGTGAAATGAAGACAATAATTGCTCCTCCCCCAAAGAGTTGTGGGGAGGATTCATGGAGATAGCTGAAGAGGAGAACAGAGGCCCCGGTAAGTGCTCATCACCGTGAGCTGTTCCTGCTGATGTCACCCCACTGAGAGCCCCCTGGGGCCCTTCTCTTCTGCCCACTCTGATCTCCCACCAGGCATGCCCTACTCGCTCTGACTCCGCTGTTCCTCTGGAATGCCTTTCTCCACCCCATCTCGTCCCACGGCAGCCAGCCAGCCAGGTGGGGATCCAGGACCCAGCCCCATCTCTCCTCCCGTGATTCCTCTTCAGTAGAGCTAGTAGCTGTTGAGATCTGAGAAGGTGCAGGGCACTCCAGGTGCAGCCTCAGCGAACTTGTCTGACACCACCGTGAAAGCTCGGCTGCCACCCCACTTCACAGGTGAGGAAACCGAGGCTCCAATGGCAGTGCCTCTCCGAGGTCACCAGGGCTCTCTCGCTCATCCCCACTGAGCAGGGCCCCTCCATCGCAGAGGCTGAATGTGCTGGATATGTGGGCTGGGGCTGGCACAGTGCCTGAGGCAGCCATCACTCCTGGAAGACCCTGAGGTGTGCTTTGGGCACAATGACCTTCTCCAAAGCGTCCAGCCCCGTGCTCTGACCTTCTGGCACCTTCTATGACACCTCCACTGTGTCTTGTCAAAGTCACTTCTGCTCACACAAGCTCCAGTGGGTCCTGCTGTTGCAACTGAGAACTCCCCGTGGAGGGAGCATGTTCAAGGAGGTCCCTGTGACTCACTGCACTGCCCTAGATGTGCTTTCCCTACTGAGGATGGGGCTCTCTGCTTGGAGGGAGAGGGAGCAGGCAGGAGTGTCCAGACCCTCATCATCATCTGTCCTGGATGGCAGGCCAGGCTGCTCAGCTCAGGTGTGTTAGGGAGCAGGAGGGGCATGGGCAAGGCCAAAGCGGAGTCAGGTGTGCTAGGTGCGGGGCCAGGGGTGAGGGGAGTGGTAGGGACAGAAGCAACAGGAGTGGGGCCTTCCAGCTGGGCAGGTCACCCCAGGTACCTTCATCCCCTGCATCCTAGCTGCTCCTCCTTCTCCCTCCCTCCCTCAGGTCTCTGCTTCAGGGTCTCTGAACTCCCTGTTCCCAAAGAAGATCACAGCGTAGAAGGAGACCTTGGGTGTCAGAGACTGTGCCCAACACCTTAACATCATGTTTACATTATGAGCCAGAATCTCCACCTCTAGGGATCGGTCCTAAAGAAGTAGAGATTTATGGATGCAGGTGTTCCTTTCAGCATGCTGACGGGAGTGAAAAATCAGAAATGATCCGTGTTGCCCAGCAGAGGCTCTTAGGAAATTCTGAGGCCGACGCAGAGGAGGAAGAGGATTCACTGGCCAGGGTCCAGCCCTGGGGAAATCAGGTTCCAGAAGAGCACACTCCCTGAAGTCCTTCCCACAAGATAGCCGCAAGTGCACACACACACACACTTGCACATAGACATACCTATGTGCATACAGATGCACACAGCTGAATGGGCACATGCACACACGTGCACACACACGTGCATACAAAGGCAAAGGACTGAAACGGTGAACACTGCCTGTTAAGGGCACTCCTCAGTTTCCACTTAATTCTTAATTCCCTTAGAATTCATTCTTTTATTCTAATAAACGTTCACTGTCTTTGTAATAAAAACCTTTACAAAGAAAAACTAAATAATGTACTTCAGTCCAAAGATGAGTGATAAATGGATAACATTAACCATGTGATTTTAATCTTGTTAGAATTATAAGAGGAATAGAGGCACATTTTATCAAGTTGAAACATCACGCAGGCCCCTAAAGGAGAAGAGAAGTGAGTGGCAATTCCCATCCCCAGAGGTGAACCCCATGGACTATTTGGTGCATATCTCTCTGGCTCTGTCTCTCTCTTTGTGTCTGTCTATCTCTGTCTCTCTCTCACACACAGATTCATTTTCGTAGATGCGTGTCTCCCGGCTGATATCACATATACGTGGTCTTACAGATGGGACAAATGGATCCCATCGCCTCGCCATGGACAGTAGCACTCCTTCCAATTGCTTGCTATTGCAACCAGTGCTGTGATGAATAGTCTGGAAAATACATCTTTGAAAAGTTGGGCAGGAATTTCTGTGGGATGAAGTCCAGGGATCAGCACCGCCGCCACAGGAGTGCCCCTGGGGACTGCGATGTGTCCTGCAGGCTGGTCTCCAGAGAGGAGTGTCCTTTAACACTTGTCACTAGGGGTCTACTGGGGCCTCTGCTTCCTCACATTGTCACCAGGGCTTGTCATCACCACACTGGAACCCTGCCCGTCTGATGGGGCCCAGTGCCCTCTCCATGTGCGCGTCTCCTCCTTGGGGAGCTCGAGCTTCTCTGACACATGCTGCCCCTGTGTATCACGTCTCGTTGGCGTTCAATGTGTTTGCTCTTTATCTCTTTTTAGAACTCTGACTTTCGAGCATTTTTTTGGACCACAAGGATGCATAACCTTTCCCTGGTCTTGTGTTATGAGGAATACTTTCTGGTTTGTGTTTTGTCTTTCCAGCTTTCTACACTTTCTTGTTTTAGTTTTGGCAGCAGGAAGCGCAATGTGTTTCGTGTGTGGCTTCTGGCTCTGGTGTCCCACTTAGAACAGCAGTCTGTACCCCAAGATTATGCACATATGTACCAAAAGGTCTTTCTTTGATACATCAAGTCTAGACTCCATCTGGGATTTTCCTATCAAATAAGAGAAATTCTATTTCAAATAGAAACAAAAGGAAAACCTATCAGGCCGTGTGAAAATAAATGGGCAGACAGACATGGCTACCTAAGGCATGATTTCACTTATAGGAAACATGCAGAACAGATTAAAAAAAAAAAAACAGTGACAGAAAACAGATTAGGGGTTGCCAGGGCCTGAGGGAGAAAGTGGGAGTGAGTGCTTTTAGAACAGGGTGTTCTTCTGGAGAATGAAATATTCTAAACCCATACAGCGGTGATGGATGCACAGCATTGTGAATGTACTTAATGCTCATGAAGTGTACAATTTAAAATGTAAAACAGTAAAGTGTTAAACGACGAAAGTGAAATTTATTTTAAATAATCAAGATATAAACAATAAAAAAAATCAATGAAAGGAAACATGAAATAGAGAAACAATTAGGAGGGTGGCGAAGGAAATTTGTGGTAAGGGAGTAGGTGGAACAGGTGGGACTGGAGGTTCTAATGAGGGAGGTTCCCAGGCCAGCTCTCCCAGGCTGCAGAGATTGGCCTCAGCTGCCTCCGGTTCTCCTGCAGGAGCTTGTGCAGGGGATGGCTCTCCCTGCACGGAGGCTGGGGCCTCAGCTGCCTCTCATTCTCCTGCAGGAGCCTGTGCAGGGCATGGCTCTCCCTGTACAGAGGCCGGGGCCTCAGCTGCCTCCTCGTCTCCTGCAGGAGCCTGTGCAAGGCATGGCTCTAACTGCACGGAGGCTGGGCCATCAGCTGACTCCTCTTCTCCTGCAGGAGCCTGTGCAGGGGATGGCTTTCCCTGCACAGAGGCTGGGGCCTCAGCTAACTCAATGTCTCCTGCAGGCGCCCAGGCAGGGGATGGCTCTCCCTGCACAGAGGTTTGGGCCTCAGGTGCCTCCCAGTGTCCTGCAGAAGACTGTGCAGGGGATGGCTCTCCCAGCACAGAGGCTGGAGCCTCAGCTGCCTCCTGGTCTCCTGCAGGAGACTGTGCAGGGGATGGCTCTCCCTGCACGGAGGTTGGGGCCTCAGCTGCCTCCTTTTTTTCCTGCAGGAGCCTGTACATGGGATGGCTCTCACTGCTTGGATGCTGAGCCCTCAGTTGCCTCTTGGAGTCCTGCAGGAGGCTGTGCAGGAGATGTCTGCCCCAGCACGGAGGCAGGGATCTCAGCTGCCTCCTCGTCTCCTTCAGGAGGCTGTGCAGGCGATGGCTCTCCCTGCACAGAGGTTTGGGCCTCTTCTGCCTCCTGGTATCCTACAGGAGCCTGTGCAGGGGATGGTGCTCCCTGCACGGAGGCTGGGGCCTCAGCTGCCTCCTGGTCTGCTGCAGGACATGGTGGATATGATTGTTCTCCCGGGATTTAAGCTGGGTCCTCTGGTGGTTCTGTGGGTTTTATCACTGTCACTACAGACCCTCTCCCGGTAGCTGCTGATCCAGTCCTGTGGGACTCCGGCGCCTCCATCGGGGAGATGGATGGAATATCCCCTTCCACCAGCTCCACGCTGATCTCCTGTCTGGAGCTCTGCAAAGACAGTGACTGGCTCTGTCCCAAAGGCATCAGAGCCCTGCCCAGCTGTCCTTGCTGCTGCTTCTGCCCTCTGGACCTAATTCTCCCAGATCAGGCAAATACCTGTGTCTGCACAGTATTCCACCCCTGAGGAAAGACCTACACCTCAGGGGCTTGGAATAAACCTCAGGCAGAAGGGCGCCACCCCCACACTCCACGTCCCACCCAGCTGGCCTTGACCTGGGCTTTGAACCTGACTGACCCCCCCAGGCTTCTAACACCTCACCGACTGCTCCTGGTCACGGTGGTCCACCCACATGAACCCGCCCTTCCAGGCACACATGGGGAGGTGATGTAGGGCTGCTCAGATGGAACCACAGTGGTAGCCTGGTTTGGAATGGCCTTCCCTGGGCCTCCCGGTGTTACCTTTCCGTCCCTCCGGGTAAACGGCCAGAGCAGTCGGCCGTGAGAGGGGCACCAGCATCTGCATCAGTCTTTGGGGGCTTTCCTGGGGCTCTGGCCCCTGGTCATTGGGAAGCAGCAACTAAACATGTTGCTCCTTCTAGACAAGTGCTAGACAAGTGAGCTCACTTGGGGGCTGTGTTTAGGATGTGGGTGCCTAGTTACCAGGGTTCCAAGTTCTGTTGGGCTCTGTGAGGTCACTTCCTGGGATCCCCTTACCTAAGCTTCCTCCTCACACAAGACCTTCCTAAGGGTCCCCCGGGCTGCTGACTGCTCACTCTCCATCTCCATACCCTGTCCAGACACAGTCACACCAACACAGTCCACCCCACAGCCTCTGGGGAGGTCTGGACACAACCAGGGCCCCAGCTTTGAGGACACAGAGTTGAATTCAGTCCCGCTCCTGCTTCTTGCCAGTGATGTCACCCTGGACAACCCTGCGCCGTTCAGGGCCTCCCTTCTCAGGGTCTCTCCTGTGTTCATGTCCCTCTCTGTGTAGTGGGGGTCATTCTAGCATCTACTTCCTAGGGATGTCATCAGGTGTATAGACCTAGAGATCCCTTCAGAGTCTGTGAATCCCATGGGCTGCTCCCACACGTAGCTCCTGCACAGACTTGGCAGTGCAAGGATTACAGAAAGGGCTGGCTGTGGCAGAGAATACAATGCAAAGAGGCTTGGGTCTGCTGGGCGTCTGGGAGAGGCACTTCCCCTCTTGCCTGTTTCCCAGTGTCCCTAGGGAGGGTTGAAATGAAATGACGTTCAGACATCATCTCCTTCTGGCTCGCAACCCTCCAGGGCCTCCTGTTATGTTTAGACTCAGGTCCAAGTACCTGAGTGGCTGTCATCTCAGCCTATGTGGTGGGCAGCCCACACAGTGGCCCCAGCGTTCCCACTTCCTAGGCACACATCCTATGTAATCCCAGCTCCTCAATGAGAATGGACTTTGCGGCTGGCTTCTAACCAACAGAATAGGGCCGAATGATGGGATGTCACTTCCACGGTCGGCTTAATGAAAAGTCTGTGACTTCTGCCTGGTTCTGTCTCTCCTGTGTTCATTCTATCTCTCTGTCTCTGTCTCTCTGTCTCTGTCTCCCTGTCTCTGTGTCTCTGGCTGTCTGTATATCTCTTGGTCTCTCCCTGTCTCTCTGTCTCTCTCTTTGTCTCTCCTCTCTGTATCCCTGTCTCTGTCTGAGTCTCCTCTCTTTGTCTCTCCTACCCATCTTTCTATCTCTGTGTGTCTCTGTCTCTCTTTCTTTCTCACTTTCTGTCTCTCTGATCCACTATTCAGGAGAAGACAGATCAGATATTATGAGCTTGCTTCCCTATGGCACCCCCTAATGCAAAGAACTGGCAGAGGGTCCCGGCCCACAGACAGAAAAGGCCTGAAACCCCCCATCCAAACTGAATCCTACCACTGCCCCGATACTTGTGAATGATCTCCGAGATGGCTCCTGCCTCTATCGAGCTTCAGTTGAGAACACAGCCCCAGCCTCCTGCTAGACCTTGACAGGGAGCCTCCCAGCTGACCTGAGCCTGGACCCTGGTAGAGACACTGTCAGATGCTCAATGACAGGTCTCGTAAGTGCTAAGTGAGGCTAAAGCTGTCACCCAGCATAGACAGCTAGTACCTCCTTCCAAGCCTGTGTCTGGCCCTACCATCGTCTCTCCCTCACTTCTCTCCTCCTCAGCTCACTCTAGCCACACTGGCTCTTTTCTCACCTCCTCTCTCGTCAAATTCTCTTCTGCCTCCAAGTCTCTGTGCCTTTGAGCTTCCCCCCAGCACGCTGTTTGCAGACAGATGCAGGGCTGGTTCCTCTTGTCCTTCTGCTCAGGGCACAAATGTCCCCAGGGGGGCCCTTTACACCCACCTAGGGGCTCCAGGCCCTCCCTCCCTCCAGCACCCTGCTTCATTGCCCTGTATCACCTGCTCTTCTTTTTCGCATGGATTTGATCATGACTTTGTCCCTTCCACCTCCAGGCTGTGAGCTCCTGGAGGACAGGGACCATGTGGGTGCTTTCAGCACTGCCCTCAGGACTAACATGGGCCCTGCTCAGAGTGAGTGCTGGGGCCACAGTAGCTGAAAGAATCATGAGAGGATCTCAGAGTCCCCTCCCGCCTCTGATCAGCTCCCATTGTGGACGTGGATGTCAGTAATCAAAGGTGCCTGTTGCTTTAGACAGGGGAACACCCAGAACGAGCCCTGGGCATCCCTTCCCTGCTCCACTTGCTCCATTGAGCACGAGTGGACACAGGACACCCCTGGTGGTCAGCCCCAGCCTTGCAGCCCCACGCAGGAAAGCAGAACGCAAAACACACACCTTTCTTTGTTTGGGGTCCTCAAGGCAGTGGTTCCACCAGGCACGAGGGTGCAAAGCAGCAGGACCTGCAGGCTCCAGGAGTGACGTGAGGGACCTCAGAATCCTCTCTTGCTCCCCGCTTTCACTCCACTGGCCCTGGTGTGTCCAGTTGACTCACAAGGCCTCCTCACCCCAGCCAGAGCAATGACTCCACCTCACTTCCAAAGGAGGACCCCGAGGCTCCGACAAGGATAGCCTTGTTCCTGGTCCCCAGACAAGTCGACCAGTGCTCTACCATGTTCTGCACTGCCTGGGTCCCCAGTCCCCAAGCTCTCAGGCTGCCCTCTGCAAAGCAAGACCTCGAGGGAATGGAATGCATTTTACAACGACTCAGAGAACAGTGGGTCATGGATGGAGAAAGAAGGTCAATAGACTCGTCTACAAGCCTGTGGGACCCTGAGAGTCACCCCATCTATGCACCCCAATTACAGAGGCCGAAGATCAGGCCTTCTCTCCTGTAGCCCCTCCCCCCTAGGGGGTCACATCCTAGTTCCCGGTGCCCAGAGTGGTGGAGACAGGACGCCAGACCTGGTTCTCTGCAGGCTGCTCTAGGGATGGCCCCAACCCCTGCATCTCCCTGTGCAACTTGGGGACCCCCTGCCCACCAGTCTGGCATCTCTCCCCTTCATGTTATGGGCCTGGGCATGTGGCTAGGGGACCGGATGCCCCTGCCCTATGGCAGAGCTGCCTCCAACCTCTTTCTTCCTTCCTCCTGTCACCTCCCCAGTGTGCACTTCCCTTCTGACACAGGACTGGGCAGTCAAAGTGTGTGTGTATGCTTGTGTGTGTGAGTGTGTCCACGTGGGGATGTGTAGAGGAAAGGGCCCTACATGGGGGGGTGTTGGCAGGGGTGCCGCAGGATCTTAGGGGCTCTCATTCCCAAAGCAAACCCCTTGGAAGTGTTGAGGCTGGCCTAAGAGCTTGGAATGCTCTCTTCTCCTCTGGACTCTGCCCACCTCTTGGGCCCAGGGCCTGTCCCTACTTCTCCTGGCCTCAGTTTCCCAACTCTCCTGTGAGAGTTGGACACGGAACAACATCAGCCCCGATGAGCATGGACATGGCCCGGGATCTCAGTCCGCATGTGTGTGGCAGGGATACCCTCACGGTCTCACAGGCCTCTCTCCTGTGGGGCAACCAGGCCTCCTGTCCATGGTCAGGCACACAGAGGGGCCATGCGTACAGCACTTCTGGGTGACAAGGCCCGCAGCACACATGTGTAACACAACGGTCCTCTGAGATGGCTGCTTTCGTCTGTCCCCTCCCCAGCCAACTGCTCGGTGACCATCACATCCACTACGTCCTGGGAACAGGCCACACAAGCCAGGTGGGCCAACGGTGCGCAGTTGGGTAGGTTGGACACCTGGGGAGGTGAGGGTCACTGAATATACACCGACCTCACTGTCCTGGTCCAAAGACTGCATCCCAGGGTCCAGCTCCATGACTGGCTGGTCCTGTGGACATGAAGACTGTGGTGGACACAGACCTTGGGCAGGGAGAAGGCCAGTCTGCCCTTTTCCCTCCTCCTCTACACCCCCTACCGGCCACATGATGTCCAGCCAGTTCCTGCCTGCGGCCCTGGTGGGTTTAGGAGGAGCTGAAGGAAACCCAGCTGGGCAACTATTGGAGGGAGTTACTGTTATTAGGGAGCCCTCTGCGTCCTGAGTGATTGCACCCCATTTTACAGATGACCAGTGGTCCCAGCATTCAAGGTCACTCTACTCTAAGTGACCAATCCAGACGTGAACAGGGGACTAGAATTCCTTGCTTTTCACCAGCTTTGAGCCCAGCTTTGACCATCGAGTCCTTGTCGTGCATTGGGGCTCCCCCAGCCAGGCGACCTCCTGAGTCCAAGCACTTTAGTCACCTTCTTCTCCCTGCTTGAATCCCAACACACCCTCCTGAGGTCAGAGTCACTGACTCCAATTTTCATGGAGTAAACTGAGGCTCCGAGAAGACACCACATGAACTTGTCTGTCACAGGGCTGTGAGGTGACCCAGCTGTGTGTTTGACCCCAGGTCAATCTGACCCTAAAGGCTCTGCTAGCACAGGAGCCTGAGGAGGTGGCCTGTGAGACCAGCACGGAGGTGAGTGCATCCTGGATAGGGGCATGGGGGAGGGGCACGGTAGGCTAGGAGCTCTGAAGGGGGCAGGTGCTTGGCAGGGTCCTTGGGGAGGAAGGCTCTAGGGATGGTGGGGTGCGGTGCGGGGGTGCACTTGGGGACGATGTCTGGACCAGATCACACAGGGCCGTGACTCAGGCAAGGAGTCGGGTCTCACTACAGGTTGGTTGGACGTGAACGAGCAGTCTCATCAGAGTCTCAGGCGCTTAGATCCTAGATTTGGAGGGAGCTTGGTGGGCAACTTATCCACCTCCACTCAAGCCCAGATCCCCAAGAACCAACAGGATGAGAAGGCTGCTTCCATTTCCTCCCATGTACAGTGGGGACTGTGGCGGTCGCCTACCTGCTCCCAGGGCTGGGCATGCTGCGTGGAGGGCCCAGAGAGGGCTTCTTGTCAAAGTAGCCATTCAGGACAGGTCTGTGCTCAGAGAGCTCTGAGTGATGGGACCAAGGGCATGTCCCACCAGTGGGCTAAACAAGATGCTCCTGTCCACGTTGCTGTTGTTTATTCCAGGTGGACAGGGATGATGCAGCATCTCCCACCGGGTGGATGCAGAGGGCCAGCGAGGAGCTATTGTTGAAAAGCCTGAGAGACAACGCTGGTGTGTGACCAAAGCTGCCATGGGTGTGGTGGAGGCTGACCAGGAAGAGGTGCTGCTGGAGACCAAGATGAAACCAGAGACCATCGGGGACCAGGGGGCCGTTGATTTCCATAACTGCGGGGAATGGCATGATCTGCAGATTCTCTGGACACCCCGACAGGACACCCCAGGCCGGCATCCAGCTCCTGGGCTCCTTGGCCCTTTTGTGGGTATGGATGTGGAACACTGGTCCCGGGCAAGAAGGGACTGGGAATGCGCTGTCAGGGAGAATGCGTAGGGCAGCCACCTTCTTTTCCTTGAAATCAGGGGACTCTGGGTCAATACTCATGTTGCTCTCCTCCACCTTGGAGCTGGAGGAACCAGCCAAGTGCTCGCTGAGCATTGGACAATGTCCCTGCCACTGAGGTCCTAGCCCCATCTGAGGTGTCCCAGCAGTTGCATTGGGAGCTGTCCCTGGTCCTGAAGCCTGTGTTGGGGCCTGGAGGATTGGAGGCTGGATGGAAGGGTTGCATTTGCAGAGGTCAGGCCCCCTGGGTGAGTGGGGACTCTGGGACACCTGATGTCACAGATGCAAGTGACCAGCACCTGGGAAAGTGTGACTGAGGTGCACAGAGGGCAGTGCCTCAGTGGCAGGCAGGGCTTCATGCCCATGGGCAGCACTCCTTGGCAAAGGTCAGATAGTCCTTTGGACCCTAGAGGGCAGAAGGCACCTAAGGATGCCAGTGGTCCACAGGAGGCCAGGACAGCCTGCTGACTGGCAGGCATCAGGCCTGCAGCAGGAGAGGTTCAGGGTGAAACTGCTCCTGGATAGCCTGGGACAGTGGGTTGGACAGAAAAGATGGCCACCTGGTTTTTGTCACTCTAGTCTGTACATGCTCGTCTCCCCAGCTAGCCAGACCCTGGGAAGGGTGGCCCTGTGGCTGAACAGCACTAGGGACTGAGGAGAAGGTGCCCTTGCCAATATCGAGTCCCTCCTCTTCATGTGAGGCCGGTTGAGCTGGCTCCATGCCTGACCTCACCCCCTTGGTGACGATGGGCTTCTTCAGGTCCAAGTCATACTAGGCTTCGGGTACTGAACACATTGCCATCGTCAGGGGTCTTCAGCATGGGAGGGAGGGGCCAAGGAAGTGTTGCCTATGCTCAGGACAGCCACACCAGGGACAGGGTAATGCACAGAGACAGTAAGCAGATCAGTGCTTGTCATGGGGTGGGAGAGTGGATATGGGGGCATGGCTGCTTCGTGGGTACAGGGGTTCTGGTGGGGTGAAGCAATGATCTGGAACTAGATAACGGCGACGGTACACAGCGCAGAGGATGTAGTTAATGGCCGGCCCTGAATTGTACAACTTTAAGTGATGAAAACATTAAACTTTATTGAATCTAAATTTGAACACATAAAACATAAAAAGTCATAAAACATAGAAAAGGGAAAAGACATCCTGCCCTCACAGGCAAGGTGAAGGACAGCTCTAGGGTGGAGCTGGAGCCGGCCGTGCCTTAGTTGCTGGCGGTGCTGCAGCTGCTCTAGCACTGGAGCCACTGCTGTGGCTGATGCTAGAGATCCCACCAGCTCTGGCTGTGCAACTGGTCCAGGAGCTGGACCTGATGTGGGGCTGGAGCTCGGTCTGTCTCAGGCGATGGTGCCTGACCTGCTTCTAGAATTGGCTCCAGTCCTGAGACTGACTCTAGCTCTGCATTGTTGACAGATTTGGTGTGGCAGCTAGTGATGGAAATGGCTGCTGCTCTGGAGCTGGTCAAGTGTGGGAGATGGAGAGAGCTCTCATTCTGGAGCTGGCCACAACTGAGCTCTAGAGTTGGCGCCAGAGCTCTCACTAGTCCACAGCTGGAGCAGGATCTGGTGCCATGTGGCTCTAACTTTGTAGGTTCAGGTAACTCTGGCTCTGCTGCAGGTGACCGAGCCTTCTCTAGCTCCACAGCTGGTAAAGAACGTGTCCTGACCTTTAGATGGGGTCAGTGACATCACCAACCCATCATGAGCTGTCCATCAGATGGTGGGAGCACTCCAGCAAATAGGATCTATTAGATTAGTGTTATTTCATCTCAGTTCTAGTTACATATTTATTTTAAATATACTTAGAAGGAGAATAGGATAACAGAAACCATTTACTCTTTGCTGAGATTTAACAGAGCACACCTTATTGATGTCGTTTTTTAAGAAATATTACACAGTGGAAGACACCATTCTCCTTCCTTTCTCTTTCCTCCCCAGAGGTAACTACCGTCTTGACGTTAATATATGTATTCTTTACACGTTGTCTTTTGCAAAAAGACAATCGTCCCAAATTTGCTGAGATTTTTGTTATAAGTGGCCATCAAAGATATGCGTCCTAGTGGATACTGTTAAAAACTCTGTCCTTTCAAAGTAAAGACAACAGTTCAACAGTTAGTTGCGAAGGTACCTGCTTTGTAGATAACGTTTATAAAAGAGAGGTTTGAAAATATCTCCATTATGTTATCATTGACCCTCCTTATTTGGAAGAGTTATGTTCTGTCAATTCTTCACTGACACTGCATGAGTGAGACTGAATCAGTGCTCCCAGGGGAAGGACAAGGTGAGGTTTCCGCAGCCTCTGGTCGTGACATGTTTGGGAACCTCTCAATGCACAACCTTGTCTTATGTGTGTCTCTTGAAAGACACCTTATTTCATATAGATTGTTGATTCATTAGTTAAACTCTCGTCCAACAGCACTATCTATAACTCATGCCTGAAGGGAGCTCATCTAACACAGCATTTTCTACGAAAGGCCCATCACAGGCTCCTTGTGCTTAGGAACACTACACAACACTTCAGCGTTTGAGGGCCATTCTAAAGAGCTAAAGCACCAAGGAGAAGCACAAAAGGTGAGAAACGTAGCATTCCATAGATTAGAAAAAGGACATTTGTTGACGTGAGAATTAAAACAAGAGTTTTAATACTGTAATAGCAAAAACTGGAAACAACCCAAATGTGCACCAAAAGAAGAACAGTCAAAGGAGATGTCGTTTACTCATACTAACATGTAACAGTGAAAAAGAATGGCATAGGTCCAAGCAAATTGTTACAAAAATATCTCCAATGTAGTTTTGAGTGAAAAGAGGAGGTTGCAGAACCAGGTCCATGCCTCACAGGAACAGGTCTGCCTGAGGTTTGATCTCCAAGCAGCTCTATCCAGCCTAATGCCAACTGCTGTGAAAAAGGAAACAAAAATTCTGTTTCTGGAATGTGCTATTTGCCTAAAGAAAATCTTGCAAGCATGTGGCTGGTAGGTTCATCTAAAAGGACAGAGAGCTGAGACTTTGCTGAGCTTACAGAATAGGATTTACGAGTTCTTTCATTCCCTGATTCCTAAGGAATATTTTTAAGTAAATGTCTGCTTGTGTGACAACATTTCACGTGAGACTCGCTTGCATTATAACCTGGTAATGAGGTTGTGGGCCTTAGCTAACCATTACCAAGGCAAAGTTTTGCTGGCTCTCCTCTCTACCAAAAGCAACCTAAAGTTGGGCAGGACTATTTTGGTGTATCTGGTGTTATTTGGGCTGGTTTGCAGCACACACCCCCAAGAAGTCTCTCACCTCTGGGCCTCTGTACTTGAGGTAGCCTCTGCCTAGAACCTCTACCCAGGATGTGTAAATGGCTCACTCTTCATTTATCATGGCTTGGCTCAAATGTCCTCTGAGAGGTGGACACCAAGACAGGATTAAACGGGCAAGGATTTTATGAGGGGAAATGCTTCTGTAACAGAAAATGGGGTGGGGGAGCCTGGCAAAGTGGGAGAGCCATCAGGCCATGATGCAAGTCTGACTCTAAATGAGGGGGAGATAGAGGGAAGGATGGGTCCAAGTGTCCTACACTGCTGTATAGTCTAAGGAAGGCTTAGGAATGCCACTGGGGAGTCCTTGAGCACAAGCAGATCAGCAGAGGAGTCCATGCCTCCCAGGAACAGGTCTGCCTGAGTGTCTATCCCTGCCTCACTCACTGATTCAGAGCAGTCCAAGGGAAGCACGACCTCAGTGCAAACAGAGGATAGATCTCATAGCCCAGCAGACTACTGACTTCATAGCTTTGGTTAATTACGTTTGCTGCAGGTGGAGGCCTTCGAGGAGCAGTCTCCTGGATACCATATCTTATCAGTCAGTTTTCCCTGATCACTCTCTGCAAAACAGCCCCACAGAACAGTAAAACATCCACCACATTTCACCAGGAAACAGTAAAAACACATTTCAGACTGGATACAAGGCACATTCCAGGACAACAAGGTAATCTGAACTGGTGTTGGGAGTAGATTAAAACTGGATTACTTCTAGGGATCAAGCAATATCAAGAGAAAGAGAGAGAAGGAAGCAAGGGAGGGAAGACAGAGGGCGTTGGCCCTCAGCATTTGGGGCTAGTATTTGGGCATGCCCACCAGGGATCATAACCGGCTGCAAGACATCCTACAAGCCATAAAGTCAAAACACCTCATTCATTTTAAAAATATCATTTCATGTATTGACTTTTGTTTTAACCCGTCCCCTCATTTCAGACAGGAGATCCAGAAAAGGGAGACAACTAGTCAGTAGCCGAAGCAGGACTAGAAACAAGGGCCCCAGACTCCTGGTCATTCATTCAGGAGGACACCCCTTGTTCCTGGCCGCCTCCCAACCTGTAGGAGGACAACATTGGTGAGGACAACCTGAAGGAACTGAAGTACTTGCTTTCACAGAAGTTCAAAGGAGGTGCTTGAGCTGGATCTTAGAAGATGACTAGGAGTTTGCCAGACATCTGAAGGGCATTGGAGGCAGTGCGTGCAAAGTAGGGAGGCCTGAAACAGCGGTGGGATCAGAAGGCACAAGTGGAGCCCTCTGCTCAAGTGGATGAAGCGCTGAGGAGTGAGGTGAGCCGGGGAGGAGGATGCACTGTGGAAGACAGTGGGGAATGCCTGCAGGGGTTTTGGCAGCGAATGCCAATAGGAAGAGCTACCCTCTAGCTCACTGTGGCTGGAGCAGGGACTGAGTTGCCTAGTAGCTGATGAGGGTGGGGAACGCCCACGACAAGGCCAGGGAAGAGATGACAACGGACAGTGGCAAAGGGACTACACAGGGCAGGGGAAGGACTTACCTGGAGATGCGCGGAGGGCGCCACCCCTCCAGCGTTTCCCAGGCTGATGCCAAGAAGCAAAGGACCTGGCGACAGGAAAGCGCCCTGCGCCCTGAGGAGCCGGGCAGATGCTCGGGAAACGTGTGCTCCGCGGGAAGGGGACGGCGCTCAGGCGGAGCTGGAGCTCAGAGGAAGGTCGCGCACCAGGTGGCAGGGCCAGGACCTGGGCCCCATCCACCACCCTGAGGATCGCAGGTCCCCGGCTCCGCCCAGCCCAGCCCCCCTGGATGCGCCACTGGGGTCCCTCAGCACCTCTGCCTTCAGCCAATAGGAAACCTGGAGGCGGGCGCATTCGCCAGAGTGTGGGGTCAAGGGTCACACAAATTGGCCTCGCTGGGTGGCCTGGAGGGGTGAAGCGGCGATGGCGCCGGCGGCGAGGGCCCGGCTGGGGCGCCGGCTGGGCTGCCCCGGGGGCGGGGCGAGGGCTCTGAACGGCGGCCGTGTGCTCACCGAGTCGGCAGGAGGCGGCGGAGGCCGGGGGCGCGCCTGTGGGCCTGTAGGTTGGCGAGCGCGCGGCCGGCGCCGACCGCATCCTCGTGGGGGGCTGCAGCTTTTCGGGGCGCAGGGCGCCCCCCCTTCGTGCTGCCCAGCTCCGGGCGGAGCCCCGCGCCAGCTCGCGTCCGCGCCGCCGGGTCGAGCCGCTGCCATCCCTCCTGGAGCTGGAGCGGAAGGAGCGGGCGGCCCCTCCCTCGGCGCGTTCCGGCCACTGCCGCCGCTGCTCCTCCCCGTGCCCTCGGCCTCTTGAGAAGCTGCCACGCTGGAGGGTGAGACTCCGGGAGGGCACCCCTCGAGCGGCCACAGGCACAGGAGGGGGAGGCGACAGGGGCGCTGCCTGCCTTGATGGAGGCGCGGAAACGGCGGGGTTGTGGCGGCCCGTGGGAGCCACACCTCCCCGGCGGGTCGGGGTTGTCCCCACATATCAGGGAGCAGAGGGAGGCTCAGACAGGTCAAAGGACAGGCCCCAGACCCCACAGCTGGTAGGGGGAGGTACAGTGGGATCAGCACTCGGGCGGTTGGCCCCGGAAGTTCTGATGTTAGGACAGACGGCTGCAAAAGCTCTGGGACCTTGCGGGCCGGCTGGAGTCGGTGGGCCAGAGGGAAAGGAAGCGTTAACTGGAGCAGGTACAGGGATGAGCGAGGAGGAGCGGAGGTCCGCACACACTAGGGTGTTTGCACAGGAGGCGTCTGCCTTGACTCAGGTTTGAAAAGATGGCAGCAGAGGGCGACCTGCGGCAGCTTCTCTTGGAGCCAACAGTCAGAAGAGCAAAACGAGGTGCTTGGGATAGGTTCTTGTTGGGGATGCTTGTGGGAATCTCGATGCGGGATGAAAAAGCAGCAGATTGGACCAGTGTGGCTTCTGACTTGTCTGTCAAGGGTAACAAGTGATCTTGAACTGAAAAGGGGAGATCAAGAGAAACGGGGCATTGAAGCTCCAGAGGAATGACAAGTTGCGTTGTTTTTTCCTTAATATTGAGTTGTAAGAGTTATTTATGTGTGCTGGATAGAGGTCCTTTATCATATACATGATATGTGCGGATATTTTCTGCCAGCCCACGGCTTTTCTTTTGATTTTCTTAAGTGTCCTTTGAAGAGACAAATATTTAAATTTTAATGAAATTCAGTTGATCAGTTTTTCTGCTGTGGATTGTGTTTTTGGTATGTGTAAGAAGTCTTTGCCTAACCCAAGATCACAAAGATAGTTTTCCTATATTTTCTTGTAGGAGCGTCATAGTTTTAGTTCTTCTGTTTAGGTCTATGAGCCAGCCATTTGACCTGGTATTTGTGTATGGTGTGGGGTAGGGGCCTTTTTCCATGTGGATATCCCATTGTCCTAGGATCATTAGTTGAAAGACTATCCTTTCCTTATTGAATTGTTTGGCACCTTTGTCCAAGTCAGTTGCCTGTAAACAGTCAGGGTTTATTTCTGAACTGTCAGTTCTGTTCCGTTGATCTATATGTCTAACCGTATGCTAAAATTATGCTCTTTTGATTACTGTAGCTTTATAATAAATTTTGAAATTGGGAAATGTAAGTCCTCCAGCTTGTTCTTGTTTTTAAAAATTGTTTTGTCTATTCTGAGTCTTTTGATTTTCCACATAAATGTTAGGATTAGCTTGTCAGTTTTTGCAGAAGTACTTGCTGGGATTTTGGTAGGGATTATGTTGAATTTGTAGATTGATTTGGGCACAAATGCCCTCTAACATTCTTTTGTCTTCCAATCCATGAACGTAGAATCTCTCATTTAAGTAGGTCTTTAATTTCTCTCAAGTATGTTTTGTAGTTTTCAGTATACAACTCTTGCATTTCTTTTGTTACAGTTATTCCTAAGCATTTTATCCTTTTTGATGGTATTTTGAATAGAATTGTATTCTCAACTTAATTCTTGGAGCTTTCCTTGCTAGTATATAGAAATACCTTTGGTTTTTGTACATTGACCTTCTATCTTTTGACTTTGCTGAACTTGTATATTAGTTTTATATGTTGTTGTGTATTCCTTAGGATTTTCTACATACAGGATGGTGTTGTCTGGTTGTCTGTGAATCAAGACAGTTTCACGTCTTCATTTCCAATTTGCATGGCTTTGTTTCTTTCTCTTGCCTAATTGCACTGGGTAGAGCCTTCAGTACAGTGTTGAATTGAAGTGTTGTCCGTGTTCTGTTCCTGATCTTAGGGAGACAGCATTCAGTCTTTGACCATTGCGGGTGATGCGAGCTGTAAGGTTTTCACAGATGTCTTTCCTCAAGTTGAGGAAGTTCCCTTCTTGTCCTACCTTATGCGGAGTTTCTTTTCTTTTTTAAAATCCTGAATAGGGACTAGATTCTGTCAAATGCTTTTTGTATATCTGTTGAGGTGATCATGTGATGTTTGTCCTTTATTCTGTGAGTAGGATATATTACGTTAGTTGATTGTTGGATGTTAAACCAGCTTGCATTCCTGGGAGAAATTCCTCTTGTTCTTGGACAATAATCCTTTTTCCACTGGGTTGGTTATGCTAACATCTTATTGAGGATTTTTTTCTTGTGATGTCTTTGACTGGTTTTGGTATCAGGATATTCCTGGCCTCATAGAATGAGTTTCTGGAAAAGTTTGTGAAGAATTGGTGTTATTCCTTAGGTAAATGTTGGGTTAATTTACCAGTGAAGTAAGTTATCTGGGTCTGGACTTTCCTTGGTAAGAAGAGCTTGTTTTATTACTAATTTAATTTTTTTAAGCTTGTTATAGGCACATTAAAATTTTCGATTTCTTCTTGAGTCAGCTTGGGTAATTTGTGTCTTCCTAGGAATGTGTTTTTTCTTGTTAGTTATCTAATTTGTTGGCATAAAGTTGTTTCTAGTATTCACTTCTGATCTCCCACAGTTCTGTACGTTGGTAGTAATCTTCTTTCTTTAGTTCCCGATTTTGGTAATTTGTATTTTCTCTTTTGTCCTTTGTCAGTCTAGCTAAAGAATTGTCAACTTTATTAATGTTTCGAGAGAGCCAAATTTTTGTTGAATTGATTTTCACTATTGATTTTCTGTTTTCTGTTTGATTGATTTCTAGTTGTATTTTTAGTATTTCCCTTCTTTGCTTGCTTTCGGTTTAGTTTGCTCTTTCTAGTTTCTTAAGGTGGAAGGTTTGGCTATTGTCGAGGTCTTTTTTCTTTTGTCATGTAGGTATTGAAAGCTACATTACAAGCTTTAAACTAAAGTTTAAAGCTAAAATTATAATTTTGTCTCTAGGCACTATTTAGCTACAGCCCATAAATTCGGATATGTTGTATTTCTTCTGTCTTCATTTACCTTCAAGTAGTTTTCAGTTTTCTTTGGAATTTCTTCTTTGACCCTGGAGTCATTTAGAAGTGTTTACTTTCCAAATATTGATGGTTTTCCTAATTTCTTTATTTGTGGATTTCCAATTTCATTCTGTTGTGGTTAGAGAACATACTTTAATTTCAGTCCTTTTAAATGTATTGAGACTTTCTTTTTTCGCCTAGAATATGGTCTATCCTGGAGAATGTTCCCTGTGTGTTCTAAAAGGATGTGTATTCTGCTGTTGTTTGGGTGCAGTGTTCTAGAGATGTCAGGTCAAGTTGGTTGATAGTTTCTGGGTTAATCTATATTGTTTGCTCCTACTATTATGCACCACCCAGGCAGCTTTAATGTTCGTTATTAGCCTCTCATTGTTTTCAACAGACACTCCAGGAGGAAAGGCTGTTTGTTTTGGGTGATATCTGCATCAGGTCAGAAAAATAGAGCCTTGTTAATGGGGTCTTGCAGGGCACTACCAGACAGATGAAACGCGAGTTCTCTGGGAGTGGGGCTTTGCAGTTGTTCCAATCCTTTTCTGCCTCCCCCCATGGCTGCCAGATTGCTGATTTCCACTGAAATTGTGAGCTGTTTGTGTTGAGGGCTCCTGCAGAGCTGAGGAGAGGTGGATGGGAATAGGTCAGATTAAAATGCGACCAAGCTTGCTGTTCTGACTGAGAGTCAGCTGCTTTCCTGGAGTAAACATCCCCCAGATTGCTTGAAGTCTTTGGTTCTTTGTCAGAGTTTTGAAAAGTGGATTCTGACAGTTTCCCAGTGTTTTTGTTGCTCCACTATTTTCACCGACATTGCTCAATCCATGTCCTTTGAATGTAGTTACGGATGTGGTCGGATCACATCTGCCATTTTGCTCTGTTTCTTTATGTCATTTTTTTCTCTCTGCTCTTCCTTTGAGGCCCTCTTTTGTGGTTAATAGTTATTTTTCTAGCGGACTTTTTAAATTCCTTTGTTTGGTGTTTTACTATATTTTGTTTGTTTTTTTAGTAGTTGCTCTTGGGATTAAAATATGTGTCCTAATTTATCACAATCTACTTCAGGTTAATAGTGACCTAATCCTGAGGAAACTAACTTTGTTTCAACATTGCTCCATTTCCTCCTCTCTCGTTTGTGTGGTTGTTGTGATCTATACCACATCTTTCTACATTTGAAGCCCAGCAAAGCAATTTATAATTATGATTTTGTGCGATTGTCCTTTAAATCTCTTAAGTGATGAAGATAGACAAAATATATTTGTGCAGTGTTTTATATTTACCTTTATAATTACTTTGACTGATGTTCTTCATTTCTTCTTGTGATTGTTACTGACCATCTGCTGTCATTTCCTGTCAGCCTGAAGGACTTCTTTAGTTCTTGTTCAGACGCGTCTGCTCTCAGTGAATTCTGTCAGTCTTTGTTTGGTCATGTCTTTATTCCAGCTTCAATTTTTTTTAAAGTGTAATTTTGCTGGATATAGAATTAATGCTTGGTTGACAGTTTTTGTCTTTCAGACTTTGAATATGTCATTCTATTCGTTTCTGGTCTCCGTAGTTTCTGATGAGAAGTGAGCCGTGAATCTGATTGTTGTTGCCTTGTACCTGATGAGTCCATTTTCTTTGGGTGCTTTCCAGAGTTTGTTTTTTAACAGGTTAACTGTGTTTTGTTGAGCATCTTTGATCTTAGATTTATGTTTTTTCATAAAATTTGGTGGGTTTTCTGCCATTCTTTCTATAAGTGTTTTGTTCTACTTTCTTTCTCTCTTGCCCTTCTGAGACTCCCATTTCCTGACTGTTAATACAATTGATGTTGTGCCACAGGTCTCTGCAGCACCATTCGTTTTCTTTTTCAGTCTTTTTTTTCTCTATTTTTCAGAATGAATACTTTCTATTGCTATTTCTTCAAGTTCACTGATTCTTCTGCCATCTCAAATCTGCTGTTGAGCCTATATAGTGAATTCTTTATTTTGTTATTTTGCTTTACAACTTTAAAATTTCTATTTAGGATTTTTGTGTTTGTTTTTCTGTATTCAGCGTCCGTATTTGTCAAGTCATTGTCATCATGTATTCATATGGTTTTTTAACATGGTCTTAAAATAGTCTTTGAAAAACAGTTCATTGATATCTTTGATAAATCTAACATCTGGGTCAACTGCGTGTCAGTTTCTGTTGGCTGCTTTTTTCCCCCTGGTATATGTCACTCTTTCTTAATTCTTGTATTTTTTTTTTTTGTTAAAAACTGGAGTTTTTCATGATATATTATAACAATTTTGGATTCTGATATTTTTCATGCTGAGGATTTTTTCTTTTGTTTTGTTTTTTAATTTTTATGGACTTGATCTATAGCCTCAGCCTCCTGGGCTGTGCGTGGCCACTGATGTCTTTGCTCGGTTCCTCTTATTTTTTTAGCCTGACTTCCTGAGGGTTGCCCCCAGTCTGCATCCCTTTGTGGTCAGCCAATGATTTGGGCAGAGGTTGTGCTCAAACAACTTGAGCTTCTAAGGTTTCTACTCTCTACCTTTGATTGTCTGTAGGTTGGAACCACATCAAAGTTCAGCCTGTTCTCCAGTCTCCTCATCTTTACTTTCCACCGGTGCTCAGGTCTCATCTGTCCATTCGTGCAGTTTCTCAGAAAGCCGTGGATGTGGGCAGAGGCTTCTGTCGCTCTCTCTTTTCTAGCATTTTCCCATGAAATTTCTGGCTGGTCTGCCTCTCCTCTTGCCCCAATCACCATTGCAATCAGGCTCGTCGAGTTGTGCATTTTACTTGTTTGTTTCCTACTAGTTTGCTGATGGGCATGAGTTTGCACCCTCCAGTTTCAGCATCCAATGAAGGTCTGTGCATTCTGGCAACAAAGCTGAAGGTTTTCATGGCCAGCCCTGTCCTGTTCAAACTTCTGTGCTAACTGAGCTGGGGCAGAAGGAACAACACAAGACAGGAAGTCTGAAGTCTCCAGCTGTTCTTACCTGTAGTTCTCACAGTCTTCTGTGAATAATTCCTCAGTTTCTTTGTGTTTTATTGATTTCCCAGGCCGTGAAGTGGTGTTTTTTAAATAATTTTGTCCAGTTTTGCAGTTCTTTTTTGGTGAGAGCTTCACTAACTTCTTCACTCCACCATAGTTGGAAGTGCTCTGCTGGCACATTATTATAACACACATTACCGAATGCTGACTCTGTGTCAGGTGTTGTTCGAAGCCTTTTCCCATACTAGCAGATTTAATAACACAGTAGGTGCTCACCAAGTATTTGTTGAGTGTTGAATCAACAGCTACCACAAGCAATGAGAGAAAGCATAGGGTGCTGGGCATCCTCTGTGGACTCGCTTCTTTTCTATGTTTCCTGCCGTGTGGTCGGGGGCTGGCTCCTGCCTCCCCAGTGGGTCGTTTCTGTGGACCCAAGCCATTCCCAAAGGCCAGGGAACTGAGCTTTTTGACTCACACAGGGGTGCATGTGTATATGTTCCCTGTGAATGTGAGGAGAGAAAATATCACAGGGAAAAAGGAGGGATATGTCACTTTGGGATGACTTGATTAAACAAGTCACCAACACGTCAAATTTAAAGGAAATATTTAGCTAGCTTTCCTCAGGCCATGCTGCAAGTAAAAAGAAAATCTTTCTTTTGCTGAGGAAGAGTCACCCTGAGCTAACACATGTGCCAGTCATCCTCTATTTTGTATGTGGGTCGCAGCCCCTGCCTGGCCACCAAAAGTGGTGTAGGTTTGCATCCTGGAACCAAACCCAGGCCACCCTAGCAGAGCGCGCCGAACTCACTCACTGGGAACTAGTCCACATGGCCGGCACCCCCGCCAAGAAAATTCTTCACATTTGCTCGTTATTGGTCAGCTGGCTTTTCCTAAGGATTAGGTTTATATATAGTCTCTGAGATTGACTACAGAGGCCTGTGATAAACTGTAAACAGCCAAGGGACAGTGGGGCGTCATTTGGGTCACTGTAGAATTTGTTGTCCAGTTTGTTCGAGAGTGAACGTTGGGACATCAGGTGTAAGCTAGGACTATCCCAGGCCACCCGGGAAGGTGCTCACTCTGGGTTTTATGGGAAAGGAGCCGATTCTAAAGCCAGGCTGTCCTTGGTTTCAGCCCTACCAAATCCTCCGTTTCCTCATGTGGCCAGTGAAAGTGAGGATTGATAACATCACATCGCGTTTGGGTGAAACACCCAACAGAGTCACTGGGCTGTGAATGTGTCACTTTCGCTGTGGCTGTGGTATGAATGCTTCTTCATGGCAGGGCTTTGAGAATGTCACAGTGCAGTATCAGGGTCAAGAGGGTGCATTCTGGAATCAGACAGCCTCCACATCTTAGCCGCGTGACTGTATTAGACAAGTTACTTAATCTCTAGGAGCCTCGATTTTCTCCTCTATCGACTACTCCTCTTACTACCACCAGTAATGATAGTGAGTACGTGCCGTCGCTCTTACACATTAAGTCAAGTACTATTCACTGTAGGGGCTTTAGCTCTATTAACTCATTTAGTCCTGACAACAACCCAATAAGAGAGATATTGTTCTCAACTCCAGTTCACATAGAGGGAAACAGACACAGAGAGGTCAAGCAGTCTGTTTCAGATCACACAACTGGTCAGGGTCTACCAGCTGTAGACCCTCTGGTGTTGCCAAGATTCAAACTAAGGTAATGTTCAACTTTAGTGCTTTGCGAGACTGTGTCTTGGTGAATGGGGAGGATCTGATAACTAGATCCTTGGGTGAGTGTGAAGATGAAATGAGATAGTGCATCTCAAGCACTTAGCATGTAGCAAACATTCCATAAGTGTTGGTTGCTGTGTTAATAGTGTGTGTTCTTGGAATGGGTAAACAAGCTGCCATTTATTGCTGGAAAAACTGGACGTCCCAGATCAGTGAATGCTTTATGGGAACTTTTTTTCAGATTTCACCTGCCGCCTGTGGCCATGGATTCACACTGCTGTCCTCTAAAGCTAAGGATGGGACGAAAGTTTGGTAGATGGAACTCAACAGAGATTCTCAGTTTGGATTTCACAGGAGCCGAAAAGAGAAAATTGAGGCTCTCGCCTTGGCTTTTTCTGCTGTGATTTGCTGAGGAAGCTCCCTCTGATTTTCAAGAATCTGATGACATAAAGCAAACCGTAACAACAACATAGATGGAGTCTTGAAAGGCACATTGTTTGGAACTATCTGGACTAGATTATTTTCAGCCTGTTTGGTAAAGGTCCTTTGCTGATAAGTAGGGATGTTATTTTTTGGCCCCAGAGTGATGACCTTTGTTTCCTAGCTTGAGATATCCTGAGACACTCTACAGTGCCTAGAATGTGGTCTGGGCAAAAAATTCAATGAAAGCCTTAAGATGGAGGCTTTATTCCAGATATTTGAAATTGGATTATAAAATGTTAGAAATAATTTATGATATTTGCAAAAGTAGACACGAGTCAATCAATATGATGAGGACAATATGAAACATTTTTTAAAATAAAGGGGAATTACCCAGAAATACATACTGGACAAATCTTTCTTTTCATTTTTTTCCCTCTTCCCTCATTTGTATGCAAATGTCTGTTTATAGAATTTTGATCACAGTGTATATTTTGTTTTCTGCCTTTTTTCACTGAATTTCATATCAGAATCCTTTTACCCTTAGTATTGAAGTCTTTATTGGCTGTACGATGCCAAATGACATTTCTTTTTACCTTTTGTTAAGAATGATTGTAGACATATGCAAAAGTGGATGGAATAAGATAATGCACCGCATGGGCCATCACCAGCTTCCACCATCATCAGCTCATGACGATCTTGTTTTACACATTTCCCCCATGTTCTCCCTCAGCAAATTTAGAGCAAATCATAAGAAAATTGATTTCATTCATAAATATTTCAGTACATATCTAAAAACATAAGGACTGAAAAGAGTGGTAAGTATAGCATCACACCTAAAAATAATTAACAATGTAATCCCTTAATATCAAATAGTTTGTCAGTGTTCAAACTGACAGTTGTCTTATAAGTGTCAATAGATTTTTATTTTATTTTTAAAAATTTATTTGAATCAAAAGCTGGATAAGGTCTAGACATTGCAAGTGGTTGAGAAGACTTTTATAGTCTTTTAAGTCTGTTTGAATCTTTTATCCTTGAAATGCATTTAACGAAGAAATCTCATTGTTTATTCTATAGAATTTTCCAGTCTTCAGTTTGTTGAATGCATCCCTGTGGTGCTGGTTGACATGATCCTCTGTCCTCTGTATTTCCTGTCAATAGGTAGTTGGACCTAGAGCCAGTTTCCCTTTCAATGTTATATATTAACTTTTCCCAGGCCCTTAGGGGTCCATGCAGATAGTAATGGGGGATGTGAATCACTTGTCAGTATTTTAAAGTACTTCATATTTTCAGCTACTAATATGAGCTAACAACATTGTCCATTTTCTTTGATTTTGCCTAGAATCACATCATCTCATTGTGATAAACCAGTTATTTCATGCAGATCAAAAGCTCTGTCTGCAAATTATATCAGTCACTGATGAATATGGATGGGCAAGTATATTATTATAACATTCATAATGCCATTTATTTGGTGGATGAGATGTTTTTAAAGATGAGGATTATAGGAGAAGATAGGGGGTCATTAGTGAGGAGTATGTTGAGAACCAGTGCGTTTGCAGATCTTCTCCTCAACTCCAGACTCCACTGTAAATAGTCAAAAGTTCATTGTTTAAAACCTGTCAGAGGAATTCCATACATAGACCAATCTGGCCTCTCCAGTAGGATTATAAAGAAGAATAAGTTTCTGCTTTAATTCCTTTATTTTTTATTATTTATTTTTTGTGAGGAAGATCAGCCCTGAGCTAACATCCGATGCCGATCCTCCTCCTTTTTGCCGAGAAAGATCGGCCCTGAGCTAACATCTGTGCCCATCTTCCTTTACTTTATATGGGACGCCACCACAGCATGGCGTGACAAGTGGGGCGTCGGCGCACGCCCAGGATCCAAGCCAGCGAATCCCGGGCCGCCGAAGCACAGCGCGCACACTTAACCGCTTGCACCACCTGGCCGGCCCCAAGTTTCTTCTTTAGAGTGACTTCTAGACAACATTTCATCTTACATGCTTATTTAAAAATTAAAATTTTCTATTTTGAATAGGTAACATATTTGCATAATTTAGAATCGTAATGGCGCCATAGAACATATGATGAAGAGTCTGCTTTCCACCTCTGTCCTCCCAGGATCATGATTTTTCTCCCTGTCGACAACCTGTGTTAACAGTTTCCTGTTTATCCTTCTGGAGAGATGTAATGCATGTGCGAGCAAATGCATCTACAAATGTATTCTTTTTGCTTCCTTTATTAGAAGTGGTGTCATATAACATGTGCTGTTTTTCACCATACTGAGAAATCCTAGTGGCTATTGCAGAAAGTGGCTATTGCTTTTACTTTCCTGAAAAATTCAAATGGTGTGAAATGACATGTGAAGAGCTTTCTTTAATAAGACTAAGGATGCTTTTCAGTAACCCCATGTGTCATGGAGGCAGTGTGGTGCAGTGGGTTGGACTTGGGGGCCAGGGTTCTGGTCCTTGCTGTGCCACTAACTTATGTGGCTTGAGTAAGTCATTCCGATCTCACTGTGTAACAATGTAGGGGTGGGGCAGTGTCATCTCTCATGTTAGAAGTGCTCTGACTCTGCGTCAGTGCACTCGCCCTGGTTGTGTTTGTTTCAGCGAGGGGAGACGCGTGTGTTTTGGAGCTCTCACCTGTCCCACTGCCTCTGGACAGACCTCAGGAGACACAGGTGCTACAGGTCTCCTTTGGCAGCGCCCACTGTCGTCCTGACAAGACGGTGAAGGACGTGAATTGACCTGTTCAAGATTGATGGATGGTGGGGGGACCACTTTCTTGCCATAGGGCCTGAAGTGGCCCATTTGATTGACCCACATCTGATTGTGAGGCTGTTGGAATTTCCCGAGCAAATCAGGAGCATGGCTCAAGAGACTATGTTGGGCAGACTTGGCTGACTCTTTTCTGTTCTCTGCTCTCTGTGGTTCTTGGGAAATCTGAGGTATATGTAAACATGACAGTGCACACCAGGCAGCCTCATCAACGCCTGCCTTTGTTGTGAAGTCACTGAGCTGGGCTACGTGTGTAAACGGCTTTTCCCTTGTACTGAGAGAAGCCTGTTTGCTAACACTTCCTCCAAGACGCGGGGCTTTCAGAGTCCAGGCTCCTGGGTAACCCCGACCGTCTCCAAAAAAGTGGTTATTCCAGGGAAGGCCAACTTGATGAAATTCATCACATTTCATTTTCTGGCTAGGGTTCTTTGTAGGAAAAGCCGAAGGTGGTGTTTAGGAACTCTTTCCAGAGGGGACTTGGCCTTGAGGGCAACCTGGTGACAGGTGCAAGGAATGGGGTGTTATGAGCGGTTCGGGGGATTCGATTGGAGACGTAAAAGAAACTCCACTCCAAACAAATGGACTGAAGGTATATCTTATTATACAGAGGATAGTAAAGGCGGTAGTCCTCCAACAGATCAGAATAGGTCAAATAATAAGAGGGAAAAACACCAGCTCCATCAGAATGGGAAACCCCTGATCAGCTGAGATAGCGGCAGATTCGAATAGGTCATATAATAAGAGGGAAAAACATTGGCTCGATCAGAAATGGAAAAACATTGGCTCGACCAGATCGACTGAAGGGAAATGACACAAGGCAACCGGAAAGAGAAACACCAGGTTGACCGAAAAGAGAACACATCAGATCAATTACTTCACAATAAATCCATTACTCACAACATCCACGCCCCAGTACCGAGAGAGTCCTGTCAATCGACATGGGTGTGTGGGAATCACACGTCCTGGGCAAGGCGTCCCTTCCACAAGTGGAACTCTCACCAGGCCTCGCTTTCCAGCAGTTTATATAAGCAGTTACAGAGTTTACAGAGCAAGCATTCAGTGTTTCCATGCACAAAAGGTTATCAGTGGCGTACATGCACTGAGCACCCTGGCTGTTGTCGCAGCCCAGTAGTTGTGTACGTGCGTTGGTTTGTGGTTATCGTCCCAGCCCAGCACAGATGGTCAGTCAGGCCCAGGCTGTGGCGCCCGAGGGCCTTGAAATTTTTACACATTGCAACTATGTTCATGGGAGAAGGGCCAGTTCCCACCACTCAGAAAGCAGCTTTTATATTTCTTTTTGTGCTGGTGGCTGTAGGTCAATGGAGTGGCCAAACATGGCTGTACTCATGTCAAGACAAGGGGGTGCTGAGTCCTTTCACAGGAGGTGCTCGCCTCTCATGGAATTCCTGAGAGGCAGAACGAGGGCCCAGAGGAGAAGCAGAGGGAAAGTACAGGTGGCCCAGCCTGTTGCAGCATGTCTGGACCCCAGCATGCCTGGAGGTGTGCCTGCACTGGCTGGGAATATTGGAGAAGGAAACCCAGTGGCAGTTGGGTGAGCAGTTGGACTAGGACCACTTTCCAGACCCCCTTCCAGTCCTGACATTCTTGGGTTCCACACACCTGTAGAACTGATTTCATTGGTGGTGGTATTCTTTAGTCTTCAGCCTGGCAAACAGCTATTACGGACAATGTGGAAGGAAGGTGGTGGAAAATGAACCTTACAGGTGAGTTCCCACAAGGACTACCCCTCCCCAAGTTGTGTTGAGCATTAAACATCTCTGGAGTGATTACTGTGTGATAGAGTCACAGAGCAGTACCAAGCAAGGTTCCTCAGGCCTGAGAGGAGCAGTGAGCGCTCCACGGAGAGCTGTGGAGAGTGTTGTTCCATCTCAGGGGGAGCTCCGTGCATCAGCCTGGTGGGAGGGCAGGTGCATGAGCATTGATTGGGATGGCTAGACCTTCTTTAGATTCCTTCTTTATTTTTAGCCAAATTGATTAACTTCAAAAATTCCTCTGTTTCAGTTCTATTTCTGTTGGTCTTTAAAAAAATTTCCCTCTAGTTCCTCGCGTTATGCTGGTGGGTTTAAACACCAGTCTCAGCTCTGGCAGCATATTAAAATCACCAAGCGATTTAGTTTGTATTATTTTACCTTTGCACCTGTGTCTAACTCTGCCTTCTTTTTGACCTAGAGAGTTTCCCTAACAGTTACTATGTGTGTGTATGGGGCCGCCAGTGAGGAATGACAGAGGAGAGGCCAGAACCCCACAATGCTTACCGTGACCATATGTCTTGCTTCTCCCCAGATTGCCCTCAGCCATTAGCAGAAGTCACAAAGTCCATAGAACGCAGGCCTTCGATGGACAGGTGGTCCAGGTAAGAGGCGTGGGCTGAGAGCTACTCATTCTGCCCCTTAGGGCACTTTTGAAAGGGGGAAACTAGGGGGGGGTGATGGGAAATTTTTAGGCGGATTTTCTGAATTAATAAATTATTTTATACAAATGGTCGCCTGGCTACTGTAGGCCAGGATGTTCAGTACTGGAACATGGGGTACCAAGTTGAATAAGGTTTGGGGGGAAAACACTCTAGTGGGAGAGACAAGTTGAAAAAACTAGCTGTACCTGAGTGTGCCCAGGCTCTGTGTGTGTTTCAGGCTGGCTTTATCTTGTTCACCATTTATTCCCATGTTTGGGGCAGTTCCTGGCACATGGTAGATATCTATAATCAATACTTAAATACATAAATGAATGCATACCGAAAGTGCTATAAGAGTAGCAAAGGGGAGTCATTAAGTCTTCCGGGGATGGAATGGAAGGCACAGAAGGCATCGTGGAGGAGGTGACAGAGGAATTTACCAGATAGACCAGGAATGGGTGGTGGGAAAGGTTTCATGGCAGAGGGGAGGTGGCAGGTGGAGCCTTTAACTGCTGAGAGCATGTGGGGTGGCTGGAGTTTGGTATGCTTACAGGGGAGTGCTGTGGCATAGGCTGGAAGACAGGTGGAGAGTGAGCGATGCAGGGTTTTCTAGGGTTGGGGGAGGAGGTGATGAAGGCCACTTGGGAAGGCGTGGGGAGAAGGGACATGTGGAGAGACATGTAAGGAGGATTGACCAGATTTGGGGCTTGATAAGAGGTCCAGGGAGTGAGCTAGAGGGAATGGAGCCTGACTCCACTGGCAAATGAGTGGCTGCTGATGTTCTCAACCCGGATGGGGGAGTCCTAGAGGAGGAGGCTCGTGTTGAGTGGGAGACAGAAGCAAGGAGGAGGTAGAGAGTGAAATTGTTTTTAGTATGCAGTAGAGTATAGTGCGTCTTGCACAGACTTGAAAGTCCCATGGATGCGAATTCAAGTCCCTGCTTCCCCACATATTAACTGGATGACTTTGGGCAAGTTACCAACCTTCTCTGAGATTCAGTTTCTTCGTAGGTGTTCTTGGTTATTGACTTAGCACAGTGCCTGGCATAATAAGCATTTAGTAAACGGTGCTTTTCATTAGGCAGTTAGAAAAGCAGGTCTGGAACTCAGTAAAGTTGTTGGGAATGGAGATAGCAGTGTACAGGTGACAGAGAAAGCCTTGGAAACGGATGCAGCCTCCCAGGGGAGTGTGAAGAGGAGGAGAGAAGAGGGCAGAAGACAGACCTTGGAGAAGGATTCCAACACTGAAGGGTAAGGAGTAAGGCTGAGCTAGGGAGCAAGACTGGAAGCTATGGGAGAGGCAGAAGAGAGAGATGGGGAAGAGAAAGGCTTGTGGAGAAGGGAGTGGTTCTTCAGGGATGGACTGGGATGGAGGAGCTCTTGGGTCTTCTCCTTAGGACATCTGGCCCTTTCCTTTAGCAAGAGCCGCATCAGTGGAGGGGCAGGCAGAAACCAGGCTGCAGTGGAGTGAGAAAGAATAAGAAGTGGAGGTTGTGTGGGGCAGCCTGCCTGGACTTGGCCCCCTCAGGTTCAGGAGCAGTAGGGAATGCTCCCGTGCTTTGGGTCCTCTGAGCAGGACACTGGGCTGCCAAGGATTTCTTCTCATCAACCTTCCCTCTGTTTGTCTGATAGATCGCTTGTGGTCAGGACCATAGTCTGTTCCTAACGGATAAAGGAGAAGTCTATTCTGATGGATGGGGCCCAGCTGGGCAAACAGGTAGTGGACCTTACACCTCCTTGGGATGGTGCAGTCTGGAGCTGTGAGCAGTGGGGCTCTCATGGGTTCGAACCACCTGCCTTCATTTGACTCTTACCTCTCTTATCACTTCCTGGGGACACTGTTCTGTTTGTCCCTTCCCAGTTCCCTCATCCCCAGCTCCCATGGAAAGGAACCAATAAAGGATTGGGTGGAGGATTAGAGCCACCCCTCAGCAGAGGAGCTGTGAGCCTTTCTCTCAGCAGAGACAGGAAGCTGTGTGAGGCTTTCAAAGAGAAAACAAGTGTCCCCTAAAAGGAGCTTGATGTTCACTGATTTGAGAAGAATGTGATTAATGCAGGGAGGAATGATTGAGACATTTTCTCAAGCTTGTATATTTAACCTTTTTGTTTCTGATATTGGTCTGAAGAGAGGGCCATTAATATAAGACTAAATCTTGTAGAAATCCTCAGTAATCCTACCAGCAGATGAAATCATCTTTGTTCATTGTCTACTGTTTTCTTCCAATCCTCGTTCATATGTGCACATTTTTTCCCCCAAAGCCACAGTAGATAGTTGTATGTCATAGCTGCACATCCTTCTAGTTGCTGTATGTGGGACACGGCTTCAGCATGGCCGTAGAAACGGTGCGTCGGTGCGTGCCCAGGATCCGAACCCGGGCCGCCAGCAGCAGAGCGCGCACATTTAAGGGCTAAGCCACGGGGCCGGCCCTTTTTTTTGATGAGAAAGATTCGCCCTGAGTTACCATCCGATGCCAATCCCTCTCTTTTGTCTAACGAAGATTGCCCCTGGGCTAACATCTGTGCCCATCTTCCTCTACTCCACATGGGATGCCGCCACAGCATGGCTTGACAAGTGGTGCATCGGTGCACGCCCGGGATCAGTACCTGGGAGTCCCAGGTCGCCGCAACGGAGCGTGCACACTTGACCGCTCTGCCACAGGGCCGGCCCCCATTTGTGCACATTAGTATACAGTAATCACAGCATAGGTGTGGTTTTATATGCTTGTTTTATCATTTATACTTACATAAAGCATTTTTCCATGGTGGTAATATTTTCACAGTTACAGTTTTTAATATTTGTATGATATAGCATCAATTTAATTTATCATAATTAATAATTAATTTAACCATTTTATTATAAAATTACATGAGCATTTCCCTGTTGTCAGGTGGCATACTTCTTTGGAGACGGAGTGCGGTGGCCGTTGGAGATATTATGACATTTATCTTGTGTGCATACGTGACTTTTTCTTTCGTTTGGATTATTGCTCTAGAATAAATCCCAGGAGTGTCAAAGGAGTAGGATATTTTTATTCTTGTCAGTATGTATTGTTAAATTGCTTTCCAGAAGTTTTATCAGTTGATACTGCCAGCAGCAGTGGGTAGAAGTACTACTTGAATTTTGTGGGTGAGGCATCGTGGGGGGGCTTAGCTGGGTCTTTGGCTCTGAGTCTCTCAAAGGCCTGCAGTCATCGTAGGGTTCCACTGGGAAGGCTCTGCTTCCAGGAGCACACCGATGGTTGTTGGCAGGATGCAGGGGCCCCAATTCCTTGCTGGTAGTTGTCCAGCAAATGGTTGCTGGCCAAGCCTTCCTCGGTTCCTTGCCATGTAGGCTTCTCCATGTGGCAGCTCCCAACATGGCAGCTGGCTTCGTCAGAGTGACCAAATGAGAGGGTAAGACGGAGTGCCAGTGAGACAGAAGCCAGTGTCCTCTCATTTAATCTGGGCAGTGACCTCACCTTCACGTTTGCTGGCCTTCTGCTTGTGAGAAGCAAGTCACTAGGTCCAGCCCCCACACAAGGGAGTACACGTGGGTGTGAACAGCAGGAGACGGGGCTCACTAGGGGCCATTATAGAAGTAGCCTGCCACAACCATGATCTTGACTGTGGCCTGAGCCTCCCTCTGTCAGTGACAACAGTGATTTCTTTCCAGTGGCCCTTGCCAGAGCACAGTTAGGTAAAGAAGCTCTCTGCGAGCCAGGCAGCAGAGGCCAGGCCCCAGCTCTGCCAGCCTCGCTCACCTAGGTGTACACTTTCTGGGTCAGTAAACCCCTCTTTTCCTTTTGAGTCAACTTAGGGACCGTTGGTGTGCCGCGGTCTTCACCAAAGCACTTAGAATCTGTCTTTCCAAAGTTATCCCTCAGCAGAGGCACCAAGATCAAATCCTGCTGGAAAGCTAAGTTGGCCACACTTCGTCCTCCAGACCGCTGACCCTCCCATCTTTCACTCTCAGCAGAAGAACCTGCCTCCTGTTTCATAGGGGAAACAGATGCCGTCAGCTGAGAAAGCCCTCAGTTTCCCACTCGGACTCCTGCACACTTGCCTCTACCTGTCCCCGCCCTGGGTCCCTTCCCTTTACAGTGGTGGGGGAAGCGTGTCTCTTCCTGCTGAAGCTGATGATTCTCTCTGTGCCCTGGATCCCTTCTCCCCCCGTTCCTCAGAAGCCTCACTCCATCTGCTGGGCCTTCTTCCCCACAACTTCAGCCTCTCCCTCTCTACTCGTCCCTCGCCATCAGTCTTGACACCTGACTCAGGTGTCTTCCATCTTAAGAGGCCCTGTGTGGAGCCCTCCACATCCTCCCATTCCCCCAAGTCCCACCCCTTCGCTTCACCTCCTGCCTCCCCTTCTAGGCGAGAGTTCTCAGGAGCTGCATTGACTTACTGTCCCCATTTCTTCGTCTCCTTCTCATTCCTCTGTCCGTTCCACTCAGCTTCCACACTGATCAGTTTGCTGAGTGGCTCTTGCTAGGGTTACGGTGACCTCCATGTTGCTGAAAACAATAATAAAGAACCTGGAGACCATTGTCCAATCTTTCCCTTTCTTGATCTCTCAGCAGCGTTTGACATTGGCCGTGACGTGCTGAGCATCTTGGTGAAGAGCAGTCTTCCTTTCGCCCCTGTGACTGGGCTCTCCGAGGGCTCTCTTCGTTTCTCGTTCCTTCTGGACTCATTTCCTGGCTCTCCTCCTGGGCCAGGCCCTCCCATGTCGGAGGTCCCCGAGGCGGGACTGTGCTCTCCTCCTTTCCTCTGCCTTCTCCTTCAGAAGGTCTCACCCTCACCGTGGTTGCAGTCACCGTCTGTGTGCTCAGGACTCTCCAGCTGGCTGGTGAGGCCAAGCCTGCTGTTCGGAGGTGCGAACATCTCTCAGTGCCACTTGACGTTTTCCCTTGGCCGTCTCTAAGCACTGTGAGTTCAGTGGGTCCAAAAGTGAACCCCTGCTCGTCACCCCCCCCCCCGCTCCTTCTCCACTGTTTGCCACGTCCACTCACGTTCCCCTCTAGGAATCATGTCCCTTCCCTACTTAGAACCCTTACCGTCTCCCCATTGTGCTTAGAATAAAGACCAGACCCTTCCGTGGTCTACAGCATCCTGCATGACCTGCCCTCCCTGCTCCCCACTGGCGTCTTGCAAATATTCCCCCTCGTCCCCTGGCTTCATCCACTCGGCCCTTGTTTAAACTCCCTCAGTGGGCCATGGCCCTTCCCTCCCTGTGCAGGTGCTGTCTCCCCTACGTGGAATACCGTGCTCTCCCCTCCCCTCCACACTCCTACTCATCCCTCAGACTACGTGGATAGAGTGAAGCCTCCCGACTGCTCCTGCCCATGAACTACATCAGGCTCCCTGACGTTCCCTCACGGAGGCCCCTGTCCTGCCATCCTTGCAGTCAGCACAGATTAACTGGGTGTTAATTTTGGCTGACCTCTGCCTCCTCCACTAGACTGAACTCAGAGAGAGGGACCGGGTCTCTTCCTTCCCCTCATGTTCCCATCACCAGTTAGATGTTTAGCTTATGTTTACTGTTTGGGACATATTTGTGGGGTGAATGAATGACCTGGCACTTATCTGCTCTTTCCGTTCACCAGAATCCTTCCAAGTTCTCACAAGTTTGTCTTCCTAACAGTATGGACCCTTCCTGTGACTCGGGTGAATGTCCCCCGATACTTGGCCTTCTCAGGAGTGGGGACGGTTAAGCATGTGGCATGTAGGGGCACAGGCTGTGCTGTATGAAATGGTGAGAGCCTCTTGCAGGCAGGTCATTGGGAAGGTGTAGAGGGGTCGATGGCGAAGGGTCGGTGTCTGTTGGATTCACAGGCACAGACCTCAGCCTGAGGGAGGGAACGTGGCTGTGGGAAGACCTAGTTAGAGTGAGTTCAGTTAATAGAGGGTGAGGGTGACGTTCCTGACAGAACGATAGTAGCCCTGGTTTCTCTGTAGACAAATAGCTAGCCCAGAGCTTAGTAATTCTGTAGTAAACCTCTGGAGTGGAGAAGGAACTGCTTTCTCCCCTCCTGTCGCCTGGGCCAGAGACTCTGGCCCTGCCTTCTCCAGAGAGGCTGCACCAAGAAACAGAGACAGAGGGAGAAGAGCCTTAGGGTTTCGACGCTGAGGTCCATGCCCCTGGGATGAAACATCTGGCACCACTGATGAGTATTCCACTTTTTATAAGCAAAACATCATTTCTGAGAGTTTTCAGCATCTGGCCAGAAGTTGTTTTATATTTGGCTTGCTCTCCTGGTCAGTGTGAAACTTAGAGCTGTTAGTAGGGGGATAACTGCCCTTCTGAGGCTCTCCTGTGTTCACATGGGGTTTCTGGGTGATTTGTTGACTAGGCCCCTCCAGGTTGCCCTCCAGGTGTGGGAAGTTTGTATTCTGAGCTTGGTTTGTTTGCTTGACATACGCCAAGAGTAAGAATTTAAAAGAGGAGAAAAGAAACTGATTCTTTTCCAAGTGTAATTAACGTGATTTTGCCAACCAAGGAGGAGAAAACAATCCCTGTGTATCGAAAGCATCCGAGCGGTGCAGTTTGAATTTCTGGTGAGGAGAGCTGCACTTGGTTTGACTTACTGACCGCTGTTTTTACTGTCATGTAGAAGGACATGTTTTTGTCTGAGGCTACGGAATTCTTGGCAACGGAACAAACCTAGTGGAAACCGCTCTTCCGGAAATGATTCCACCCACTCTCTTCAGCTTGATGGAGTTCAACCCAGAAGTCCAGGTTTCCTGCATTTGCTGTGGACTCAGCCACTTTGCTCCCCTTACCAGTAAGTGGCGAAGCCTGTGTGGCCCCAGTGACGGGCCGAGCTGCACTCTCTTGGGTTCATCCTAAGCCGTGGGCAGCTTTCAGTGTCCATCCATCCAGTGGAGGGGCGCCCCGCGTGGATAATTACAGTGAGCAGCTCATCCAGATGTTGTTTGGCTTGAAGTTGTATAATGTGTGTCTTTTTTCATCCTGGAGTTTTGTTTTTGGTTCCTTTGGTTTGTGGTTGGGCTCATGTGAAAGTGAATTTTCTCAAGAGGATGCCAGTCGGTGGTAGGAGGTGGACCCTCGAGAATGTCAGGGTGCTGGGGAACCCAGCAGAGGTTTGATGAATCCCCGGGAGAGCCATCGGGAAATGAAAGTGTGGGGCTCATCCCGCTCCTGGCCAAGCCCAAACCCTGACCCAACCCAGGAATGAGGGACGGCAGGACGCTGATTTGTCAGATACCCTGGGGTTTTGTGGAGGGAAATATGCCCCATTTCTCCAAAGTGCCAGGACAGAATGATCAAAGCCAAGGCTGGAATGGAGCTGTTCTTGAAGGTTTGCCCAGTTACAAAGCCGTCAGACACCCAAGTGCCTCCCGCCCTCGGATGTGCGCTTTCCTTGATTGCCTCTCCCGTTCCACCACAGTAACTGTCAGGTCAGTCTGCTGCTCTTTAGTTGACCTGACTGGTAAGACTGAAGAAAATTAATTTCATTTTGTGGGGATCCTCACGTAAATTCGCTATTTCCTTGCACCTAAGAATGTTAATTTGTAAATCTCAATTACTCATCTCTGGTGAGTCATTGTTTTCTATTTAGGCGTCTGGGCCGGGACAGAGTGGGGTCATCCTCGTTAGTGTTCTCTGGCCCTACGCTACTGTGAGGACTATCCAGAGGCCCCCCCGACCCAGAGTCCTGACTGCCCTTCAGTTGTCGTCTGAGGTTCAGATCTCAGGCCTGTAACACACACGGGCTGTGGCGTGGACTGTGGGGGGGTGACTGTGTGCACAGCACCCTCGGTCGCAGTGATGACCGGGGTAGTCCCTCAGCACCGTCACTCGGAGTCAGCACTTCCATATGCTAATGTCTTGAGGGTGCCAGACTCTTCTAAAGCTATTTTGATTTAAAAACTAAGAGTCATTATGGACTCAATCTGGAGGTATCAATGATCTACGGCTTAAACTGTGCAGAGTCACATCCTTGGAAATCCATATGAAATGTGCAAAATATTCAACTAGAGTACACTGTTTTCTGTTTGCTGTCATGCCATGTGGACGTTTTGGGTCACACCAAAATGAAATCCGCTTCTAGATTTCCCCCGAGACCCCACAGCCACCCTCCAGGTGCCGTGACTGTCCTCAGTAGAGGGAGCATCAGAGCTTGGGTATCTCTCCTTCTGTGCCCAGCGTTTGCATGTGGTCAGCTGGGAGTTGGACTTGGTTGGTTTCCCCTGAGATCTGCTAACCTTTTGGGGGCCAGACTGAATTGTTCTATTAAACACGTAAAATCTGAGGGTGGAGTCCCCAGGGTGGTGGTCAGACCAGAGGGGCTCTGATGGATGGGAACAAAAGGATTCCTTATTAATCAGCCAGATTATTTTAGTCCTGGCTTCTCCATGTCTTGTCTACTTCTTCTGCTTCTCAGGTGGAGGTGGTAAAATGGGGCCTCTGTGCCAAGGAGTGCCCAGAGCTGATGTGGACAGAAGTGGGGTCTGAAGGCTGGGTAGCAGGAGGCTGCCCCACCAGGTCTGGGGTCCCGTCCAGAGGTGGGCATTCCCGAGCCCAGTCTAGATTTGTTCTCCTGGACTGTCCTCTAGAGCACTTCGTCCGTTCTTGTCCCTCGTGGCACTTTTTACAGTTTGTAAACACGTATATATTGGTTTGATCGTTTGTTTCTTTCTAACTGTTTGAGTAGCTCTTGTCCCATGAGGACAGGAACCGTACGTGTTCACTCACTGTCGTGTCCCAGCTCCCAGCACACAGACATCGACCCGGCCCAAAGAGGTGCCCAGTCACCCTGTGTCCCTTGACCAAATGCTCCCGAGATGTGGAAACCCAGACAAGGGATGACGGATGGAGGTCTCCCTCTATTAGGGCATGACCAGGACTGGAGGGTGCTCAGACTTCAGGACGTGTGGAGGGCAGGGTGTGGTCGGATGTGACTGTGGGTGAGGGGTGTGCATAAGGGACGAGCAGAGTGGGCCATGACTGTGGGTGAGGGGCGTGCATATGGGGCGAGCAGAGTGGGCCGTGTCCAGGAGCCTCCTGGGCCTACAGCTCTGTGCATGTACTCTTCTCCATGCGACGGACACACCGTCATTCTGGGCTTGCACATGTCTTTGGTTTGGGGGTAGTATACCTTTCCCTTCAAAAGGAGGCATTAATGCCTGGTAGAAATTGAAGTTTAACATTGGGCTCTGTTTGTACCTGGTTCTAGAAAGCGTATTCTCATGACCCTTCCTCTTCTTGGTGACTTGCCTCTGGCCTAGCCCAGCCAAGCCACCCTTTTCCTTTCTGTGCAGACAAAGGAGAGCTGTTTGTGTGAGGCAAGAACATCCGAGGGTGCCTGGGAATCGGTTGCCTGGAAGACCGGTATTTGCCATGGAGCGTAAGGCTGGACTGGACGGGCGTGAGTGCGTGCCCACAGAGCAGACTACCTGATGTGGCAGCAGCGTCCAGTGTGCGGCTGGGCCAGGACCAGTTCCCTGGGCACTGCTTCCCCTCCCAGGTCCCCGCTGGCCTCCTCCTGCCCCAGCGCACCCTCTGCCAGGGCATCAGGAGAGACCGCGTAGTGGTGAGGAGCCAGAGCGAGCGCCCAGCAGCAGCTTCTCAGGCTGCAGGCTCCCTGGCGCTGCGCTCCTTCCTGGGGCTGTGAGTGAGCAGCCTGTGCAAGCAGGGGGCAGCCTGACCAAGGGTTCCAGTCCCCCTGTGCCCTGGAAGAGGCCCTGTCAGAGGCTGTCCACGGGCACGTGGAGCAGAGAAACAGAGGCCCCCCGGGGCCTCAGAGAGGCAGAAGCTACAGGCCAGGCTCCACAAGGCCCAGAGGGGCTCCCAAGGGGGAAAGATTTGAAATGACAAAGCTGGCGTGCCAGGAGCTGTTTGCAGAGGCCCGTTTGGAGGAATGTTTTACATGCATTTAAAAGAAAGCAGGATATTTAATATTTAGAGTGCCTTACCACAGCCACCAAAGTGAAAAATAATGTTTTTCATACCGGGGAGAATGCAATTAGACCAAAAGGCTCATTTCAGTGTTAAAGTGTTCTTTCTTAAATTGTAGTTTATATTACTGTTTACTAAATCAGTTCTTCTAAACAAAGCTATTGATGTTTTTGAACACGGAACATACGTACTTGGTACAAAGTGTCTTATGAAAACTAAGTCTCCCGTCTCTTGTCCCAGAGGCACCACCGGTTCTGGTTCTCATGTTGCCTCCAGAGACAGACTGCGGAGAGTGCGTGTGTGTGCCTGCGCGCGACCGTATGCACGCACAGGCCTAAGTATTTCCTTTGAAGGCTGGATTCTAATAATGTCTTTTGAAATTGTGAGAAGCATTTTTAAAAAACACTTGTAAAAATGCAAAAAAAAATGTATAATTTAAATACAATAAGGATTTATCTTTCAAAAACCCACTGCAGAGTGTTTCGAGGCACTTTGGTGTTTCAGGGGCTGTTTCCATCGGGCCTTCCCTCTGCCGCTGGCTCTGTTGGTTCCCTGTGACCTCGGCAGGCCCACAGACACAGAAACTGTTTCCACCATTAGCTTCGTTGCTATAATTTATCCTTTTTTTCCCTGCGAAAAGTCTGTCTGCAGGCTCCGGGCTCCTGTCACTTCAGCGAGTGTGTGAGGACACCCTGAATGCAGTGACCATGGGCCACTCCGACGTGTCTTCTGGCTGTCCTGACTTCTTACACTCAGGCTCTGTCCTTCTGCATGTATTGGGGTCTGTAGAGGAGGCCAGTGCACAGCCCGAGTGGCAGGTGTGGCCTGAGAAGGTGGAGGGACTCTCATCACACGGTGGCCACCATTATCTCCCTCAGTGGATAGCCGTTCCCAGGGGCATAGGTCTCAGTCTTCTGTTCCCTGAGCACCCGCCAGGTGTACATGCTGCCAGTCCATGATGATTTCTGGCGGGGACGGGGGTCTCTTGCTGGCACACAGACCCTGACATCAGTGAATCCAAAACACTTGGCCTGCCATTCTCGTCAGGTCCACCCCTGACTCACTCAGGAGAGTCTTGTCCTGATCATGCTTGTTTCTTGAATATGTGGTTGGCTCGCATTTTCACGAGGTCAGGAAACACCTACTGTGCACTCACTGTGTTCATGTGACACAGTCAGACGCTGAGAACCACGCGGCAGGAAGAGTGCTCTGACTTGGCACAGCGGGTGACAATCTCGCTGAGCACCTGGCACAGGGTAGACACTCGGGCTGCGTTTCTGAAGATCCACACTGTTCTCTCTCCTCATGGGCAGCCCTGGTCAGGTCCCAGCACCTCCTGACAAGCAGCAGAGTTACTCACAACTCTGAGGGCCGTTCTCCCCGCAGGGGCAGCATGGGAGCTGCTCATTGCCTCGGCCTAACCATGCAGCCTGACCTTCCCAGAGACCACTTCAGATGGCCTTGGGGGTGGCCCCCAGCACTGGGGTGGCTCTGTGAGGTCTCCATTCTCCTGGGGCCTGCCCTGCCCCAGGATTGAGCCCCAGGAATGTATCCCCTCCCCCAAGGAGCCCACACTTGCCTTTCTCTCTCCCAGGGTGCATCACCCAGCTACCCTCAGACGCTCATGCTGTGGCGACCAAGAAACCCAGCCTTTCTTCCACACCAACCTTGATATTTCTCATGGAACAGCCCAGATTGAGCTTGAGCTGGAGACAGTGCTTGGAGTCCCTCTTGCTGTGATTTTCTCGGGGCCACACTGAGGGCATGCTGAGCAGTCAAGTTTAAAAGGAAAAATCCCGAGAGTGTGGTCACCTCCTTGAACCAGGAGTCCATTGTCTTGCTAGGGAGGCAAACATGTGGGATGTAGCTGGTGTGGGGGCTGCCCATGAGGAGCAGAGAGACTTGGTCTTGCTGTCGCTCTGGTAGGGTGGTGCCAGCTGAATTGCCAGAGAAGAGCACAGGAATCTGTGCCCATCAGAAAAATGGCCCTTGTGAGTCCACCCTCAGAGACGGAAACTGAACAGGCTCAGGCTCATGACCGAAAGCTGTTCCACAGCTAAGTCATCCACCCTCATTACAGCGGGAGAACACTGAAGATGAAGCAAAGGCCTGATTGGGTCCCTGTTCCTGTCTGACTGTACGCCAGGAGCTGCCAGGTGCAGGGGATGCAGTGGTGAGAAGGACGCGTTCATTCCAGCTGGCGCATCTGGGTGCAGGCTGCCTCTAATGAGTCTGGCCTCAAACTAGGGAATCAAGATGAGGCCGCCTGCTCTGGGGGCCATGTTCATGAGGGGATTCCTTTGGGCAGATTCAACCCTTTACCCTGGGCCTCACAACCTTGCCTGTATGATAGAATCATCTGGGAGGTTACTGATTGATTGTTTTGATGTATGCGAATGATCCAAAAAAAATAAAACGCTGGGCCAATGTAAAACTCGTACATGAAGTTCTGGCATTATTCATAATAGCCAAAAAGTGGAACCACCCAAATGTCCACCAACTGTTGAATTCGGTACAAGTGTCTGTGTGAACGTGTTCTCAGTTTTCTCAAGTGTATACCTAAGAAGTGGGATCACTGGTGCCTTCATTTAATTTTTTAAGTTTGGACACTTACCACATATTTCATGACACGCTCGGTGATCTTGAGTCCAAGACACGGAGTATTAATTGCCCTGAAAACAACGCGGGCTGTTCCCTATAGGCTCCTCAGAGACTCTGCCTGCTCTCCGAGGTTCTCCCGGGACAACAGGACCCTCCCGGTGTCCCAAGCTCATCAGGGTGGGAGATGGGCCTGGGTCTCGCTGACGCTGCAGAGCTTCCCGCTGGATCAGATCAGGTCCAGAGCTCCTGGAAAAACAGCTCAAATGAGATGCTCCCCCACCAACATTTGCGAGGTGGGAGCTCCCGGTTCTTGCCTCCGTCCTCCTCCTTCTTCTCTGTGCTGCCTCCACCATGTTGATAGGGACTTCCTCTAACCCTCAAGAGTGTCAGAATAACTCATATTCTTTCTTGGCCATCCTTCACGCCCAGCATCCATTCCTGTTGTTTTTTCTACCACATCGATATTTTTAAAACATTGACATGTGAGTCACATGACGTAGGACCATTTTAAAGTGTACAATTAAGTGTTTTAGCGTATTGTCTATGTGGTGCAACCACCCCCACGATCTCATCCCGCACATTCCCTTTGGAGAGCTCGTTTTGACCATCATGAGCCCCCTGCCCCCCCAGAGGAATGTCACATGATAAACCCGGGGGGCCATGTGACCACAGTTGTTGCTGTTCTGTGGCCCAGTTCTTTACATTACCTTTTAAGAGAGGGTGGGGGACGTTTTACACCGATATTTTATCCAAGAGAAACTGAATCAGACTCTTGGGGGTGGAGTCCTGGCATGGGTAACCCCCCTGGGGGTCTGAATGTGAGCAGTGGTGAGAACCTGCCACAAGCAGCCAGAGCTGCTCCAGGAGGAATTATGCCCTGGTTAGGCGAGGGGCACAGTCATGGTTCTGAGGGCTGGCTGGACATCTGCTGGTCCCCTGATACTCCACTGCCCCCACAACCCCAACTCTGCACAGGGACGACTCTAGAACCAGCCAGGGGCCTCCTCCTGAGAACTGAGACCAGGACCCTGGCAGTCCCCCTTTCCTGCTCCTATCAGCCCTCTTCATAACCAAGACTCCCACTCAGATGCTAAGTTTGGTCCCCTGCGTGGAAGTCCTCAGTGGCTCCCCATGGCCTATAGGAGGGTGAGGCCCCTGGCGGACCTGAGCACCCACCTTGCATTTCAGCCTCATCCCCTACCTGCCGCATCAACTCCTCCCTCCCCCGCCGCACTCCTCCATTCCAGCCAAGGTTCCCTCTGGCCCTCTGCGCCTTTGCTCCTCCCTCTGCTGGGTCCCCATCTTACCAAGCTCAACCCTAATGTCCTGGCTTCTTGTTCTGCCCCCTACTACTGGACAGTGGTCATTCCCTCCCCCTGGGCACAGCACACCCTTGTGGTCTAGCCTGGCCTTGCACTCTTTGGACTAGCTCCTTTCCCTGTCTTCTCACCTCCTAGAGAGACGCAGGTCCAGGGGCCACAGCCTGTTCCTCGGGGTCCCCAGCACCTGGCACAAGGTCCAGCACCGCCCAAGTGACAGTGACTGTGAGTGAGTGGTGGGAATGGGAGATCGGGCCCTGGAGTTCTTTGTAACTTTTGAGATTTTGGGGGAAATCAAGAGTCCCCGTGGATGTCCCAGCTCCAATGGGGTCTCTGAAGGAATGAGGGGGGCGTAGTCTGAAGACCCCAGAAGGGAAAGCATTCACAGCATCCAGAACTTTCTTGGGCTCAGGGTGGTGAGTGAGCTTCATCCTCATTGTCACTCCCTTCAATCCTTAGGTCCACTTTTCCTGCGGGCAGGGGTGAGACAGGTGGGAATGGAGGTTGGTGGGGTTCAGTGCAGGCTCAGGTCTTCAGCACTGCCTTGGTCACACTGGCCCTCTATGGAAAACGTCAGAGAGGGGCAGTGAAGGGTGTCCAAGGTCCAAGACCTCTGTCCTGCTTGGGCATCCTGCGTGCCTACCTGTCAAAAGGGCAGGAACCAAATGCCAGAGCCCTGTGTTAGGGACGCTGGGCACGGAGCCCTCCCTCGTGCCCCCAGGGTATCTTGTAGGGAGGCGTCAGCTCCTGGGCTTCTAGCACCAAGGACCTTCCTGGGGGTGTGACATCCACAGCACGGCTCCAGGCTTGGGCCAGAGGCCCTGTGGCCCGGAATCCAGCCCCGTATCCTCCCCATGCACCAGCAAGGCCCTGTCCTGCTCCGCAGGCCCCCTCACCCCCAGGCCTGCCTCTGCCAGAGGTTTGGGAGGAATGATGGGCACAGTAGCTGGTCTCCAAGATGACCCCAGTGACCTTGGCCTCTTGGTTTCACACCCTTGTGTGTTCTCCTCCTGTGTCAAATCAGAGCAGGGCTGTATGGTGACAGAGTATGGTGGAGGCAGAGGCGTGTGAATTCTGAGGCTCAGGGCCAAAAAACCATTTTGGTCCCTACACTGGCCCTTGAATCCCTTGTCCTGGGGGAATCTGGGCACCGTATTGTGAGGACACTCAAGCAGCCCCATGGGGAGACCCATGTGGAGAGGAACAGGCTCCCTGCCAACAGCTGAGCCCAACTTGCCAGCCCTGTGAATAAACCACCTGGGAAGTAGATCCTCCAGTCCCAGCCAGGACTTCAGATGATTGCAGCCTCCCGAGGGACCCTGAGCCAGCTGCTCAAACTGCTCCCGAATTCCTAACCCACAGAAACGGTGACACGTAAACAATCATTTTAATCCATTGCGTTTGGGGCAACTCGTTACCCTGCATCAGGTAACTAATACAGCCCCTCTTGCTCTGGGGATGTGTCCTCTCTCAGCCGCTGAGTGTGGACGGGGAGGCTGTTCTGCCTTCCTCCCAACCGCTGGCCATGTTCCCCGACCATGGAATGGAGAAGGAAAGAGATGAGGTGTGGCCCTGGAGCAGCACAAAATCAGACGCCCTCAGCCAACATATTTTTCTCCATTTTAATTAACACTTTACAAAGTACAAAATACATTGTATTTTGGGGGGAACAGTTGGTATTTGTTTCTCTCCATCACACAGTACGTGAATCTTGAGGGTCTTGTGTTTCTTCAAGAAAGAAAGAAATCGTGAGGGTCCCCACCAGGGTGTAAGGCTGCCCAGTTCTCCCCTCTCCAGACTTTGGGACAGATGTAAGTGCCACTGCTACTGCTGGTGACCTTGGGCAGGCCGGGTGAGGGCCAGACCCCCGAAGACGAGGTCCTGAACAGGGCAAGGCCCCCCAGAATACCATTGTACCCCCAACATCCACTCACCCCATCTCAGGGTGACGGAAATGATCTTTGCATAGAGGAGGAGGTTTGCTTGAGATTTTGTTTGTTACCCGCCTGACCCCAGCTTTGGAGCTTACCCTGCCCAGCACTCTGGAACATTTCCTGAATAGGTAAACTGAGGTAGGGAACAGGGAAATTCACTGGGCTTAGCCTGTGACTTGGGACATGAATTTGGCCTATTTTTCATCCCCCCTTCCCGCCCCATCTCCAACTTGCTGGACCCTCTTCAGGGACGAGCCCCAGTAGGCGAGGGGGCACCAGCACCCAAAACCTCTCCCTGTGAACAGTATCCTCAGGACTGGATGCTTCTGAAGAGCCAGCTCAGCAGGTCTAGCCCCTTTGGGCTGCATGGACTGCCAGGCCTCGCGCTGCACAGCAGAGCCCCTGCTGGAGACACCTCTGCCCCCTCCACAGAGCAGATTTACACAGTCAAGTGGGCTGGGGCAGTCCTGCATGCAAGGCCTGCCACACCACCATCAGCTCCACATGTGGCCCCCGGATAAGAATGCTACCGAGGCCTCAAAATACGGGATGAGCCAATCCCTCAGCTAGGATTTGGGCTCTGCACACGTGTGCTGGCACACACCCTATTGTGGATGACACAGCACATGCTCACACTTACATGTGTGTGTATGAACACACGTTTGCCGTGTACAGAACACTGTCCTGCCCCCAGGGCAAGGTCCACCTTGCACTCCTGACTCTCACAGCCTCCCACCTCCTTGAAGCAAGAGCCACAAACTCCCTCACCACCAGGCTGCCCACAGACGCCAGGGGCCGGGCCGCAGGCTCCTACCTCCCATCCAGCCGCTCCTGGTGCCGCCTGCCTCAAGGCCAGAGGCTGCCTCAGCCACCAGCTCCTGCCTTTACCTTCCCAAGAGAGCAGGCTTCATAGGAGGGGTGGACATCAAAGCTGAAGGTATGGAAAGGGGACGAGAGACAGTTAAGCTTGTCCTTTTGCTGCCTCTAATTTGAAAATGAAAGAAAGAAAAGAGCCAGATGAGCTCTGAGAGGTAGGGAAAGGTCTCTCCTACAGCAGGGCTCCACTCCCCTCAGGACAGCCCCGCCACTCTTCCCAAGCCTGCCCTCTGCTGGGCCGACCACCGTCCACCACTCTAGTTTCTCCCCTCCCAGGAGGCCTCTGTGAATGGAGGGCTGCTGCCCCTCCCTCAGCACAGTATCCAGGAACCTGAAAGGCCAAAGCTCATGTCTTTCCACTGCTGGGAGACTCCATCATCCTCCCCCAGGCTCCTCTCACTAAGCCAATCACCAACTCCATTTCTCAGTGGATGTGACAGCAGTGACTGGCTGCTCCCTGCCCTGGCTTACAGTGGGCACACATATATTGGGGGTATTTTCTTCCTTACCCTGCCCAGTGTTCACTCAGAGAGTGGCATCAAAAATTTCTCAGTCCCAGGACTGGAGTGCTCTGTTCTCATATGGGAGCTCCTCAAGGTTCCCTCTCTTAGCCGGGGCCGGCAAGGGCCCTAGTTGTCCCCACCTCCAGATCCAGAGGCTCAGAGAGGTGGCCCAGGGTAGCTGTGAGACTCCTAAAAGTCTTCCTGGGAAATACTGCCAGGAGGGGCTGGTGGTGGGTGAACAGGTTCATATTCGATGATCAGGCAAATGGTGCCTTGGCATGGGGTGGGGGCCTGTCCCTTCCTATCTCCCCAGAGCCTTCTCTCCTGACCTCCATAGCCTCCTCTGTCACCACAAAGGGCCAGGCTCCACCAGAGCGTGCATCATCTTCTGGACACCACACTGGTCTCTGAGGCCATGCTGACTGGTGGGGGGAGGTCACAGTGGGCGGCTCTGAGTCACCTGGCTCCCTCCCTTCCCTCCAGGGGTCTGTGGCCTGGGGTTGGTGGGAGGGGGAGAATGCTGGTTCTTGGGGGGCTCTGGACCCTCTGAATCTTTGGGAGTAGAGTTCTGCACACCTCTCCATCTTGGATGAGTACTCTGGGCTGAGGGCAGTGGCATGGGTAACACCTCTTGGGGGCTTTGGAGACCCCCATGGAGGAAGGAGGTGCAGAGTTGGCACTGCCCATCTCTCTCCTGGGTCAGGACTGAGGTCTGAGGGAGAAAGATGTTTCTTGGGAACCAGGGGAACCAATGCCAAAGCTTGAGCGAGGTCAGATTTTTCTACTTGGTGGGGGAGGGAAACGGGTGGTCAGGGCTCCCCCTACCCCTCACTCTCCTCTCCTGGAGCTCTCACCACTCTGGATGGGGCAGGGAGGAGCGAGGGTGGTGTAGAGGGTTTGAGCTTTTCTCACCAGGGGGAGGCACGGAGGCAAAGACACACACGGGAGTCCAGGTGGTGGATCTGAGTGCCCGCTCACCCTGCCTTTTGGCAGCCTGGCCCAGGAGCCCCATTTCCCTCCTGTGCCACCTGCCTCCCCAGTCAGTGCCCAGAGATCCTCAGCCCCTACAGGGCATCATCCTCAGGTCTCCCTGAGCCATTGGCTGCCCTTAGCACCCACCTTCGCCTTCAGCCGTTGGGAAATGTGGCCTCCAGCTCTTCTGCTGGGGCATGGGGTCAAGGATCATGCAAGACTGCAGTGCCCAGCATGGGTTTTCTCTGAACTTTTCTCTGCATGACTGGCCTCTATTTTCAGGTGTGGATTTCTGGTGCTCATCACCCCTGGTACCCCCAGGGACTGCCCTCTTTTATGTCACACAGTGGACGTGAGCTCCACGTGAGCAGGGACCACATCAGGTTGTGCTCCCTGGTGAAGTCACAGTGCTTGGCACACAGCAAGGACTGGAGGATGTTGGCTGAATGATTGAATAAATGAACCAGTGAATGAACAAATGAGTGAATGAATGAGTGATGACTGAATGAATGAGTGTAGGAATGAATGAGAGAATGACTGAGTGAGTGATTGAAGGAATGAGAGAATAAACGAAACAATGAGTGAATGGGTGAGTGAATGAAAACACAGAAGCAGGTGTGATCCAAACAGGAGCCTTTGTTTCTTCTCCTCTGGACTCTGCCCATCTCATGGGCCCGGGCCAGTCCCTGTCTCTCCTGGCCTCAGTTTCCCAACTGTCTCCTGAGAGCCTGCTCTTGGAACTGCATCAGCCAGCTCAGTGTGGACACGGCTTGTGCTCTCCCCGGCGTGGGGGCGGTAGGGACGCGCTCGGGGCGCACGGGCCTCCCTCCAATGGGCGGTCGCGGGTGGACCCGCGCGGGGCAGCCGGGCCTCACGTCCCCAGCCGGGCACGCTCTCGGGGCCCACGCACAGCGCATGCACGTGACCCCGCTCCTCCGCGCACATGCGCAACACCAACAGCTGCCACAGGGCTGGTCCCGAGGGTCCCCACTCCGCCGACTGCTCTGTGACCCCCACATCGGTTGGGGCATTGGAAGAGGCCCTGGATCCAGTGTGGGGCCGGGTCGTGGGTGCTGTGGGGTGGAGGACAGCGTGTGGGGACTCCTGTCTCCCCAGAACTCCCAGCCCCTCGTCTCGGTACAGCTGGCGCCCAGGGAGAGGTTTCAGAAGAGGCTGCGGCTCCCGGAGAGACTGGCCTCCGAGCCCGAGAGAGACCCGCCTTTGGTTCCGCCTCCGGGTTGCACGCGGGGGGACGGTGAACCCTTTGCTCTGTGTCCCGGGCCTTTGTCACGGAGGCCTGCTTGTTCGTGTGTGCAGGGACAGCTGGAGACCTCCATCGCCTCGGTGAGGGAGACGGGCCCTGACCCCGCCAGCCTGCAGGTGAGAGAGCTGGTCCCAGTCCCCAGAGGCAGCACCGTCCCGCCCACTGTGCCCGCCCACTGTCTGGGCACCTGTGGGAGAGACGGGACCTGGTGGCAGGAGCATACCTGTCATGAAGGTTGATGCTACTTGGCCGAGGAGACAAACGTGTTTCGGCTCATTGATGCTCATTCATGACGAGCTGATACATTTATTGTGGGTCGACTATGTGGACTGAGGGGTCAGGACTCCAGTCAATTTGTTCCAATCTCTGTGGGGATGAACTAAAAATGGCAACTTGCCCTAGAGTTTTCTCTTGTCCAGTAGCCTGTTTTGTTTCTGTGTCAGGGAAAGAACTAAAATGACCCTATAGGGCTGGCCCCGTGGCTCAGCGCTTGAGTGCACGCCCTCCACTACTGGCGGCTCGGGTTCGGATCCCGGGCGCGGCCCGACGCACCGCTTCTCGGACCATGCTGAGGCCGCGTCCCACATACAGCAACTAGAGGGATGTGCAGCTATGACATACAACTATCTGCTGGGGCTTTGGGGGAAAAATTTTTAAAAATTTAAAAAAAGGCAGCTTTCTTTGAAAATATCCTAAGGATCAGCCCATTTCTGGCATAGAGAGGAGAGTTCTTCGTGGCTCCCCAATGAGAAAGTGCCCTGGACCAGAAGTCAGAGACACTCCCAGTGTGTCCTTGAACCCTCCCTGGGCGTCAGTTTCCTCATCTGTAAAATAGGGCTATTGTGGAGGTCGTAAGTGGTTTCCAGAAGTTCTTACAGCTCTGAGAGTGATGCCTTAAGCTACCAAATGTTCCTGAAGCCATGAAGGAGGGGTCACAAATGGTGTTGTTACCGCTTAACAGTCATAAGCTAGTAAATATGAAAATGAGAGGGGCCCAGCTCGCAGATGGATGATTCCAGTGAAACTCCTTCACACCTTGTGTGTCATGGAAAGTTCTCCTTTACATGCTCCCTGCGCAGGTCCTGCTCCTTACCTATCGCCAGAGTTCATCGTTGACCTTGGGCACTTTCATTGGTCTTTTGGGAGGATTTCTGTTCAACTTGATGAGTTCCTGAATATCGTACCCAGTGAATCACTCCCAATATTACTCATTAATTCCAAGTCCTATTTTTTAAAATCCCATCTCCAGCCCTGTTCTGGGCAAGTTGTCTAAGCAAACCTCAGTGTCTTGGTCCAATTGAATTGTAGTGAAGATATCCCCGTGTACACTCATGTTTTCTCCCCTTTGATGTATTTCCCACATGGAATAGCTGCTTTGAAAATCAAAAGATAAAATTTCCTCTCTGTCCTCTGCCAGCTACCCTCCTGCCAAGAGAGACACTCTAAGCTGCACGTGCTTCACCTTGGGAAGATCAAGGCGTAAATTCAAGGTAAAATTTCATCAGTGTGAAGGTTAGGGTTAGGGCTGCTCGTGCCCATGCTGCTGGCTGGACCAAGTCTGCACCCCCTCCTCCAGTGGCCAACCCCTCCATCCATTCCTTCTGAGGACGTCTTTCCCCATTTCCCTGGGGGTGGGCTTTGTGAAGGTGGGTTTTGTGGGGTTGTGACCCATATCGTTTGGATGGGTTGGGTCTTGGTGTTATAGCAAGTGCCTAGTCCGGCTGCTCCTGGGACCAAGACACATCTCCAAGTTGAAACAAATTATCTTTCTCTGTATTTTCGTAAAACAGCTGTGTTGAGATATCGCTCACATGCCGTGTAAGCCACCCATTTAAAGTGTACAAATCAATGGCTTGTAGTAGAGTCACAGAGTTGGGCAACCATCACCACAACAGTGGAACATTTTCATCACCTCAGAATGAAACCCTGGACCCATTAGCAGTCACTCCCCCTTCCCCCATCGCCACAGCCCTAGACAACCACTCCTCTACTTTTTCTCTCTCTCGATTTGTCTATTTTGGACCTCTTATATACACAGAATAGTACAATGTGTGTTGTTTTGTGATAGCTCCTTTAATATGTCATGTTTTCAAGGTTCATCCTTGATTGTAGTGTATCGGTAATTCTTTCTGTTTTGTGCCAAATGATTTTCCATTGCATAGATATACTGTATTTTATTGATCCATTCATCGGTTGAGGGACATTGGAGTTGTCTCCACCTTTTGGCTATTATAATAATGATGCTATGAACATTCACGTACAAGCTTTCATGTTTTCATGTCTGTTGGGTACACACCTAGAGTGGAACTGCTGGGTCATGTGAAAACTCTCTAAATTTTGAAGAATTGCTAGACTATTTTCCATCTTTATTCCTGCCAATAATGTATGAGGATCCCAGTTTCTACCTATCCTTGACAAGACGTCTTAATATCTATATTTTTAATTTACAACCATCCTAGTGGATGGGAAATGATACTTATTGATTGTGGTTTTGATTGCATTTTCTTCCTGGATAATGGTGTTGAACGTTTTTCATGTCTTTATTGGCCATTTGTATATCTTCTTTGGAGAAATATCTGCTCAGCTCCTTTCCCCATTTTTAAATTGGGTTATTAGTTTCTTTATTATTGAGTTGTAAGCATTCACTCTATCTTCTATTTGCAAGTAGCTTGTTATATATATGGTGAGCTGGTATTGTGTCCCATTCAGCAGGCTGTCTTCTCACTTTCTTGATACTGCCTTTTGATACACACAAATTTTTAATTTTGATGAAGTCCAATTTGTTTATTTTTTATTCGTGTGTTTTTGATGTCCTATCTAAGATATCATCACCTAACTCAAGGTCAAAAGTTATATTCCTAGGGCCGGCCCAGTGGCGCAAGCGGTTAAGTGCCCGTGCTCTGCTGCGGCAGCCCAGGGTTCGCTGGTTCGGATCCCGGGCGGGCACCGACGCACCGCTTGTTAAGCCATGCTGTGGCGGCGTCCCACATAAAGTAGAGGAAGATAATGGATGTTAGCCCAGGGCCAGTCTTCCTTAGCAAAAAAGAGGAGGATTGGCATTGGGTGTTAGCTCAGGGCTGGTCCTCCTCACAAAAAAAAATAAATAAAATAAAAGTTTTATTCCTGTTATGAGAGGTTCGGGGATTCGATCGGAGATGTAAAATACACTTTCCACTCCAAACAAATGGACTGAAGGTATATTTTATTATATAGAGGATAGTAAAGGTGACAGTCTGCAAACAGATCAAATAGGTCAAATATTAAGAGGGAAAAAACATCAGCTCGATTGGAAAGGGAAAACACCCACATCGGCTGAAGAGAAATGACACAAATCAACCGGAAAGAGAAACACCAGGTTGACCGAAAAGAGAACACATCAAATCAATTACTTCATATCAAATCAATTACTTCATATCAAATCAATTACTTCATATCAAATCAGTTACTCACAACATCCACGCCCCACTGCCGGGAGAGCCCTGTCAATCGACGCGGCTGGGCAAGGATCACACGTCCTGGGCAAGGTGTCCCTTCCACAGGTGGAACTCTCACCAGGTCTCAGCTTCCAGCAGTTTATATAAGCAGTTACAGAGTTTACAGAGCAAGCATCTAGTGTTCCCATGCCCAAAACAGTTATCAGTGGCATACGTGCACTGAGCCCCTTGGCTAACGTCCCAGCCCAGTGGTTGTGTACGTGCATTGTTTTCTTTGGTTATCATCTTAGCCCGGCACAGATGGCCAGTCCATCCCGTGCTACCACGCTCCAAGAGCCTTGAACTGTTACAACTTGCAACTCCCTCCATGGGAGAAAGGCCAGTTCCCGGGAAAAGGCCAGTTCCCACCACACAGAAAGCAGCTTTGTATTTCTTTGTGTGCTGGTGGCTATAGGTCAATGGAGCGGCCAAACATGGCTGTACTCATGTCAAGACAATTCCCATGTGTTTTCTTGTAAGAGTTGTATAGTTTTGTCTCATATTTAGCTGTTGGATCTATTTTGAGTTCATTTTTGTAAGTACTGTAAGCAAGGAGTCCAACTTCTTTGCGTGTGAAAATCCAGTTGTTTCAATACCATTTGTGGACAACACTGTTCTTTCCCCATTGAATTGTCTTTTCACTCATCAAAAATCAATTGACTGTAAATATGTAGGTTGATTTCTGGACTCTCAATTCTATTCCGTTGGTCTGTATGTCTATTTTTTATGACAGCACCACGCTGTATTCATTATGGTAGCTTTGTAATAATTTTTGAAATTGGGAAGTGTGAATACTCCATCTTTGAACTTCTTTCTCAAGATTGTTGTGGCTCTTGTGGCTCCCTTGCATTTCCACATGAATTTTAGCCTTGGCTTGTCAGTTTCTGCAAAAACAGGCAGCTGGGAGTTTGCTTGGAATTCCACTGAATCTCTAGTTCTATTTGTGGAGTATTGCCACCTTAATAGTATCAAGTCTTCGCATACATGAAGATGAAATGTCTTTCCATTTATTTTGGTCTTCATTAATTGCTTCCAATAATGTTTTGTATCTTTCATTGTACAACTCTTGTACTTCTTATGATAAATTTATTTCTAATTATTTCATTGTTTTGGATGCTATTGTAAATTAACATATTTTCTTACTTATATTGTCAGATTTTCCTTTGCTAGTATATAGAAATAAAATTGATATTTTAAAACTTGACATATGATATTATATTAGTTTCAGGCATATAACATAATGATTCTATATATGTATATATTACCAAAGATCAACACAATAAGTCTGGTTAACATCCATCACCTCACATAGTTACAGATTTTTTTCTTGTTATCAGAACTTTTAAAATCTGCTCTCTTAGCATCTCTCAGATGTACAATACAATATTGCTAACTATAGTCACCATGTTTTTTGTTATATTTCCAGGACTCATTTATTTTCTAAGTGGAAGTTTATACCTTTTGACCCCTTCATTCATTTGCCCAACCCCCACCCCCTGCCTCTGGCGACCACCAAGCTGTTCCCTGTATCTGTTAGCTCAGTTTTTGTTTTTTTTTTTAATTTTAGATTCGCCATTTAAGTGAGATCATATGGTATTTGTCTTTCTCTCTCTGACTTATTTCACTTAGCATAATGCCCGTCTATGTTGTTGCAAGTGGCAGGATTTCTTTCCTTTTTATGGCTGAATAAGATTCTGTTATATATATATACTTACACCACATCTTCTTTACCCGTTCATCCATCAAAGGACACTAGGTTGCTTACCGTGTCTTCACTATTGTAAATAAATGCTGCAATGAACAGTGGGGTGCAGATATCTTTTTGTGTTAGTGTTTTTATTTCCTTTGGATAAATATTCATAAGTGGAATTGCTGGATCATATGGTAGTTCTATTTTTAATTTTTTGAGGAATCTGCATATTCTTTCTCATAGTGGCTGCACCAATTTATATTCCTATACAATGGATTTTTTAAATTAATCTTGTATCCAGCAGCTTTGTTAATCTCATTTCTTAGTTCCAATAGTTTTTCCATGTATTCTCTGTGATTTCCTCTATATGTGGTCACATCATTTGAGAATTGAGATAGTTTTACTTCATCCCCTCCAATCTAGATACCTTTTACATCATTTTCTTGCCTAATTGACCTGGCTAAAACCTCCAGTAAAATGTAGCATAGAATTGGCAAGAGTGGCTAATGCTCATCTTGTTCTTGACCTCAGGGGTGGCATTTCCAGTCTTTCCCCACTGACTATGACGTCGGTGAGCTGTGGACTGTTCACAGATGCCCTGGACGAGGCTCAAGATATTCCCATCTGTTTCTAGTTTCTTGAGTGTTTCTATCACGAAAGGGTGTTGGATTTTGTCATATGGTTTTTCTGCACCTAGTGGATATTAGCTTTTGCAGCAGCTTTTAAACCATGAAATCGTCTTCCCTCCCCTCTTCCTCCATCTTTCTCCCTCACACAAACACACAGAACCTCTCTGGAGGCAAACCAGAACCCACATATTAAATACTTGCTGAAAGCCAGTCGAATGATTAGTCTAGACCTCTTGATCCCATCATCCCTGCCCTGGCTGCTGTGTAACTGGGGGGTGGGCCCACTCCAAACAGGTGACGACAGAAATTCACATACTCATGATAATTCCGAGGGTGGTGGCTCCCTCTGGATTGCATTCTCCGTCGTGTTCTCTTCTCTTTACTGACTGTAGAGTGAAAATATTTAGCATGAAGGGAGAGGATTGTGCAGGAAAGAGCATATATCAATTGTGTGTGCTGAAAGGTAACAATAAATAGGCAAAAAACTTGACTTCTTCAAGAAATGTGTTAAAGGAAATATGACATATTCTCTACAGACCTTCCTGGCGTGGAAGCCCACATTCTGAAAATACGGTGTCTGGTTAATTTTCTGAGGCCTCGTGTATCACTTTTCTCTTGCAGGAGTCTGGGTGCTGACCCTGTTGTCGGCCGGCCTCACGAGGGTGAGCTTTCTGTTCCATATTTTGCCCGGTTTCAGGTAAGAGGCCTTTGGGGTCATTTGCATGTCTTCAGCAGGAAAGCGTCAGCCACGCTTTCTCAGAATTATCAGGAAGTGCCGGCAGAGCCCGACATGCAGTACGAGGTCTGGATTGGACAGACACTTCGTCTGCAAACTTCCTATGGCACTGAGTTTCTGAAGCCCTTAAAGAACAGTGATTCTAAAGTGGAAAAAGGAAGGACAAAGGCATTTCAGCATTGTGTTTGTCAGAGTTCTCCAGAAAATAACCAACAGGATACATATGCATGTGCACACATACACACACACACACACACAGATGTGTGTATATGTATGTGTAGAGAGAGAGAGAGACTGATTTTAATATATTGGCTCATGTGCTCATGAGGGCTGGCAAGTCCAAAATCTGTAGACCAGGCTTGCAGACTAGAAACTCAGGCAGATGTCTAGATGCTGGAGTCTCGAGGCAGATTTTCTTCTTTGGGAAACCTCAGTGTTTGCTCTGAAGGCCCTCAGCTGATGAGGCCCACCCAAATTATTGACAGTAATCTCTTTTACTTGAAGTCAACTAATTGTACGTGTTAACCACATCTACAGAATACCTTCACAGCAAGACGCGATTAAATATCCAGTTTGATTAAACAGCTGCATACTATGGCCTGGTCGGGTTGACACACAAGACTAACCATCAGAGCCCACGCTCCCTCAACTTGGCGCCCACTCACATCTCCTTTAGCCGCATTTAATCTCCAAATAAGGACAGGAAGAAAGTCATTCTTCCCTCTAACATGGTACCCCTCTCCTGTGGACAACTCAAAACACAAATACTCTCCCCAAGGAGGATGCAAATTTCTTGGGTGATGTGCACTCCTTTCCTTGATATCCTATGACTTAAATACTATCATGTGAAGTTAACTGTTATTGATACATCTAGTTACATATGATGTTCTGTGATAAGAAGATAAGGAACAGAAGAAAAAAATTTATTTGATACATGCACACTGTCTACAGTCTGGGAAGGCTTCCTGGAAGGCTTCTTGGATCCTTGGGCTGGGGTTTCTCTGGAGGGCAGCGGGGTGTTTTCTGTTTTTGGAAAGGCACGTGGAAAGGCAGTCATGTTGCTGAACATTTGTCCTCTTGAAGCACCAGTGCCCGCTCTAAAACAAGCTTCAGAGCTAGTGCCAGCTCCACCACCAGCTCCACAGCTAGCACCGCCTTCAGTGTCAGACATCACACCAGCTCTAGTACCAAATCTTAAGTTCGAGCCATTTCTTGCCCATGCCCAAGAGCTAGATGTAGTACCAGCCACAGAGCTAGTGTCAACTCCAGAAAATGGTCAAAAGCTGGGGCCTGGTCCAACACCAGCTCCAGCAGCAGCTCAAGAGCTTGAGTGTTCTCTGGAGCCAGCTCTAGCCAGGCTCCTGACTCAGAGCCATTTTCAGGACCAGCTTCAGCACCCAAGCCACTGCACGAACCAGTTCTATTACAAGCTCCAGAACTAGAGCCAGTGATAGGTCTATAGCCAGAGCTAGCCCCAACACCAGCTCTACCAACAGCTCTAGCACCAGAGTTGGGGCCAGCTCCATAGCTAGAGCTAACCCCAGCTCCCACAGTTGCACAAACTCCTGAGATAGAGCAAGCTCCACCTTCAGCTCCAGTGCTAGTTGCAGGGTCAGGGCCGGGGTTCTCTCATGAGCTAGAGCTGGCTTGAACACTAGCTGTAGCATCCACGCTGGAGATAGAGGCAGCTCTATCACCAACTCCTGTGCCAGTCCCAGTGATGGTTCTAGTGCTTACTTTAGAGTGAGAACCAGGTTGAAGCTAGTTTACAGCCAGTGCCAGGTTCCAAGGAAGAGCCAGCTCCAGCATCAGCTCTAACACTGGCTCCAGAGTTAGAGCCATTTCTGGCACCAGCTCGAGAGCTAGAGTCAGCACCAAGTTCAGAGGCAGAGCCTGCTCCAGCAACAGATCTAGTACCAGCTGCAGAGCTAGATCCCCCACAAGTGCTGGAGCAAGAGCTGGCTTGGGTACCAGTAGCAGACTTAGAGCCAATGCCAGCTCAGGAGAAAGAACCAGCTCTGGCAACAGCTCTAGCACCAACATCAGAGCTAGATCATGCTGTGCTACCAGCTCTACCACCGATTTCAGAGATGGAGGCAGCTCTATCACCAACCCCCCAGGCAGAGCCTGTGCTGCTCTAGTACCAGAATCTGCCCCAACACCAATTCCAGAGGTGGAGCCGGTGCCAGAGCTACAAACCAATCCACCACCAGTTTTAGCACCAGCTACAGAGCTAGAGCTAAGACTGGTTATACAACTAGAGACACAAGAACCAGGTCTAGAATGAGAACCACAGTTAGAGCCACTTACAGCAATAACTCTACACCAGCTCCAGTGCAAGAGTTGGAGCCAGCTCAAGAGCTTTATCAAACTGCAGAAGCAGGTCTAGATTATCTCTGGAGGTAGTTCCAGCTCCAGTGCCTTCCCCAGAGCTAGAGATACTGGCGGCTATAGAGATAGCGCAACTCTAACACAGGCTCTCGCATGAGCTACTGAGATTGAACCAGCTCCACCTTCAGCTCCAGTTCTAGAACCAGAGCCATGTTTTGAGCTAAAGCAAGCTCCAGCACCAGCTCTAGCACCAGCGAGAGGACTAGCCCATGACATCACCATGATGGGTGGGGCCAGGTGTTGGGCTGAGGGGTGGGACATTTTCTGCCAGGCAGCTCACTCCCAAGTACCTTGATCACATCCACTGCCAGCTCCTAGTCCTCCCTCACTCCATGAGGTCCCAGCCCCGGGGTCTCTGTGGCCCTGCTTTCCCAAAGAAGGCTCAAAGCTGACAAAGAGCCCTCTGGTGTTGGAAACTGGGGCCAATTCATTAAAAACAGTATACATTTTGACCCAGAAACTCCACGTCATGGATTCTGTCCTAAACAGAGATTTGTGGTTGCAGGTGTTCCCTTCAGCACGATTCAGAGAGTGAAAAACTGGAAATGGCTCCTGGTCCAAGCAGGGGGTCTTCATAAATTCTGATGCCAGGACAGAGAAAATACCAAGTGGAAGAGGATTACCTGGCGGTGGCCATGCCTGGACAAATCAGGCTCTAGAAGAGCACACACCCTGGAATGCTCCGTTCCTGACACCCACAAGTGCACACACACATATGCACGGCATGTGCACACACGTGCACACACTGTACAGACTTTCTGTGGGATGAAGTCGTGGGATCAGCACCGCCAGCACAGGCGTGCCCCTGGGGGCTGCGATGGGTCCTGCAGGCTGGTCTCCAGAGAGGAGTGTCCTTTCACACTTGTCTCTAGGAGTCTGCTGGGGCCTCTGCTTCCTCACATTGTCACCAGGGCTGGTTGTCACCACACTGGAACCCTGCCCATCTGATGGGGCCCAGTGCCCTCTCCACAGTGTCTCCATGTGCGCGTGTCCCCCTTGTGGAGCTCGAGCGTCTCTGACACATGCTGCCCCTGTGTATCACCTCTCATTGGCGTTGAGTGTGTTTGCTCTTTATCTCTTACTAAAATACTGAATTTCAAGCATTTTTTGGAAGCGAGGGATGTGTAGCCTTTCCCTGGCCTTGGGTTATGAGGAATGGTTTCCGGTTTGTGGTTTGTCTTTCCAGCATTCTACCCTTGTCTTGTTTTTGTTTTGGCCACAGGCGTTTCATGCCTGGCTTCTGGCTCTGGTGTCCCACTTAGAACAGCAGTCTGTACCCCAAGATTATGCACATATTTACCGAAAGGGCTTTATTTGATACATCAAATCTAGAATCCACCTGGGATTTTCCTATAAAATTAGAGAAATTCTATTTCAAATAAAAACAGAAAAGGAAAACCTATAAGGCCCTGTGAAAATAAGAAGGCAGACACAAATGGCCAGTTATGGCATGATTTCACTTATAGGAAACATCCAGAATAGATTTAACAAAAAACAGTGACAGAAAACAGATTAGGGCTGGCCAGGGCCTGAGGGATAAATGGGGAGTGAGTGCTTTTAGAACAGGGTTTCCTTTTGGAGTGTGAAACTGTCTGAGCCCAGATAGCGGTGATGGATGCACAGCATTGTGAATGTACTTAATGCTCATAAAGTGTACAATTTAAAATGAGAAAACATAAATTTTAAAAAATCGAAACATTTAATTTAAATAATTATTAAGAACTAAACAATAAAGAAAAATCAAATAGAGCAACTAAGAAGGAAACAAACACATTAATGAGAGTAGGGAAGGAAATTTCTGGTGAGGGAGCAGTTTGAATGGGTGGTACAGGAGCTGCTGATGAAAGACATTGCAGAGCCAGCTCTCCCAGGCCAGATGGTTTGGCTTCAGGTGCCTCTTGGTCTCCTGCAGGACCCTCTTCAGGGAATGTGTCTCCCTGCTTGCATGGTGGGGCCTCAGTTGTCTCCTGGTCTCCTGCGGGAGCCCGTGCAGGGGATGGGTCTCCCTGCACGGTGGCTGGGGCCTCAGCTACCTCCTGGTCTCCTGCTGGAGCCTGTGCAGGGGATGGGTCTCCCTGCACGGAGGCTGGGGCCCCAGCTGCCTCTTGGTTTCCTGAAGAAGTTGGTGGCAATGATATTTGTCCGGGATGGATGATGGGTACTGAGGTAGCTCTGAGGCTTGTCCAACAGTCAGTGCAGACGTTCTCCCCACAGCTGCTGATGCAGTCTTGTGTCACAGCTGCTCATCCCTGGGGGTGAGGGATTGGATGTCCCCTTCTACCAGCTCCTCGCTGATCTCCTGCATGGAGCTCTGCAACGGCAGTGACCGGTAGCCGACCCAGAGGCATCCGAGCCCTGCCAGCTGCCCAGCTGTCCTTGTGCTGCTTCTGTCCTCGGGATCTAATTCTCCCAGATCAGGCACATACCTGTGTCTCCACAGAATTCCACCCCGGATGAAAGACATACACCTCAGGCAGAAGGGTGCCACTCTAGCACTCCACATCCCACCCAGCCGACCTTGACCTGGGCTGTGAACATGACCCACCAGGGTCATGTTAGAAGCCCACCAGGCTTCTAACACCTCAGCGACCTGCTCCTGCTCACGGTGGTCCACCCTCATGAAACCGCCCTTCCACACACACACATGGGGAGGGGATGTAGGGCTGCCCAGATGGGACCACAGTGCTGGTCTTGTCTGGATTGGCCTGCCCTAGGACTCCCTGTGTTACCTTTCTGTCCCTCCGGTTAAATGGCCACAATTGTCGGCCATGAGAAAGGAACCAGCATCTGCATTGCGGGTGGTCTTTGGGAGCTTTCCTGGGGCTCTGGTCCCTGACCATCGAGAAGAAGCAACTAAACACGTTGCTCCCACTAGACAAGTGCTAGACAAGTGAGCTGGCTTGGGGGCTGTCTCTAGGATGTGGATGCCTAGTTACCAGGGTTCCAAGTACTCTTGGGCTCCATGAGGGTACTTCCTGGGGTCAACTTACCTAAGCTCCCTCCTCACACAAGACCTCCCTAAGGGCCCCCGGGGCTGCTGACTGCTCACTCTCCATCTCCACACCACGTCCAGACACAGTCACACCAACAGAGTCCACCCCACAGCCTCTGGGGAGGTCTGAACGCAAGCAGGGCCCCAGCTTTGAGGACACAGAGTTGAATGCAGTCCCGCTCCTGCTTCTTGCCAGTGATGTCACCCTGGACAACCACGTGCCTCTCAGGGCCTCCTCAGTGTCCCCATCTGTGCAGTGGGGGTCATTCTAGCGTCTATTCCCTCGGGATGTCATCAGGTGCGATATAAGATATTTTATGTTTTCAAGTATATGTGGAAACCATTCTGGTTGGAACCTGATTTGGCCCGAAATTTATTTGAACCAAAGAAACCTGACTCGTGGCTTGTCAGACATGCATTGTCTGTGTGCTTTAATCATTACCCTAAAGTAAAGAATGTACTCTTTGAAGATAAAAAAGCATCCCTCCCTTCCTTTGATGTCAGCACCCTTTCAAGATAAGACTGAATGCCTCATTTCCCCCAGCGCCGAGGCCATGGTGACTTGCTGTCTATGTGCTCATCAATAGCAAAATATCTCCTTGAATCCTTGAGAGAATGTGCACCTGTCATGCTTGATGTGTGTCTCTGTCTTTGGAAACAGGATGTAACTCTGCTGAAAAGCACTCTTCTTCACAGCACTTTCTTCCCTTGCAAAGATGTGCTCCGGGCTAGAGTCCTCAAATGAAATTGGGCTCAAATAAAACTTTGTGCTACAGAACGATTATTGATTATTTGCGGCACCTTTTCCTGGCAACCACGAAGGGACTTCTGAGACACCCACATGAGACCAGGTGGAGCCTACTTTCAACCAACACTGGTACCACAGGGGACCGTTGCGTTCCACTACCCCTCCTCCCCCCGGCTTCACTGCACTTTTCAGGTGCTCTGGTGAGTTCTCCCGAAATCTGGACCTCCTTATTTAAGTTGACAGTCCTGACTTGTTATTCCAGCTGTTAAAACAGTCTGAAGACTTCAACATCTTAAGGGTGTGTTGGTACTCTTCCTAGGTAAGAGGAAACTGGGGGGGACATTTCCTAGGTGAGGGGAGCCAACAGGGAGACATTTCCTAGGTAAGGGGAACCAAGGGGGAAGTTTGGAGTGAACTGGGTTAGCTGACCTCTTTAATTTGGCTTTCAATTGAAAAAGAGACATGTTGATAAAGTCTGAACAAACTGACAGCAAAATGAGAGACTGAATTTGTTTCGTTCTGAAGAAAAGGGGCACTTGCTCTTTCCAGCCACAAGTTGTTCTCAGGTGACTGAGAACCTGGTGTAAGTGTCTGAGGACAATCTCCATGACATGTGGCAGTCCCATAGGGAACTCAGTCACCATCATTCACTTTAAATAATTAATGTCTTGTCGAGGGGCCCGCACACAAGGATTGTTCATCCAGTGCTCTGCACCCCTACGGTAGTTGTAGACTGCCCGCAGGAGAAGCTAAGACACGTGAGAGAGTGTTCATCACCTTTTAGGAAGTGACACTCACAAGCAGCACAGTTTTGACCAGCTACACTGTCCTTAGAAATTGTTCAGACTTGATATTAAAATGAAACTAAAAGAAAATGAGAAACCACACTTTAAAGGCCAACAATGCCAGATGGGCACCCACCCACTGGAACTCTGGCTGGCTCTGTGTACAATATGTATGGAGCCTTTACTTGCAAGTACTTAACCAAATGGGGATAGCTGTAATTGGCTGAATCTTTGGATCAGGATAACCTGGGATAATTTAAAATTATACTGGCCACTTTGGGGCTCCTTTGAGCTTCCGAAACTTGTCTTTTTGTGCACTAGATTTGAGAACCGTGGAACAGACAGATTAAATGCAATCTTTAATCTCTAAAGAGTTAAGCATGCCACCTTCCAGCACACCTGCTCGAAAACTAAAGGTTGCAGAAGTTGTAAATATTTAAAACAACAGCAAAATCTTGCTACGCTTGTATTGTGTCCTGAGAGCTTGGCTTAGTAACCATCAGGTTGGGCGCCCCAAAATATGGTCAGACAGAATTGCGGGTTGCACCCAATTTGCAGTCAGGTATGGTTGGACAGAAATATGGGTTGAACTCCATTTGTGGCTAGGGTCCTACCAAAATGCCACCAGCTTCAGGGGTGTTACATTGGCCATTAGAAGGAATGATCTAATTAGATAAGATTGCTTAAGATGTGCACTTAAAAGCAAAGCCTTCAAAATTCCAAAAGAGCCCTACTGAAAGTTTGGTTGCAAAAAGCTAATAAAAATTAAGCTATAAAAGTTACCTAAAAGTCTATTAAATTATGGCTTTACAGACACCCCCATAATCGACCTTCTAAGAAGGGCCCAGTATGAGCCCCTCTCAGAGTTAATGAGATCATGAGAGATTTTCTGGGAAACTTAACGTTATTCCCTTAAACAGTCAATGGGAAACTTAAATTAAAAATTAATAGAGTTGTTTAATACTGACAAAAACACAGTTTGGATCCAACTATTCTTTTTTAAATTAGTGAGTTTTGTATTGTACCTGATTCATAGGAAACATTTAATGAAAACTATTTAAGGTCTCCGCTTGTGTCTGTCTGTGTATCTATGTATGTCTATGTGTACGCGTTATATATATGTGATATTTTTCTACCTCTGGATGATGTAATTTCTAAAAGAGCTCCACTAGCAGGCTTAAAGTAAGCATTTATATAAATTGTTTCTAAATGTAATGGAAACTAACCCAAATGTTTTTCAAGTTAACATGATATCATCTTTAGTAAATGAAAGCTTATTTAAGTTTGTTGGTTTGATGAAAATAAGCATGTTTTCAGTATTCTAAAAATTATATAAAATTCCTAAAAATCTGATATGTCCTGGTATAATTCTAGTCGTTATCTTAAAATGTGGCTTATAAAATAACCAAATTTCCTTGTAATTACATTATCATGTTAAGTCTTTTGCCATTGCCAGATAGTCATTATTTTACTCCAGTGGTTTTACAAATACATTTCATCTTCAGAGAAATTCGCAACAAGGCCTCTGACACTCCCAACATTTGACACACATGGAGAGAAAGCTTCTACAGTACGTTGGTTGTGTGATTTATCCTTTTTTCCTGTGAAAAGTCAGTGTTGGCAGGCTCCGGGCTCCTGTCACTTCAGCAAGTGTGTGAGGACACCCTGAATGCAGTGACCACGGGCCACTGTGACGTGTCACCTGGCCGTCATGTCTTCTTACACTCAGACTCTGTCATTCCACCTATATTGGGGAAGAAGCGAGGCCAGTGCAGAGCCCGAGTGGCAGGCACAGCCTGAGAAGGTGGAGGGACTCTTGTCACACGGTGGCCACCACTGTCTCCCTCAGTGGACAGTCGTTGCCAGGGGCCTGGGTCTCCGTCTTCCATCCCCTGAGCCCCCGCCGGACGTGCAGGCTGCCACTCCATGATGATTTCTGGAGAAGGGGCTCTTGCTAGCACACAGACCCTGACATCAGTGAATAAAAGACACTTGGCCTGCCGTTCTCGTCAGGTCCGCCCCTGACACACTCAGGAGAGTCCTGTCCTGACCACGCTTGTTTCTTGAATATGTGGTTGGCTCACATTTTCAGGAGGTCAGGAAACACCTACTGTGCACTCACTGTGTTCATGTGACAGTCAGACGCTGAGAACCACGCTGCAGGAAGAGTGCTCTGACTTGGCACAGCAGGTGACAGTCTCGTTGAGCACCTGGCACAGGGTAGACACTCAGGCTGCATTTCTGAAGATCCACACTGTTCTCTCACAGATTACGCTCAGGTCCCAGCACCTCCTGACCAGCATTAGAGTTACTCACACCTTCTGAGGGTCATTCTCCCCGCAGGGGCTGCATGGGAGCTGCTCAGGTGCCTCGGCCTACCGTGCAGCCTGACATTCCCACAGACCACTTCAGATGGCCTTGGCGGCCTCAGCACTGGGGTGGATCTGTGAGGCAGCCATTGTCCTGGGGCCTGTCCTGCCCCGTGGTTGAGCCCCAGGAATGTATCCCCTCCACAAAGGACCCCACACTTGCCTTTCTTTCTCCCAGGGTGCATCACCCAGCTACCCTCAGACGCTCATGCTGTGGCGACCAAGAAACCCAGCCTTTCTTCCACACAAACCTTGATATTTCACACGGAGCAGCCTAGATTCAGCTTGAGCTGGAGACAGTGCTTGGAGTCCCTCTCGCTGTGCTTTTCTCAGGGGCCACACTGAGGGCACGCTGAGCAGTCAAGTTTAAAAGGAGTAATCCAGAGATTGTGGTCACCTTTTCAAACCAGGAGTCTATTGTCTTGCTAGGGAGGCAAACAGGTGGGATGTAGCTGGTGGGGGAGCTGCCCATGAGGAGCGGAGAGACTTGCTCTTGCTGTCGCTCTGGTAGGGTGGTGCCAGCTGAATTGCCAGAGAAGAGCACAGGAATCTGTGCCCATCAGAAAAATGCCATGTGTGCATCCACCCTCAGAGATGGAAAGTGAACAGGCTCAGGCTTGTGACCCGAAGCTGTTCCTCAGCTGCAGTCATCCACCTTCATTACAGCGAGAGAACACTGAAGATGAAGCAAAGGCCTGATTGAGTCCCTGTTCCTGACCGACTGTACGCCAGGAGCTGCCAGGTGCTGGGGATGCGGTGGTGAGAAGCATGCATTCATTCCAGCTGGCGCATTTCGGGGCTGGCTGCCTCTCATGAGTCTGGCCTCAAACTAGGAAATCAAGATGAGGTCACCTGCCCCCAGAGCAGCCGAAGGAGGCCGTGTTCATGAGGGGATTCCTTTGGGCAGATTCAACCCCTCCCCCTGAGCTTCTAACCTTGCCTGTATGATAGAATCATCTGGGAGGTTACTGATTGATTGTTTTGATGTACCGTATTCAACATTTGGTGGACATTTGGCTGGTTCCACATTTTGGCTATTATGAATAATGCCAGAACTTCATGTATGAGTTTTACTTGGTCCAGCATTTTATTTTTTGGATCATTCGCATACAAGTGTCTGTGTGAACGTGTTCTCAGTGTTCTCGAGTGTATACCTAAGGAGTGAGATCACTGGTGCCTTCATTTAATTTTTTAAGTTTGGACACTTTTACCACGTAATTCATGACACGCTCGGTGACCCTGAGTCCAAGACACCGAGTATTGATTTCCCTGAAGACACCTCGGGCTATTACCTACAGGCTCCTCAGAGGCTCTGCCTGCTTCCCCGAGGTTCTCCCTGGACATCAGGACCCTCCCGGTGCCCCATGCTCATCAGGGTGGCAGATGGGCTTGGGTCTCGTTGATGCTGCACAGCTTCCCGCTGGGTCAGCTCAGGTCCAGAGCTCCCGGAAAAACAGCTCAAATGAGATGCTCCTCCATCAACCTTTGCGAGGTGGGAGCTCCGGTTTCTTGCCTCCGTCCTCTTCCTCCTTCTCTGTGCTGCCTCCACCATGTTGATAGGGACTTCCTTTAAGCCTCAAGAGTGTCAGAATAACTCACATTTTTTCTTGGCCATCCTTCACACCCAGCATCCATTCCTGTTGGTTTTTCTACCACATTGATATTTTTGAAACATTGACATGTGAGTCACATGATGTAAGACCATTTTAAAGTGTACAATTCAGTGGTTTTAGCGTATTGTCTATGTGGTGCAACCACCCCCATGATCTTATCCCACGCATTCCCTTTGGAGAGCTCGTTTTCACCATCATGAGCCCCCGTCCCCGCAGTGGAATGTCACATGATAAAACCAGGGGGGCCATGTGACCACAGAAGCTGCTCTTTCCTCCTGTAGCCGAGTTCTTTATGTTACCTTTTGAAAGAGGGTGGGGGAGGTTTTAAACAGATAGTTCATCGACGAGAAACTGAATCAGATTCTTGGGGGTGGAGTCCTGGCATGGGTAACCCCCCCAGGGATCTGAATGTGAGCTGCAGTGAGAACCTGCCAAGAACCAGCCAGAGCTGCTCCAGGAGGAATTATACCCTGGTTGGGCGTGGGGCTAATTCATGATTCTGAGGGTTGGCTGGATATCTGCTGGTCCCCTGCATGCGCCACTGCCCCCAACACCCCAACTCTGCACACAGAAGACACTTGAACCACCAGGGACCCCTCCTGAGAACTGAGGCCAGGACCCTGGCAGTGCCCCTTTCCTCCACCTATCGGCCCTCTTCATAACCCAGATCACCACTCAGATGCTAAGTTTGGTCCCCTGCGTGGAAGTCCTCAGTGGCTCCCCATGGCCTGTAGGAGGGTGAGGCCCCTGGCAGACCTGAGCACCCACCTTGCATTTCAGCCTCATCCCCTACCTGCCCCATCCACTCCTCCCTCCCCCGCCGCACTCCTCCATTCCAGCCAAGGTTCCCTCTGGCCCTCTATGACTTTGCTCCTCCCTCTGCTGGGTCCCCATCTTACCAAGCTCAACCCTAATGTCCTGGCTTCTTGGTCTGCCCCCTACTACTGGACAGTGGTCATTCCCTCCCCCTGGGCACAGCACACCTTTGTGGTCTAGCCTGGCCCTGCACTCCCTGGAATAGATCCTTTCCCTGTCTTCTCACCTCCTAGAGAGACTCAGGTGCAGGGGCCACAGCAGGTTCCTCGGGGTCCCCAGGACCTGGCACAAGGTCCAGCACCGCCCGAGTGACAGTGACTGTGAATGAGTGGCGGGAAAGGGAGGTCGGGCTCTGGAGGCCTTTGTAACTTTTGAGATTTTGGGGGAAATCAAGAGTCCCCGTAGATGTCCTAGCTCCAAGGGGGTCTCTGAAGGAATGAGGGGGGGCGTAGTCTGAAGACCCCAGATGGGAAAGCATTCACAGAGTCCAGAACTTTCTTGGGCTCAGGGTGGTGAGAAAGCTTCAGCGCCATTGTCACTCTCTTCAATCACCAGGTCTGCTTTTCCTGCGGACAAGGGTGAGGCGGGTGAGGATGGAGGTTGGGGGGTTCAGTGCAGGCTCAGGCCTTCAGCGCTGCCCTGCTCACACCAGCCATTCGTGGGAAATGTCAGAGAGGGGCAGTGAAGGGTGTCCAAGGTCCAAGACCTCTGTCCTGCCTGGGCATCCCAAGTGCCTGTCTGCCAAAAGGGCAGGAACCAAATGCCAGAGCCCTTGTGGGAGGGACGCTGGGCATGGAGCCCTCCCTCGTGCCCCTAGAGTATCTTGTTGGGAGGCATCAGCTCCTGGGCTTCTAGCACCAAGGACCTTCCTGGGGGTGTGACATCCACAGCAGGGCTCCAGGCTTGTGCCAGAAGCCCTGTGGCCCGGGATCCAGCCCCTGATCCTCCCCCTGCCACCAGCAAGGCCCTGTCCTGCTCCGCAGGCCCCCTAACCCCCAGGCCCACCTCTGCCAGAGGTTTAGGAGGAATGGTGGGCACAGTAGACAGTCTCCAAGATGGCAGCAGTGACCTTGGCCTCTTGGTTTCACACCCTTGTGTGTTCTGCTTCTGTGTCAAATCAGAGCAGGGCTGTATGGTGACAGAGTATGGTGGAGGCAGAGGGGTGTGAATTCTGAGGTTCAGGGCCAAAAAACCATTTTGGCTCCTATACTGGCCCTTGAATCACTTGCCCTGTGGGAATCCGGGCACCGTATTGTGAGGACACTCAAGCAGCCCCATGGGGAGACCCATGTGGAGAGGAACAGACTCCCTGCAAACAGCTGAGCCCAACTTGCCAGCCCTGTGAATAAACCACCTGGGAAGTAGATCCTGCAGTCCCAGCCAGGACTTCAGATGATCGCAGCATCCTGAGGGACCCTGAGCCAGTTGCTCAAACTGCTCCTGAATTCCTAACCCACAGAAACCGTGACACATATACAATCAATTTAATCCATTGCATTTGGGGCAACTTGTTACCCTGCATCAGGTAACTAATACAGCCCCTCTCGCTCTGGGGTGTGTCCTCTCTCAGATGCTGGGTGTGGACGGGAAGGTTGTTCTGCCTTCCTCCCAGCCCCTGGCCATGTTCCTCGACCATGGAATGGAGAAGGAAAGAGATGAGATGTGGTCCTGGAGCAGCACAAAATCAGATGCCCTCAGCCAACATGATATTTTTCTCCGTTTTAATTAATACTTTACAAAGTACAAAATACATTGTCTTTTTGGAGAAACAGTTGGTATTTGTTTCTCTCCATCACACAGTACATGAATCTTGAGGGTTTCATGTTTCTTCAAGAAAGAAAGAAATCGTGAGGGTCCCCACCAGGGTGTAAGGCTGCCCACTTCTCCCCTCTCCAGACCTTGGGACAGATGTAAGTGCCACTGCTACTGCTGGTGACCTAGGGCAGGCCAGGTGAGGGCCAGACCCCCGAAGATGAGGTCCTGGGCAGCGTAAGGCTCCGCAGAATCCCACTATACCCCCAACTTCCCCTCACCCCATCTCAGGGTAACAGAAATGATCTTGGCATAGAGCAGGATCTTTTGTTTGTTACCCCCTGACCCCAGTTTTGGTGCCAACCCTGCTCAGTTCTTCCCTGGACCATTTCCTGAATAGCTAAACTGAGGCAGGGGACAGGGACACTCACTGGGCTTGGCCTGTGACTTGGGACATGAATTTGGCCTATTTTTCAAACCCCCTTCCCACCCCTTCTCCAACTTGCTGGACCCTCTCCAGGGACGATCCCCAGTAGGCGAGGGGGCACCAGCACCCAAAACCTCTCCCTGTGAACAGTATCCTCAGGACTGGACGCTTCTGAAGAGCCGGCTCAGCAGGTCTTGCCCCTTTGGGCTGCATGGACTGCCAGGCCTCGTGCTGCACAGCAGAGCCCCTGCTGGGGACACCTCTGCCCCCTCCACAGAGCAGATTTACACAGTCAAGTAGGCTGGGGCAGTCCTGCATGCAAGGCCTGCCACACCACCATCAACTCCATATGTGGCCCCCTGGTAAGAGTGCTACCGAGGCCTCAAAATACTGGATGAGTCAGTCCCTCAGCTAGGATTTGGGCTCTGCACACGTGTGCTCACACACACACTAATGTGGATGACATGGCACATGCTCACACCTAACATGTGTGTGTTAACACACGTGTGGCTGTCCACAGAACACTGTCCTGACCCGAGGGCAGGGGCCACCTGCACTCCTGACTCTCTCAGCCTCCCACACTCTTGAAGCAAGAGCCACAAACTCCCTCATCACCAGGCTGCCCACAGACGCCAGGGGCCGGGCCGCAGGCTCCTACCTCCACTCCAGCCACTCCTGGTGCCGCCTGCCTCAAGGCCAGAGGCTGCCTCAGCCACCAGCCCCTGCCTTTACCTTCCCAAGAGAGCAGGCTTCATAGGAGGGGTGGACATCAAAGCTGAAAATATGGAAAGGGGATGAGAGACAGGTAAGCTTGTCCTTTTGCTGCCTCTAATTTGAAAATGAAAGAAAGAAAAGAGCCAGATGAGCTCTGAGAGGTAGGAAGAGGTCTCTCTTTCAGCAGGGCTCCACTCCCCTCAGGACAGCCCCGCCACTCTTCCCAAGCCTGCCCTCTGCTGAGCCGATCACCATCCACCACCCTGGTTTCTCCCCTCCCAGGAGGCCTCTGTGAATGGAGGGCTGCTGCCCCTCCCTCAGCACAGTATCCAGGAACCTGAAAGGCCAAAGCTCATGTCTTTCCACTGCTGGGAGACTCCATCATCCTCCCCCAGGTTACACTCACGAAGCCACACCTACTTCATTTCTCCATGGATGTGACAGCAGTGGCTGGCTGCTCCCCGCCCTGGCATACAGTAGGCACAGATATATTGGGGGTATTTTCTTCCTACCCCTGCCCAGTGTCCACTCAGAGAGTGGCATCAAAAATTCCTCAGTCACGGGGCTGGAGTGCTCCGCTCTCATGTGGGTGCTCCCCAAGTCTCCTCTCTTCGCTGGGGCCGGCAAGGGCCCTAGTTGTCCCCACCTCCAGATCCAGAGGCTCAGATAGGCGGCCCAGGGTGGCCGTGGGACTCCTATACTTCTTCCAGGGAAATGCTGCCAGTTGGGTGGGCCAGTTCATCTTTGATTATCAGGCAAATGGTGCCTTGGCTTGGGGTGGGAGCCTGGCCCTTCCTATCTCTCCAGAGCCTTCTCTCCTGACCTCCATGGCCTCCTCTGTCCTCTCAGAGGGGACAAGCCCCACAAGACCAGTCATCTTCTTCTGGACACTACACTGGTCCCCGAGGCCGTGTTGCCTGGTGTGGGAGGCCACAGTGGGCAGCTCTGGGTCACCAGGCTCCCTCCTTCTCCTCAAGGGGCCTGTGGCCTAGAGTTGGTGGGAGGGGGAGAATGCTGGTTCTTGAGGGGCTCTGGACCCCCTGAATCTTGGGGAGGAGAGTTCTACATGCCTCTCCAGCTCAGATGTGTGCCCTGGGCTGAGGACAGTGGCATGGGCAACACCTGCTTGGCGGCTTTGGAGACCCCCGTGGAGTAAGGAGGTGCAGAGGTGGCACTGCCCGTCTCTAATGGATTAGCGTTGGGGGCTGAGGGAGAAAGGGGTTTCTTGGGAACCAGGGGAGGCCATGCTGACGGTTGAGCCAGAGCACATTTTTCTAATTGGGGGTGAGGGACAAGGGGTGGTCAGGGCTCCCTCGTCCCTCACTCTCCCCTCCTGGAGCTCTTACCACTCTGGAATGTACAGGGATGGTGCAGGGACGAGCGAGGCGTGAGGGTTGTGCAGAGGGTCTGAGCTTTCTTCACCAGGGAGAAGCACAGAGGCAAAGACACACCCGGGAGCCCAGGTGGGGGCTCCAGTCACTGGCCCACCCCGCCTCTCGGCAGCCGGACACAGGAACACCATTGCCCTCCCATGCACGTGTCTGTCCAGCCATGGCCCAGAGATGCTCAACACCAACAGGACACACTCCTCAGGCCTCCCTGAGCCATTGGCTGCCCTCACTGCCTTTGCCTTCAGCCAGTAGGAAATGTGGCCATGGGCTCTTCCACTGGGGAGTGAGGGCAAAGGTCATGCAAGATAGCGGTGCCCAGGAGAGCTGAGGCATGAAGTAGAGAATGGCACTGGCAGCCCTGGCATTTTGCTGATGTGGGATTTCCACCCCTGCGCAGATGGCTGAGCTTGCCAGATGCAGGTCCCCTTGTCAGCCCAGCAGAGTGAAGGAGAACAGCCTCAGATCACTGATGGTCCAGCTCAGGGCTGCCCCAGGTGTCCTGCACCAAGCACAGAGCAGAAGGGACTGGGGACCTCCCTAACCACCACCCAGATGAGAAATCTGCGGGAAAACCTTGGCCCTGAGTCTCAGAACTCCCTGGTCCCATGAATGGCCCGGAGTAGAGTTCACAGGGCTGTGGGGAGGACAGGATAGGGGCTCAAGGTGGGCGCTGGTATTTTAGATGAGTGGGAAGGCATGAATTTTACCACATTTTATCCTTAGGAGAGTTGGAGGAGCAGGTGCAGTCGTGTCTACATATCTGCCCTCCCTGCGTTGATTCTACTCATCTTGACAACTACCGCTGCACTGCCTGCTCCACGTGCACTGATCTCATTCAACGGCACAGAATCCCCACCCTGGGAGCAGCATTGTCCCCATGTCATATGGGGAATTGGAGGTGCAAAAAGTGTCACCAATGCCCTCCTTCAGCTAGCAAGTACACCTGGTGTGGAACTGACGGTCAGGAAAAGTGTTCCTGGAGTTTCTACCTGCTGAGTTTGGCCGGGTTCTCACACTGCCCTGGGCGGCACCGTGTCTCCCGAGTTTTGGGAAATGTGTGGAGGCTCTTTGGGCTGTGCCAGTGAACGGGGGAGACCACTGTCATTTAAGGAGGCAGAACATGCCACAGACTGAAGAATTGTCGCCACCCCCAACCCACACCCAGGGTGCCCAGGTAAGAACCCCTGGGAAAACTGGGGAAGGACATTCTAGCTCAGGCCTCGCTTGGTCACTGGGGATAAAGAATGTGCTCCTAATCAGCACAGGTGGCTGGTCCCTGAAGGCATGGGCACTCTGCACTTGGAGCATATTAACAAAGACTTTGAAACACTTAGAGCCCCAGAGTGTTCTGGTCCTTTCACCTTCTGTAAGGAAGGATCCCCTTGGCCTTGGAGCTGGGTTGAAGGCCACAGGGCCAGGAGCCTTGTGTGACCTTGAGGGAGACTCTTGTCAAGGGCAGCCCTGGGAAGCTTCCTTGAGCCCCACTGACCCCACTGTGCTCCTCAGCATCTCTCAGACATAGTCCTGCCCCTTGGCCAACCCTTGGTTCCTTTGCTGGGACTCCCTCCCAGGCCCCTGCTCTACTTTGCCCCAGCCCCTGTCCAGCCTCCCACCACCACTCTCCAACTGAGCTACCAACCCTCCTCGGTCCTGCCCACCTGTGACCAAGATCACAAACTAGGTCCTGCTGGTCAGTCAGAGGCCACCACTCAGCTGGGTTTCACCCTGATGGGGGCCACCTGCAGCAGGAGCCCCACACTGGTGGGGCCTGATGGACACCAGAAAGGCTCTGGGGAAGGAGACCCTGGGCCAAGCAGGGTCAGGGCTGCCTGCACTGCCCACTGTTCTCCCTCCAGCCCTCCTGGGGCCAGGAGGGATAGGGGTGCACAATCTCATCTCTCCACCTTTTGTTGTGACTCACAATTGCTGCTGGTTTTCTCCTGGTGAAGTGAATGTGCTTTTAAAAAATGTGAGAAATTGAGAAAGGTGTAAAGAAGAAATTAATAATCGCTGCTAATCCCTGCCCGTGTAACTGGGCAAAGGCTCCTTCTGCTTGCTGCAACCTTGAAGCCAATCAATCACAAGATGAGTCGGTGGTGAGGAAAGGAAATTACTCGATTAGCTAGCAAAATTGGAAGATGATGGACTCATGTCCCAGAGACCATCTTAAACAAGCACATAATCTGAGGCAGTTCTGTAGGGACTAGTGGGCTGTGAAGGGGGCTCAGGAACATTGACCATCTGGCATCGGAGACTGGAGACATCACACCAGGTCTTTCAGTTGTCATCGATGATGGATGCCGGTATAGATGATCTTCCTGAGGAGGTCGTCATGTTCCTAAGAAATTCAAAAGAATAAAGTTATCATCTGTCACTCTTGGGATGTACGTGTGTCAGCCAGGATTATTTCCCAGACCTGTTTATCTCCTAGGCTAAGTGCAAGGTAAAACACACAGAGCTTGAGTGAGCTAGTCAGACGTTACTCTAAGTTACAACACGGCTTCCCTCGAGTCAACTTGCTCTAGGCCAGTATCACCCACGGGTAACATTTGGCAAATTTTCTCCCAGGCCCTGCTGCATTTGTGCTTTCACTTCTTGTTTTCCTCATTCACATTAATTCGTAAGCATTTTCTGAAGTCAGCACAAATATTTTTCCAGCTGTATTGAGGTACGATTAACAAAGAAAAGTTGTATATATTGAAGGTGTACAATGTGATGATTTCATGTATGTGCACATTGTGAAATGAATACCACAATCAAGCTAATGAAGAGTTCCGTCACCTCCTGTAATAACTCCCCCTTTTTTTAATGCTAAGAACTCTTAAGATCAATTCTCTTGTGTATACAATGCATTATTATTAACTCTGGTCACCTTGTTCTATATTAGATCTTGAAAACATCCTCATGTTATAACTGAAAGTTTGTACCCTTTGACCAACATCTCTCATTCCCCTCGCACCCACCAACCTCCATCCCTTGTAGGCACATTCCACTCTCTGTTTCCACGAGTTTGACGTTTTTAGATTCCACGTGTAAATGAGATCATGTAGTGATTGTCTTTCAGTGTCTGGCTTATTATGCTTAGCATAATGTCCTCCAGGTTCAACTGTGTTGTCAGAAAAGGCAGGATTTCTCTCATATTGAAAGCTGGATAATATTTAATTGTAGATACATGTAATGTTTCTTAATCTAATCATCCATCAACAGACACTTAAGTTGTGTCCATATCTTGGCTATTGTTGTCACCAACTAACTGCCCCGAGTAATTCAAAGGCAATTTCGAAAGCACTTAACTGTTTCTTTTTTGTTGTTTTGGTGAGGAAGATTAGCCCTTACTTAGCATCTGTTGCCAATCTTCCTCTTTATGCTGAGGAAGATTTGCCTTGAGCTAACATCTGTGCCCATCTTCCTCCGTTTGATATGCGGGACGCCTGTCATGGCATGGCTTGATGAGCGGTGCATAGGTTGGCACCATGGATCCGAACCTGCGAACCACAGGCTGTTGAAGTGGTGCGCCCAAACCCAACCACTACGCCACGAGGCCGGCCCCTTAACTCTTTCTCAAAGTTGTTTCTCTGTTACTTTAAGAGACGCAATCACCAACCACCCTGAACCAGTCCAAACAGAACTGCAAAAGCAACGCCTGCACAGATGGGCCAAGAAGTCTCCAAAGTTACTTTTGCTTCATTTTAATGTTAAGATCTCCACCCCAGGAGGAGCTTAAGCCTTATTAGCATAACATGAAAGGTAGGGGAAAGCACGTTTTCAAACTACGCCTGGGCTGGCTTATACCCACCTCTATACGTGATGACGAAACTTTCCTTTTGAATATTTATTCCCTACCAAAAATAAAAGGCACTTGTTTTCCCTTGCTGAGAGGGCCACAGCTTTGGAAGTGATTCCCTATGGTCCCCTTATTTGCGGCAAATGAATCGTACTTTGTGTGAGAACAACTTCTAGTAAAGGCTTTGATTTCAACTCACCAAATAGGGAACTCATTTTGGTTCGGTAACATTGTGACAAGTGCTGCAGTGAATATGGGAGGGCAGATATCACTTGAAGATACTGATTTCATTTCCTTTGGAACTATACCCCGTAGTGGGATTGCTGCATCATATGAGAGTTCCATTTGTAATCTTTTGAGAAAACTCTGATCTTTAATCTTTGAGAAAACACTGTTTTCCATACCGGCTGTACCAACAAAAATCAATTCCAGGTGGATTTTAAATCTAAACGGGGGTTTTTACAACAACTTCTCTAGTAAGTACCTTAGAAAAACAGTTTCAAGATCTTGGGGCAGCCAAAGATTTCGCAGAACACAAAGAACAGTAAACATAAGGAACCAAAAGATAAACAGGAAATTATTAAAAATGAGAACTGTCAGTGAAAAGAAACTTTTAAGAGAGGAAAAAGGGCAGGCACAAAGGGGATAAACACTTGCCATGTATTTTTCTGACACAAGACTCTCATATAGGATATTTGACTAACTGGCATAAATTTATAAAAATATTACAGACAATCCACGAGAATAAAAGGGGAGATTTCGCTAGGCACTTCAAAAAAAAGATAACCAAATGGGAACAATGAAATGGAAAAGGGCTCCACGTAATTACTCAGGAGGAAAATGCAAATTAAAACCACAATGAGCTACCACTACACATACACCACCACGGTTAAAATCAAACCTCTGACGGCACCAAGGGTTGGTGGAGATGCGGAGCAACTGGAACTTTTATACACAGCTGGGAGTGCAAACTATTTAATCTGCTTTGATACTCTTTGATAGTATCTCCTAAAGGTGGATGTACACATACTCCATGACCCAACAATTCCACGCTTAGGTATATACCCAACACAGATATGTTCATATGTTCACCAAAAGATGTACAAGATGTCCAGAGCAGCATTTTTTGGCATATCATCAAATTGTAGACAACCCATTCCGCATCAGTAGTGGAATGGATAAATAAAATGGGTTATATGTTTTATAGTGGAATACTATACAGAAATAAAAATTAACTACAGCCACATTCAAGAATATTGATGAATCTTACAAGCAAAATGAAAGAAGCCAGACACCAAAGAAGACAGTCCGTATGATTCCATTTAAATCAAGTTCAAAGACAAGAAAAACAAATTCAGAAGTTAGAATATTGGCCCTCTCTCTCTTGGGAGAGAGAGGGAAGTGACCTGGGAGGGGCACATAAGAGGGCCGTTGGAGGGCTAGTCATATTCTATTTTTTTGTGGGTACTGGTTAGCGGTTTTGTTCCCTTTGGATAATTCACGGATCAATGCAAGTATGAATTCTGTACTTGCTGGTATGTATGCTATGCTCCAGTACATTAGTTCTCAGTACACGATGGTGACTCACGGTTACGTTCGTTACCATCACCACCATCTTTATTGTGTTGAGTCTGCTAGAAAAACCAGCACATTAATAATGTAGAGGATGTTGGATCAACTTGGCAGGCTGCGGCCTGGCTCCAGAGCACAGGTAGGGGGTGAGGCCTGTTTCCAGGACCCCAGGCTCAGGATTGGGGAGCTTGGAAGTAGGAGGGGAGGGAAGAACACCCACATGATGAGCATCTTGAAAACCAAATGACCTTGAAGTTCATTGTGAAGCTGAAGGGCAGCAGGGCTGATGCCACTTTTCCTCGAGGTTACTGGTCTAGCCCAGGGCTTTCTATACCATTTTCCTCAAAGCTGGAATAAAGGGATGTCTGTAATAAGGGCTTTAGGGAGAAAAATGCAAAAAGCTGATAGAACTGAGCCCAGATGTCTCTAAAATGACTAACATCGGAGCAGATGTGCATAGCTCAAGGAATATGGACTGTGAAGTTGGATGAAATAGGGAAAGAGAGATCAAATGGTTGAGGGAGCTGTGGGAGGCAAACAGCCATGTGTCCCCACACTTGGGTTCACCCTCCCATCTGATCAGCATAGGAAGCTGACACTAATAGGAAACGTCCTGTAAGATTTCCATAGGAGCTGCCGTGGCCCTAAGATCCTGAAGAGGAGGGGCAGTTAATGGGCCCTTTGAGAGGAGAACTCCAAAAGAAATTGGATGCCTCTCAGAACTGGACATGCCCCCAATCCAGATCAAGGAAGGTGTGAGCAAGCAAGAGGAGAGGATGGAGCAAATGTGCATGGAGCTCACAGTGATGGTCAAGTGGATCTAGACCCCATTACTTTAGAGGTGTCCATGTGTGCTTTATTTATCCTGGCCTCATAGGTATCCATCGATCCATGTATCCATCCATCCATCATGCATCCATACATGATCCATTCATCCACCATTCATTCATCCATTCATCTATCCCTCATTCATCCATCCAACGGTAAACCACACATCCACCCACCCATCCATCCATCCATTCACCCATCCACTCACTATCCTTGCATCAACTACCCTTTCATCCAACCATTCATCATCCATCCATCCAGCATCCATCCGACCATTCATTTAATTGAGGAACATGGGATGAAAATTATTATGATTATGTGTCCAGACCTTCCTTTGTCCTGACAGGGTTGAAGGCCTCAGGTCCTCTAACCATTACTATTGCCAAACCGTTTCCCCTGAAATCAAGTACAGTTTCATTCTGATGATGAGCACACATTGCATGATATTCCCCAGGTTTTGGGTGTGACCAACCACCAGGATCTGGTTTCCCAGCACCAGCTCCCACCTCACTCCTGGGTCTGCTGGGAATCACTTTCCTTGAGAGGCTGAGGACAACTCTCAGAACTGAATGAGACCAGTTTTTTCAGGGATAGGGGAGATGGAGGACCTAGACATGGGCATTTAAGAAGGAAAAGGCAAAGAGAGGGGAACTTGGGTCCTCAGGCCCGGGTGGACAAGACTGAGGCCGGCATGTTGACCAGCTCCGAGAGAGGGACAGTGGGCATAGGGAGGCAAATGGGCAGACAGGGGGCAGGAACCTTGCACTGTACAGTTGGGGATGCCTGGAGCCCAGTACTGAGTGTCAGGGATGTCCAGGTCACATGAGTACCAACAAGAGGCACAGAGGGCTCACAAAGAGGTGAGGCTGTGACGGTCCCTGTGGGAGGGTAGTGACTAGGGACTGGGTGGCACCTAGACATTTGCAGACCTCAAATATTGTTCCAACAGCACCATGGATTTTTGAAGTTGATAACACGTTTTGTAACAATGTGTTTGATTTTTAATGGCAACCCCAGCGCAGTAGTCTTGCAAAATATAAACACATAATAGGGACAACAGTCCTCACATTTATAGATGGGCTTATAATATGTAAAGTTTCTTCCAAAACATGACTTTAGCCTCTGAGGGAACTATGTCTTAGAAAAGCTACCTGACTTGCCTATAACTTCACCAGGAGTAAGGGGTTAGCAGTGACCCATTGTGGATGGAAATCTGTCCAAGGCCTCACTGAGTTCCCCTCTCCCATGCTGGGCAGGAAGATGTCCCGCTCTGCCTGGGAGACACCATCAAAGACACAAGAGAGCAAATTCTGGCCCAAGTCCACCTGGGGTTCTGAACAACAGGACTGAGACCCTAACCCAGTGCAGGTGGCTGACCTGGGACACACACGTGCCCACTGCCCAGCCCTCCCAGAGACTCTCAAATGACCTTCACAGTGTGGTTAGGAATAAACTGGGTCCCTCAGCTCACAGCACGAAGAGCAGACTCAGTCCAGCAGTCACAAGGGACAGCTGCAGGGCTGGGTGGGGGACCCTACACCTCCTCCCTGCTCACCTGTCTGGCCCTGGGCTGACCTGGAGACAGGATCCTGCCCCTCCCTCATCTTCATAAAGGCCCCTCATTTTGACTTGTAGGTGGTGATTAAATCATTTTTGGGGGGGATCCTGTGAATTTATGTTCTTAATTTTGCATAATTAGCCATCATTACTCTTGGGTTTGATTTCTTCTGAGAAAGCTTATCTGGAAGGGAGAATGTTATCAGAATGGGAAGCAGTACACCTCTGCATTAAGAGCTAGCAAGATAAAGCAATGGCTTCCTCGTATGTACCCCCTACTCCCATGGTCTTTGCTGCCCCAGCCCCAGGGATCCTGGACCAGCCCCGGTCACTCCAAGCTCCCCTGAGAGAGCTGGTCCTAGTCCAGGCTCCAGCTCCAGCCTTGGAGCTGATGTTGCCACCCCGCCCTTTCCTACCAGACCTCTTGAACTACAAGCAAAGTGTCCAGCCTGCTCTAAATGCCCCCACCATGATGTCCATGGCTCCCATTGCAGCCCCCTCACCCCTTGCAGGCTGAATTGATCTCCTTTCCCTCAAATGTACCCTGGCTCCTGTGTTCTGTACTCCCGTCAGTGCCCTCAGTGACCCTGGGGGGGGGACCACATTGACCTTCATGTCTGCTACCCATACCACCAGGTCTGCTGGTCCCACACACGCCCCTAATCCACCTCCTCCCTCTATTACTGCTGCTCTTCCCCCGTTCCAGACTTGTGAGTACTGGGGTGACTGCACTGACTGACACACCCTGAGTGGTCTCTGCTTTCCCTGCCCCTCTTTCCTACTCCATTCTGCTCCCAGAACTTTCTACCAAATGCAAATGGCATCATCTTGCTCCTGTGCATGTGTGGGTGCATTTGTGTGTTTGTGTGCATGTGGGTATGCCTGTGTACACATGTCTTTCTGTGCATATGTTTCTTTCTATTTGTATGCAGCATGTGTACACGTGCATATGTCTTTTGTGCCTACACATATCCACGTGTATGTGCATAGACGCATGTGTGCATGTGTGTTTTCTGAGTGTGTGCATATGCAGAGTTGTGTATGTGTCTCTGTGTGTGCATATTGTGCTGCATATGTGTCTGTGTGTGAGTGCATGTGTATGTGTGTGTGCCAGTGCATGGCAGGGGGAAGGCTCCAGAACATTCCCACTGCTACCAAGTTCTTGCTCCAAGGGGTGGGTGAATCCAACTTTACCAGGCCCCATAACCTTCTGTGAACCCTCTAACCCCAACCATGCTGCACCCCTGCTGGGGTGCATCACGCATATGGTAATCACAACGCTCAGGGCTCTCTTTTATGAGACTTCTTCCAGCTGCTCCTGAGGAGGGTCAGCCACCCTGTTGTGTTCCCCTTTCATGGCTCCTCACACACCAATGACTCCATCCATGGCTGCTGTAGGCAGGAAGGTATATTTGCATTCTGTGTGCACTGCCCTATCCAGAGGCCCTTGGAATTGTTCATGTCAGAGAGACGGATCCTCACTGATTCTCTAACAACACTACATGCAATGCCCTTCCCATCCAGTCAAGGACCAGAACCTCTGAATATGTTAGGTTTCAAGGCAAAGAGACATGCAAGTGCTCATGGATTAAGGGGCTGGTCAGCTCACCTTGAGATGGGAGACATCCTCGATTGTCCAGGTGGGCCCGGAGTAATCATATTTCTTACAAGTGGAAGAGGGAGTCAGGAGGGTCAGAGGAGAGAAGACGTGAGGACGGAGGCAGAGTCAGAGTGATGTGATGTGAGGAGGACTCTGCTGGACACTGCCGGCCTTGAAGTTGAAGGAAGAGCCCAGGAGCTAAGGGATGCAGTGACCTCTAGAGGCTGGAAAAGGTGAGAAAATGGATCCTCCCCAGAGCCTCCAGAGGGAACCTGCATGAATTAGAAAAACAACACTGGTCTGTTGAAATTGGTGATTTGAGCAGCACCACTTCAGCTGAGTCAAGAAGGCGTCCCGTTGTCCAGCAGACAACGAGGCAGGGGTGGTCTGCACAGAAAAGGTACAGGAGGTGTGTCTATGTGAAGATACCTGGCCCAGCCCCTGCAGGACCACAGGCAGTAGTTGTTCTCCAGTCTTCATGTGGGCGTTTCAATGGGTTGTGATTCAGCCTGAGGTGGAGAGCACTACCCCTGGGCATGAGATTGGCTTGTGTGAGTGTGTGTGTGTGTGTGTGTGTAAGTTTCTTAGGACTGTTGTAACAAATCACCACAATGTTGGTGGTTTAAAATAACAGAAACATTCTCTCACGGTTCTGAGACCAGGTGTCTGAAATCAAGGTGTTGTCAGGGAGCTGTGTTAACACAGCGCAGATCCCAATGAGTGATACCTGTGGCCTCAGCCCCATGTCTGAAGGCCCAGGGTGGCCTACTGACTGAGCTCTTCCTAGGGTGGGGCTGGGGTATCCCACGGCCCCCTGCTTCCTGCACATTCTCCAGGCCGATTGTCCAGATATTTGTGAATTCTGTGAACTACAGGATCATCTCCTTGTAGTTTATTTCTGCTTAAATTAGCTAGAGTTTCCTCTGGTATTTGTAGTCAATTACCCTCATTGGTCCAGATGCTCATAAAGAAAAAATTCACCCCTGTGACCCTTGCACTTTGAGATCGATGGCAAAACTAGCTTTCCAGTGTCCTTGGACTGGGTCTGCCAGACAGTAGGACAATGAAACGTACAGCTTGTGAAGGGAAATAGAAAACTCCTAGAAGGTGCATTGAGAGCCTACAAAACTTGTGTGATCCAAAGAATTGCGACAGGGACTCAGACAAGTCCATGAATGAGCATGTTCATTGCAGCATTATTCACAATAGCCAAAGGGTGGGAACAACCCAACTGTCCACCAACGGAAGAATGGATAACCAAAGGTGGTCTCTCCAAGCAATGGAATATCATTCAGCCATAAAGAGGAATGAAGTTCTGACACACACTTATAACATGGATGAACCTTGACAACATCATGCTAGGTATTTTCATATTGTAGGATTCCATTTATAAGAAATGTCCCGAGTCAGCAAATCCATAGAGATAGGGAGTAGATTAGTGTTTGTCAGGGGGTGGGGAAGGGAGGGAGGAGTGAGAAGTGACCGCTAATAGGCATGAGGAAGCTTTATAGGATGATGAAAGTATTCTGGATTAAGACAGTGGGTGGAGGAGGTGTGGCCGGGGGCTGTGCATCTCAGAAGGGGCAGTGGAGGAGTTGAGTGGAGTTTCTGAACTTGATGTGGAGCAAAAGTGCAGTGATCAGCGACCTTAGCTGGCCTAGTGGCCTTTGCAACCCCCATCTATGGCTGGGACCTCTCAAGGTTGACCCCAGCAAGGTTAGGGTTGAGGTCAGTGAGCCCCCACAGGGCCAGCTTCTTGGCTGTGGGTCATTTCCTTCTGTTGAGTTGGATGGCAGGGCCTTTGAAGTGCTGGGCAGACTCAAACTGAGTTCCTCTGGGAGGAGACCAGCGTGACTCCTGCTTCAGATGGTTCTTCCCAACACTTTCGTAACTAGACTTCAGTGGGCAGGCAGCTCGTATGTGCAGACCAGTTGCTCCTAGGCATAGTGACCATGAGTGGACATGCACCGCCCTCTTGACCAGCGTGTGAGCAGGAGGAAGTCTGGCATCACCTACCCGGGGAACGACTGAGATGAGGGGGTCTCAGGGTGAGTAGCATTGAGAAGGGACAGCTGAGGGGAGGCAATGACAGTCAGATTGGCCCCAGGACCAGCTGCAGCAGGTCGGGGCTGTGGTTTGACCACTGACCTCCCTCTTCTGAGTGTCCCCTCAGGAGGTACATTTCCTGGACCCGGAGAATCTGCTCCCCAAAGGTGAGCAGGGGCATTTACCTGCACACATGACACGGCAGATGGGCTGTGTTGTCCTCACAGAGCACCGCTCAGAGCCTCTTCACAAGAGAGCTCGCCACTGAGCTGCAAGACCAGCAGCAGGCCGAAGGCCACCAGTGGCAGTGCCCCAGGATGGAGCACATGGGGAGATTTGGGGAGGAGGGCTCTGGGCTGGCCTTTCCACTCTGCAGGCTCCTCCAGGGGCAGCCATGGCCCCCACCTCCCTGCTGGGCCAGTGAGGCTCCTGGGAGGGTCTCCTGCCTCTTTGGGCTTCCTTCTCCTTCATATCAGGCATCAGCCCCCACACCCCTCTCGCTCTCCTACACAGCTCAGCAGCCACTTCCCAAATGACCCAACTGAGTAAGAAACCAAAAAAAGGCGCCAGGGGTAGAAAGGGAGAAATAGAAATGTTGTGTCTGCAGGAAAGATGAACTCTACATGGTCAAACCCCTTGGGGTCCCAGTGTCTCCATGATGAGCTCTCTGGATGTCATGTGTGTTCCTGGAAAAAAGGCTTTGCTGTATTGCATGTGTAGGGAGTAACTTGTTCTTGCAGACATAGCGTGAAGGTTCCAGTGTGAGAATGAAGAGTGCGGCCAAATGGGGCGGCCACAGAGCCTTCGGCCCCAGGATTTCAAAAGGCAAGCATATGCTTTGGTTCATACTTTTTGAAGCTGAGGGCCAAGTTGTCACTGCTAGAAAAAGCCCCACCCCAAAACTAGAGAGTATGGGCGTTGACACCAAGTAGGTCAAGAAAGGATCGGATGCCCATAGACAGCACGTGCTAGCAGTGTGTCCTGCCCAGCCAGCAGGCTCAGAACCCCACATCTTGGCATCTGGGTCCTCAGCCACTGGCAGCAAGTCTGGTATTTCTCAGGCCTGGCACTCGATCAAGGCCCTGCAAAGATGAGACCCTCAGATATGGAAACCCGTGAACACAATTCCTACAGGGTTATTTTGTCATATTGTTTTAATAATGCGGCACATTAGCACCAAAAGTCTGTCTTATTTAAGGACATTTGGGGACATATATTCTAAAGACTCAATCCATTCCTGAGAACTCCACCCTCTACTTTTCCACGCCTCCTGAGTAGTGCCTGCGATGGGTCTAAAGTATTCCTTAGCATCCTTTTCATCATTGCCCCTCTGGCACCTGCCACAGGCAGACACTCCATAGACGCAGTTGCACTGAATCCAGCCCAGCATCTCGTCTGGGGTGGGGAAAGACAACAGCAATCAGAAGAATAATAATAAGTGAGCATCGGCACATACTATGTCTCCCTGAGTCCCCCTATCCAGGAGGCACTTGGCCCATGGTCACATAGCTGGTCGGGCCCGTCTGACTCCTAAGGTCCCAGCCTTGGCCTCTGCTCCCTGGGACTTCAGAGAGCCCAGAGCTGAATGGGAGTGAATGGGGTCACAGGAAGTGTGCTCTGGTGTTGCTCACACCGGCTAACCCAGCAATAGCTGTCATGCATCTCCAACTTCCCCTCTCCTCTCAGGACTCCTTCACCATCCATTTGGTCTCAGTTGTAAAGATGAAATGTGTCTAGTCAGGAGCAATGAATGACAGATGGAACATGTTATTTTTCCCCCCCAAAACATCCTCTGTTCTTTTGGAATCCCTGCAGTGCAACTTGGACCAGCAGGTTTGGGGAGCAGGTAAGCACCCTACTGGTTGCTGGTCTCCTCTTCCATCAGGCCGAGTGGAGGTGTTGGGGACAGACTGGACAACACCTGGTGTGGGCCAGGGACTCTGACACCCACTGGGGCCTAGGAGCACCCTCCTTCACCGTGCATCCACACAGACCAAGGCAAGGAACTGCCCTTGAGGATGGTGTCCAAGTCTTCATGGCTGGTTTCTCCTAAATTTTAAATGGCTCCAGGGGCTCAAATATTCCCCCGGTGGCCCTCCCATGCCAGGGTGCAGGGTTTTCCAGTCTGATGTCTACAGCCTGCAGGGCTGCATTTGGGCTCTGGATGGTCACCTGGATCCCACAGCAGCAAGTAAATCTCAGAAGGAGGTGAGGAGCTGTAAGAACAAAGGCTTATTTTTGTTCTGACATGTTAATTTTGTAAACGTGTATGAGCTGTTCATTAGACACCAGCTTTTAATCACTCTCATCTGATCTTTCCACGTTTTTCTCCCCTCCAGATAACTCTTGTGTTGTCAAGCTACCAGACCATAGTACTGTGTTTCCTCCTTCCAGGAGAGGTTCCTCTGCTGTGGGGTCCCACCTTGCCTATGGGTTCAGAAGTCCAAAAGAGAGATTGTTTTTTGAGTGAGTTGTCAGTGTCTCTGCATTCTGCCTCTGTCTTCCCTGGGTGAGGTTGAGCTGAGGCATGTGGAGCATCCCTGGGGCTCAAAGTTCACAGAGACTGGTACCCGACACCTGTCCCAAGGCTCTAAAGGCAGAGACTGGCCAACTCCCAGGTCCTCAGGGCCACAGGGAGCTGTGTGAGGCTGTGCATGCTTCCCAAGCACCAGGCGTGAATGCTGGGAGGAGGCCTAGGCTGAGCTGTCTTCAGGGGGACTCTGCCTATGATGAGAGTGGACCTCAGAGGCCAGGCCTGAAGGGCTGTCACAAGCTGTCAGCTCAGAGCACCATCACCTCTGTCCGGGGCTTGAGGACAGAGACCATCAGCTGGGGGGAGGTCTGAAGACCCACAAAAGCACTTCCTTAGAAATGGGGTAAGCATTGGACCTCCACTGAGCCCAGTGGGCACCCAAAAGAAGAGTCAAGAAGGATTTTGCTTCTCTCTAGCCTTTCCTCTGTGGCCTGTGCTGGCCCCACAGGCTCATTTGGAAACCTGGTACGCGTGGGTGAGGGACAAGTACAGCAGCTGCAGCAGCACTGGTCTTTCCTTCTGTCCTGCTCCCTGCCCAGCTCCTGCCCCTCTGGTAACAGGACTAATGGGGACAGACTCTGTTCTTCTGCTCCCTGGTGTGGGCATCGGCCTGGAATCATGTTTTAAACTTGTTACTTTCCCAGTAAATGACCAGGTTAAGTATCTGAAGAGGTTGGAAGGGACTAACGGCCAGACATAGTTGGGTATGAGATTGGACTTCTTCCTCTCTTCCTCCTGCAAAACTCACAGTGGTGGTCCCCAGGCTCACTGGCAGAGCCCAGGCAGGAGTCTCTGCAGGCTGGGGTGGGTGTCCACTACTCGCTCAAGGAGAAGGGTGGAAACCAGGTTGGCATCCAGGCAGGGTGAGCCACCAGCCAGATAGCCACCATGGACAGGCTGCTTAGAGCTAATGTCCCAAAGTATGTGATCATAGAGCAGGGCGCCCTTGAAAACTCCAGGGAGGCAAGGCCAGTGTGCGCTTCTCATTGAGCTTCAGGTGCTGAGAAAGACAGGTGGATGGCACCCACAGACGCAGATGTGGCAAGAAAAATGAAGAGTCGAGAGCCAGGCAGGGCAGGGCACACTCAGAACTGCAGGACAAATTCCCTTTGATTCTACTATATGCAAAACAACATGTGTCAGTTTCTCTGAGACTAAAACAAGCGAAATCAGATGTTCTGTGCTGCTGCGGCTCCAAAGACTCTCTGAGGCACCACATGTGAAATGTGGCCTGCAAAAGGCTGCTGCTGGCCTTTTGTAGGCCTCTCCAACCAAAAGTGGACTCGGGTCACCCATCACCATAGCTGCCATCCTGGGTGCTTGAGCCCACCTGGGGGACTGTGGGGAGAGGGAGGCACCCTAGAAGGAGGAAAGAAGGAAATAACACCACCCTAAATCTTGCAGTTCTGCCCAGAAACCAGTGCTGAAGTGACATTTCCCATGACCGGCTTGCACGTGCAGCCTCCACCCTCATGCCACACACACTCTGGGAAAAGAGGGGGTGTGCATTAGGAAGATCCTTGCTACTTGTTCTAAAACTGATCAAATCTCTGAAATCACTTAGTGAAGACTAACTAACTGCTCTAAGATTTCTGATGGATTTTTCTTTATAGTTTCAATCTCTTTTGTGAAAAAATTCCTGATTTCATTGAATTGTCTGTTTTCTTATATTTCATTGAGCTTTTTTATGATAGCTATTTTGAATTCTCTGTCATTAAGGTTATACATTTCTGTGCTTTCAGGGTTGATTTCTGGGTGCTTGTCGTTTTCCTTTTGGTCTGGAGATTTAATATATTTCTTGGAAATCTTTTCATGTCAGTACATGTGGATCTACCTTATTGTTTCTAATTGCTCTATAATATTCCACAGCATAGAATTACTATAATAGTTTTAGTGTAAAACTGTCATAGAAATAGTGATATTTTTGAAATTTAATTTTTTTAATAATATTTTCTTTTTTTTAATAACGTTTGAGTGTGGTTTTTTTGGTTTGTTTCCTGGAAGTTGGAATTTTCTTTTTCTTTCTGTGTTATGGTTGGTTTCAAGGAGGAACATGAAGTTTCTTTGGTCATCTTCAGCCAGGTGTCTTCATTTATTTACTCGTATCTTTGCATAATCTAATTGCAAAGAAATTATGTTGTATTTGGCAGCATTTGGGAACTGTTTTATTGAAGAGATTATGAAATGTAGATTGATTTGTACTATTGTAAGCAGTCACTTGTATGACTGTTTTTGGAAATTTGTTTTGTTTTGTTTTGTTTTTTTGTGAGGATGATCAGCTGTGAGCTAACATCCATGCCAATCCTCCTCTTTTTGCTGAGGAAGACTGGCCCTGAGCTAACATCCATGCCCATCTTCCTCCACTTTATGTGGGACGCTGCCACAGCACGGCCTCAGAAGTGGTGCCTCAGTGTACATCCGGGATCCGAACCCAGGCCGCCAGCAGCGCAGCACACGCACTTAACCACTATGCTGCGGTGCCGGCCCTGGGATAGTCTTCACTGTACACATACTTGTGCATTGAGACTTTCGAACTTTAAAATTATACCACTTTTGATTGTTACTGTGTCTTTTCAAACAGAAACATCAATTTTAAGCAGTTTCTATGAGAAAGGAAGCAGATACCATCTCTACTGGGACTAAGCACTGGTAACATTTGATTTAAGTTGCATGAGAAGTTGATGATTGTATCTAAAGTACCATTGTTGCTACTAATATTATTACTAGTATACTTACAACTCTGATAACGATACTAGTAGTATAGTAACAAAAATATTTGTTAAGTATTTATGTGCCAAGCACTTAGCATAGTGGTATCTCATATATCTAAATAGGCATTTTTACAATATCATCATTTACTTTCTCATTATTGATATTACACAATAATAGTCATGAATAGTCAAACCATGGTATAAGCAAAAGATTAAAAACAAGCATTAGATTTACAAAAAGGAAGCTTTCCCATTCCTTTGGGGCTTCCTTAACCCTTCTTGAAGGAAGACAAATGCATCCTTTTGTGGGTATCACCAGTACTGCTTCGACTGGCTGACATAATTAGCTGTGTGGCTTTGGGATATTAATAAATGTCTTTCAGCCTGTTTCCTTACAGTAGAATGGAGACAATATTGCTTACCTTGTAGGAATGTTAGGGTGAAATGAGAAAATATACATAAAGTGCCTGAGAACTTTTAGGTATTTAAAGTGAGCAACTTGAATTTTACCCATGTATAGCAATGATTGTCAACTGGGTTGGAGGAGAGGACATGTTCTCCTATAGAAACCTATCAGAATTTCTTTTTTTTTAATTTTTTTGGTGAGGAAGATCGGCCATGAGCTAACATCCTTTGCCAACCTTCCTCTCTTTTTTTTGCTTGAGGAAAATTGGCCCTGAGCTAACATCTGTGCCCATCTTCCTCTATTTTGTATGTGGAATGCTGCCACAGCATGGCTTGATGAATGGTGTGTGGATCTGTGCCCGGGATCCGAACCTGCAAACCTGGGGCCACTGCAGCAGAGCATGCAAATCACTACACCACTAGTCATCAGAATTTCTGAGTGAGGCCTTTTTAAAATCATATATGATCTCCCCCAAATGGACATTCTTTTCTCCTCTTTTTCTTTCCTCCCCCTCTCAACTCTTGAACTATGGCTATGTCAAACAACTTTTCCTGATGAAAGACTTTTATGTTGGGATAGAGTGGAAGAAAGCTTGAGAACTTTTGATAAAAGTAGTAGTTTCCAACTTCCCTGTATCAGATCACTTGGGGATTTTTATCTAAGCAGATTCCCTGGCTGAACTACCTAACAGAAATTCTCAAACTGTAGTATGCATGCACAAGAAGTGCAACTTCCTTTGGATTGCTGAGAGTGAAAGGGAGAAGGGAGGGGGAGAGAGGAGAGAGATGAGTTTTGTCTTTAAGAATGAAGAATCCAGTTGACTTTCTGTAAATTTTTAAGGGTCGCATTCTGCTTTACTATGTCTCCTTGTAACTAACTACTCACATTTATGCATTGTGAAAGATTGGATCTGTGAAGAAAAAATCACAGGGACTGACGCCCTGTTAAGGGAAATGCTCCTGACTAATAATGCCAAAAACCACTCTCCTAAACAACTCCAAGAAGGTATAGTAGATTGATACTCCTTTTTCCCCTTTAGTAGTGCAAAGAGATGTTAGGCTCATTGAAATCTTAAAATCATGCAGAATTTCCCTGGGGATATAATAATGTTTTCGTGAATATAATTTTAATAATTCTCTTTGAGTTTAAGGAGTTTTAACCATTTATTTCTGATATGCTTGTATCTGTTACCTCATAGGTCCTACGTTATATCACTGAACAGGTTGTGTGAAAGGTCGATAAAAAGAAGTCAGAAATAAGTGCCATGGAATAGAGCAACGGACTTGCGGTTACTGGATAGCGTTCTAGATCACCACTGTCAAATAGAAATAAGACGCAAGACACATATAATTTTAACATATAATTTGAAACTTTCTATAGCCACATTAAAGTAAAAAGAAGGGCAAAATTAATTTTAATAATTGTTTCATTTAACCCAATATATCTAATATATTATTTCATCAGGTGCTCGATATAAACAACGATTAATGAGATATTTTACTGTTGTTCCATACTAAGTCTTAGGAATCCAGTGTATATTTTATACTTACTGCACATTTCATTTTGGACTAGCTACATTTCAAGTGCTCAACAGCCAGATGTGGTTAGTGTCTGTTCTATTGAAGAGCACAGGATTGATATTATTGAATAACAGCAATCTGCTGAGTGCTTATAACCTATAAAGGGGGCCACCTTTATAGGTATCAACAAACTCCCATCTTTCAAATGAATGTGACTACCAAAGGCAATACTTGTGTATATTTTCATATTTCAATCAATTTTTAAAATCTTTCTGAATCACCAAGGAAATGAACCTTGTCTTTGGGTCACTAATGTGATTTCTTAAATGAGATATGTTTTGTTCTTTGTGAAATAACTACACCTAAATGAATTTTTCTTAAGGTCCTTATTTTAAGTATGACCAAAACTATGGCTAGGATTGAAAGTTTTACGTTTAGAGCAACGTTGTTTTCTTGATTTGTTTGGCCTGTAGTCTGATAGAGCAATGTTACTTCTTATTTGCTAAGCTGTATAGAATTTAGATTATGACTGCTAAGTTTCCCCTTTAGCATTTTCAGCTGTCCCAGTAAGACATATGGAAACGATACAGATTCTAGAACGCTTGACTCTACTCTCTGCCAGTGAACTTATACCATAGGCAGAAGTATTAACATCCAATATAAGCCAGCTATTGAATTCAGGGGTTCTGTGGAGAATGCTTCAAACAGTCAATAAACTATGGATGGTTCTTAATACTGTGATGCCTAGAAGGTAATTTCAGTGTATTGTTACACGTAATAGATAAGTGTATAGCAGTGATTATATACAATAACCTAAACTTAATGGTTGAAAAAAATTGTTGAGTGTTTAACAATATAAATCCCCTCTGAAGACTACTAATTAAAGAGTCATTATAACTTTCAGAAAAAGCATAAATTTGATCTTAAGAAACAGAGAGAAACTATAAAGTATTTCCAACTTGAGAAACTTCCTTAAAAGTGAGTTTTCCTCTATAGGCATCTGTCATTTGTGGCTAATTGTGATTTAAATCACTGTGTGTCTTGCATCATTGTGGTGGCTCCAAATTTTGCTGCACATTAAAATCACCTGGACAGCTGTTAAAACTCTTGTTCCTCAATTGTAACCCATGCCAATTAAATCAGAATGTCTGCGGTTGGGAGTCAAGCATTAGTATTTTCTTTTTTTAAGATTCCCCAGTTGATTCCATTAGGCAGCAATGTTTAGAGAACACTTGATTAATTATTTCTTTAGTCAAATGGGTCTCTGCTGGTCCATAGATTGCATCAGAAACACCTGTTCAGCTCTGAAAACCAGGATACTGGGCTGGCCTTCCCTGAGATATCAGATGCTTAATGTTCAATCAAGTAAGTTCGATGTGAAAAATAAAAGCATACACTTAAAAAATACTGTAAGAATTTTCATATTTTTAAACAAGGCTGTTTTGTAGTCTTCTAAGATTAAATACAGCGATCCTGTGTTCTTTTGTTTTGTTTTATTTTAAACTGAGGCTTTGGAATATTTTATGTGAGTAGGAAACCTCTAGGAGTTCAAAAAAGGTTGAAATAAATGGTTTCTAACTAAATGCAGCGCACATTCTTGGATCAGTTTTCAAAGGCTGATCAAAACCTGCTGTGTTTAAATAACAACATGCTGTTTTTCATCACATCCGTTGATGATGTAAACAAAATGTGTAACTATATTAGTAAATGTTAATATTCATGTATTTTAAGTTAAGGTTACAAAATTTGTCACAATGTGATTTTTTTTATTCAAGTGAAAACAGATGTGTGCAGCTATTTTGAATATTGGTTTATAAACATGCATATTCTTTATCAAATGAACTTGTAGTTTTTTTATGTTTTCTTTCACTACTGTTCACCTGAAAGGAACAGTTCAAGGGACTGGAATCCAGGACTGTCTGGCTCCAGAGCCTACGTGTATCCACTTCTGTTAACGCCACACACGTCAAATGGCCATACAAGGCTAGAGTCGGTTGGGAGCCTTAGGAATTGAGTGGAGGAAAATCGAAAATCGTAGTAGTTTCCCTGGAGCAGTTACTTAAAGGATTTGATATTTAAAAAAATTGTAAAAGCAGAATAAAAATTTGAAGATATTTTTAAGTATTGATAAATTATCCTTCATTCCACTGTTTTAACAGTAAGTTACATTTTTTATACTTTCCCTCCATCTTTGCTTATGCATATATATTTTCACATAATGGAATTCATAATACCCAGTAGGGAGTCTGCTTTCTTTCATTTAAATTTATATGAAATTTTTTTTGCAAGTTGTTTACTTTTGATAATTATTTTATTGGCTTCCTAATGATCAAACTGATGTATCATAACCGTATAGGGTGCTATTACTAGACCGGGAGGTTGATGACTTTTTTCAGGATTACAATAGGCAATGTTATCAATTTAGGTATTTTTACTTTTTCTTTCTTTTGGATTACTCTTTTAGGATGAATTTTTGAGCCTGAGATTACTAAATTAAAAGGTAGAATTTATTTTTAGCACTGTACATTTTGCAATTGGGGAAGATGCAGTAAAACTGAAAGGGAAGCAAACAAATCCACTCTCCTCCCGCTGCTCCCCCTACAGCAAACCTCTCCCCAAACTAGTTGCTCAAACTTGAGAAACTGTCTCACGTTTTACTTTTTTGAGACACTAGTATTGGAGCCAAGCTTAGGCTATTCAGAAATTGACAAAATCACACTTTGGAGAGATCACGATTAACTCCCTACCTTTGAGGAAACTGAAGTGTACTTCGTGGCAAAGAATAACAACCCGGTTTTAGGAGGGACGGAAGGCGGGTGAGCCTTGATAGAGCAGAAGTGACCGGGGCGGGAGCACTCTAGAGCGTTGCTCTGGTTGAAGTCGCTATCCGGGGAAGCCTGGAACATCCTGAGGGTCTGTGGCCACTCGTCAACCAGCCTTGTCGCCTGGCCGGGCTCAGGCTTCTGGCAGTTCCCGCCTCCGTCTGTGCGACACCCGGGCCGACGTGAAGTTCGGAAACGTGAGCTGAGCGGCACTGACGGGCGCTCTGGGAAGAACTCGGCAAGGCTTTCCTTTCGCTTGGTCTACAGACCTGAAGAATGAGACTGCGAGTTTCCAAGGAAACGGATACATGGGTTAAGTCGCCGGTTTCAAAATCTCAAAATGGAGAAGACTTTTCCTTTAAACGCTGCGCTCTGCTCCCATCCTTCGCTCTTCAAGCGTTCGCCTCCGGGCCACGAAATACTTTGCGTTGGTTTTTATTGCGGAGGTTTCTCTCGGGGGCCCCCTAACCTCACGCCGGGACTGGTTTCTTGGTTTCTGCTCTGGCGGGTGATTGGGTGCTGGGAGTCGAGGGGGCGGGAGGCAGGAATTCGTCCGCAAGAGCGCTTGCGCGCGGCCTGGAGAGAGCGGAGGAGGGAGCGGGTGAGGCGCCGGGAGTCCGCACTCGGCCAGGGTGAGGAGGCGAGAGGTTTGGGGCTTCTCCTCTCTGCCAGGCTCCGCAGTGTGTGCTCGCAGATACCATTTCCTTTTCTCCCGGGACTCGGAGCCCAGGCAGCGCTGCCTCGGTTTTCCTCAGAACAGGCCAGCCTGTCTCTCCTGGGGTGGCGCGCAGCCTGCCCGAAGAGAGCCTTCTGCTCTCGCCTGGCCGCCGTGCAGGCCGTCGGGGTGACCACGTCCCCGGGCCTCGGGGTTCTGAACACGCGGAGGCCAGAGGGATCCTGTCCTGAACCCCGAGGAGAGGCCCCGGGCCCCCTTGACCCTCCGCTGACTCGTGGCAGCGGGGACGATGGCTGGAGGCGGATCGTGGCTCGTCCTTTATCCCCTGGGGGGTTGTGGTGACTGCAGGCGGGATGGATTTCTAGGCTGTATCTGAGGAACTAGCTGGCGTTGCGTTATTGGCTGGGGTGAAGGGGTTAGAGACCACCAAATCTCTACTCAAGAGTTGCACAGATAGAATCACAGAATAGTAGAACTGGGAAATGCCTCAGAATAGTGGTTCTTAGCTTGTTTTGGAACACGTAGGCTAGGGGTCAGGGTATAATTGGCTTCATAAGCTGTTGAATTACTTACTCTTTTAACCATCCCTCCATCCCCAGGTCGAATTTGCCGTTTTTTTTCACTATTGCAAGGAAGTCCTCAGTTGATAACAGTGCATATCAGTCTCCCCTCTGTTTTCAGTTATTTTATTAGGATATAGTTTTGGGAATGAGAAATCCACGGACTTTCTCTTCAGAGAAACGCAGTCATGTACCAAGACTTCTGCATGCAATAGCAAGAGAGCACAGTCTCTGACTTCCGTCTCTGGATCCTAGATTAAGCATAGGTGGTTTAGAAGAGGTGGGGATTAATGTAGATCACCTCCTCTGTGTCAAATACTGGAGTTTAGGCACGTTCTATCCATTAACTTACTTAATTCTTAACTCAATGCCTGGCTAATTTTCGTCAAAACTCTATCGGGTAGATAATCTTATCTCCATTGCACAGATGAAGAAACAGACTGAGGTTCAGTGATTCACACAGTGGGACTCACACTTAGGCTTGCTTTACTCCAAAGCCCATCTTCTTTTCATTATACCCTTCTGACCTTTAAATCAGAATTATCAAGCACCTACTGTGTGCCAAGGCATTTTCTCCCTTACAACAGTTTTTCAATTAGGGATTATTACAGATGAGGATCTTAGTCTAGAGAAGTGAAGACATGATCAAGGAAACACATCTGAGTTGTGGGAACCTGATCTAGAACTCGTACTTCTACCTCCTGGTCCACAGCTTTGGCAGAGTAGGGATACAAATCCGGATTTGTCAGATTCCGAGACATGTTCTCAACCACTGTGATGGTTAAGACTAGGAAATTCTTTTACTTGCATTTGTTTTGTTGATACATTTAGAAATCCCCTTTTTATTTCTAGACTTCTGTCCTAGTCTAGTTGGGTATCTGGTTTTCTTTGAATTGCATTGTTTCAGTCTTGATTTTCATTTCTGCTGCAGTTAGGAATCTAAGTAAACAGGAAAGCATGACTCTTCAATATGGTCTGAATGTACAGTTGGTGGGGTGAAGATGAACTTTCCTTGTAAAGCTTGTCCATCATAGCTTGCTATAATGAATTCTGCAAGTATTTTTCAGCAGTTAAGTCTTCATTAAGATAAAGATGCTGATAATTCATAACGTATACTGAATCTGTGACTACATTCATTTTCTCAGATAGTAAATGGATTGAAAATATTTGCTGGGTTCATGGAAGAACATGTAACCTTTCAAAAAATAATCCTGATCGCTATGAACTGTATATGGTTAGGAGGCAAAGGAGAATATTCTGAAAACTATTCTCAGCTCATTTGGCACTTCTATTTACTTTACGGAATTACTACCTTCTACAAAGTATTTACTGTCTTTTACACGGAATACTATATTTCTCACCATATTTTTTGAGATGTTTCAATCATATAGAAAATTAATAGACCAATGAGTAAGCCAACTTTCCAGAGTTGTTCAATCTTAATATTTTGCCATATTTACTTTATACCTTGTTTGCAAGTAACATTACTAGTATGCTGAATTTATTCTTTTTCTTTCCTAGACGTGTTGTTATACTTTTGTTACATATGTATGTATCCGTAAACAATATAGAGCATTACTTTACCTGTTTTTAAACTTTGTACAATGATATGATACTGTACCCATATTTGTTCAGAAGTGTTTTTAGTTGCTTAACATTATTTTTAAGAAGTAGCCTTATTGATTGTTCATCTATTTTAATTGCTGTGTAGTATTCCATTGTATGAATATACCAGAATTTTTTTATCCATTTTCCTTTTGACTGACATTTAAGTTGTTTACATTCTTTTGCAATTCTAAACAATGCTGCTATGAACTTTCTTATGCATGTTTCCTTATGTTCCTGTGGGAAAGCTTTTGGATATATACATAGGACTGGACTTCCTGGTGTTGGGTATCTTCAACTTTGCTAGAAATTGTTAATTTCTGTCCAAAGTGGTTGTAGCGATTTACACTCCCCCTAGCAGTATCCTCCATTAAGTTTTCATCCAAGATATTAGTGTACTCTAGTTTTAAAGAAATGACGGTGCTTGCATCATTAAGGCACAAATTGCTTTGTTCATTTCTTTTATGCCTATATGCTTTTAAGTCCAACATAATTTTAGGGAGAAAGATAAAGGAATAAGGTCTAGATTGAACTAAATACTAATTCTCCCTTCTGCTATTGTACAACCTTACTTCTTGTTGTGTTTGTACTTGTGATGGAGACAGACCCTAATGAAGTAAATTGTTTACTGAGTTTTTTTTTTATTGTTTTTGTGTCAATAGATTGTCCAAGGATTAAAAAGTAAGCAGCATTGTTTGTTGGAGAGCCCTACAGAAAGTGGGAAAAGCTTAGTCTTACTTTGTGCTGCTTTAGCGTGGCAACAGTCTCTTCTTTGTGGTAAGTATTTGGTTGATATATTCAGCTTGATTATTGGGACTTGAAAAAAATATAATAAAGTACTTTTTATCCAGAATGATTCATTTAAAGAAATAGCAGTAACTAAGAATATACTTTTGGTCTTTCTTTTAATCCTCCCTGCTTGATATTTTAATAAGTCTCAATATAAACGAATACTCAAGTGGTTGTGCCTTTATTACATTATTAATCTTTGACTATTATCTTTTTGTAAATTAGGCAAATTGATGATAATTTCTCTATAAATGTCTCTGACACCATAAGTGTTTCTCTCCTGTCCTAATTTGATGTTACAGATGGGGTGACCAACTTGTCCAGATTTGCCAAGTACTTTCCCAGGGTTAGCACTGAAAATCTTACAGCCTGGGGAACCTACCAATCCTGGGCAAATTCGAGTAGTTGCTCACTGTATCTGCAGAGGATGATTAATGTTTTTTGAATTAGAAATATTATAAATAGAGGTTCTTTCACTTTTAGGGAAGCCAGTGGATGAAAGCTTAAGCAAAATAGCTGAAGTACCGTTGTCGAGTCGTTGTATGTGCCATTCAAAGAATTTTACAAATGATGGCGAGGACCGAGGAACTTCACGTCATTTCAACAGTCCAAGTACGCCACCTTCTGAAAGAAATGGCACTTCATCAACTTGTCAAGGTAGGTTATAGTTTTGCCTGGGTCTGTTGGTATCTGTAACAGGAACCTTCATTACTGTTGTTATGAGACCTAATTTGATAAATTTGATGAGCATAATTGATTAGGTACCTCCATCTAATTTCTCTGGAATTATTTTTAGATAACACAAGAGTGGTCAGAAATCCTTGGACTACTTTATTCTTGGTTTGGCTTTTAATTGATTTGGACATTTTGCTAGCTTAAATCATTTTTTGAAGCAGGCAAGACAAAACAAATGATATTCAGAAATTGATATTATTTGTAGGCAGGATTGTTAATTATAGGTTAGAATTTTAGAAAACATTGATTTGTATTGTAAGACAAAATCTAGTTAGCCTCATTCATTCTTGATAAGTCTGCATGAACTTCTGAAGCCAGTATCCTGCATGAGGATGAGATATGTTTTAGGTATGATCCTTGACTAGTTCTAATTAGGTTTATTTAAGAGAAATATATTAAGAATAACATAAGACTATTCATTTTTAAAAAATATTTCTCTGGCTTTGACTATATGGAAAAGATTGATCTTTATTTGCCTAAGCCAGAAACCTAGGAGACATCGTGTACATGTTACTCTACCTTATTTCTCCGGGCAAATCTCTATCTCCATTGACAACTCCCTGGTCCAAACTACCATCTCTTGTTTAGAGCATGCAATAACTTCTTTTCCTGCTTTCACTCATGCCATTCTTTAACTAATCACTGGCAGGGAGAAAAGAGGTGGCCATGACTGACTTAAGTCGCAACAGTATCCACTTCCTAAAATCAAGAATGGAGTCATCTTCCTCTAAAGCACATGACTATGTGTGGAGGAGGGTGGCTGCTGGAACCTAAGTGTGATTCTGTTAGGAGTGAGAAAGAGGAGATGGGATAGTACTGGAGAGGTGACCAATAGTGTTGTCTACACTGTTTTGACCCTTAGCCCTTTTGACTTTCTTTCCATTCCTTCAAAGGGTCATGCTTTCTTCTGCCTCAGAGCCTTTGCTTGTGTTAGTGTCTCTTCAGAGGAAAGTTACGTCTTCAACTTGTTATCCTCCTCTTCCATTAGGTGTTGCTTAAATGTCGCTTCCTTGAGGGAGCCATACTGACCTTTCCGTTAGATCAGATTTGGTTTCCCTGTTATTTTGTGTCATCTCACTGTGCTTGTCTCCTTGACAGCACTTGTCTGTGAAGTTTTTATTATCCATGTGTCTGTGTGCATCTTTTATTAATCTCTGCTTCCCCTAGCAGACTGTGTTCTCCATGAGGTCAGGAACCATGTCAGTTTGCTCACCATTGTAACCCTGGAACCTAGCAGAGTGCTTGGCATATAGTAGGTGCTAGATAAATATTTGTTGTGTGAATGAATGGAGTTGATTTTGAGCTAATTATAAGAACTTTGGTTTACAATATTTATATACAACCTGTATTATTTTTAGAAAAGCTTTATTGTAATATACTTGAGAAAACAAACTGCATTTATTTAAATGGTATGCTTTGATAAGTTATGACCTCCACCATAAGGTGTACCTCTATGAAAATTTCAGTCAGTGTCAAGATAGTGAACATATCCATTACCTTCAAAAGTTTTCTCATGCACCTTTGTTATCCCTCCTTCCCACCCCTCTGTGACTTCCTCTCCCCCAAGAACCACTGATTTGCTTTCTATCACTAGAGATTAGTTTGCATTTTCGAGAGTTTATATAAATGGAATCAGACAATTTGTACACTGATTTTGTCTAGCTTCTGTCACTTAACATAATTCTTTTGAAATTCACCCATGTTGTGTGTATCAACAATTTGTTCCATTGTGTTGCTGAGTAATGTTCTGTTCTGTGGATATACTACAAATTGTTTATCCAGTCACGTGTTGATGTATATGTGAGTTGTTTCTAGTTTTGGGTTATTGCAAATAAAGCTGCTATGAACATTTGTATGTAAGTCTTTGTTATGGACATGTGCTTTCCTTTTTATGGGCAAATACCTAAGAGTGGAGTGAGTGGATCACTTATGTTGAACTCTTTAAGAAACTTCCAAACTGTTTCCCAAAGTGTTTATACATTATACCATTTTACATTCCCACCAGCAGTGTCCAAGAGTTCCCATTTCTCTACATCTTTGCTTACACTTGGTATGGTCAGTCTTGTCAGCCATTCTAATAGGCATGTAGTGTTGTATCTCATTGTGGTTTTAATCAGCATTTCTCTGATAACTTATGATGTTGAGCGTCTTTTTGTGTGCTTATTAGCCATCTGTGTATCTTCTCTGATAAAATGTCTGTTCGAATATTTGCCTGTTTTTTTTTCTTATTGTTAAGTTTTGAGAGTTCTTTATATATTTTGAATACAAGTGTTTTTCTATCAAATATAGTTTTAGGTTTTACCATTAAGTCTAAAATCCATTTCGAGTTATTTTTGTGAGGTATGGATCCAAGTTCATTTATTTTGCCTATGGATAGCTCATTGTTCAGCACCATTTATTGAAACGGCTACCCTTTATCCACTGCATTGCCTTTGTGCCTTGGTAAAAAATCAGTTGTCAATATATACAAAACTTGCATTTTAACATCATTGTGAGTTAGGGCTAGAATAGGGTTTAGAATAGTCTCTTGAAGCATCAGATGCGGTAAATCAGGGTTGTATTCTTTATATTTTTAAGCAAATTCTTTAATAAGATATAAGCTAAATACAGAAAAGCATACAAATCCTAAGTGTATAGCTTGATGAATTTTCACAAAGTAAACACACTCGTGTATCTACCACCTAGATAAAAATAGGACATTCCCAACACCCTACAGCCCCTTCTCATGCTTCTTTCTAGTCACTATCCTTTCTCTGCACAGGTATTTGCTCTCCTCCCTTCTGTCACCATTGATGAGTTTTGCCTCTTTATAGAAATGGAGTGATATCTGTACTCTTGAGTCTGCGTACTTTTGCTTAACATTGTATTTTGGGGATTCATTTGTGTTGTTGCATATAGTAGTAGTTCTTGTTGTGGTATATTATTTCCTTCTATGAACATATCACAGTTTATTAATCCATTCTGCAGTTATTAGACATTTGGATGGTTTCTCCTTTGGGCTTTTAATGCTTTTATGAACATTCTTGTTCATTCTTTTGCAAATAGGTAAGTATTTTCTGTTGGATATATCCCTAGGAATGGCATTGCTGGTCATAGTGTATGGATATGTTCAGCTATAGTAGAGACTGCCAACATTTTCCAAAGTGGTTGAACCAGTTTATGCAACCCCTTCACTACATCCAGTTGTATATGGGTATTATGTTGTTCAGCATTCTTGTTAACACTTGATATGTCCAGTCTTCTAAAATTTTAGCCGTTCTGGTGCATGGATGGTGTTCTCGTGAGTTTGAATTGATATTTCTCTGGTGACTAATGAGGTTGAGAATCTTTATATATGTTTATTGGTCATTTGAATATTCCTTGTAGTGAATTGTCTATTCAGATTGTTCATATTTCTATTGAGTTGTTTATTACTGATTTCTATGAGTTTTTTTTTTTTAATATCTTCTGGCTATGTCTTGTTTCTTTATAACTTTGTATTTTAAAGACTTAACCCCTCCAATAAGCTTCCTGCCAACGTCACTGCTATAGAGAACAGGAAGATAAGCCTTTTGGTCAATGCAAATAATATGATTTTTTTTTTAATGAATTGGGGTAAATCTCAGTGGCATATGGCAGTTCAGTTTTTCTAAAATTAAATTATTGTTTTTGGTAGACATTCCCTGGCCTTTAATGGGCACATGCAAATTTGCCCCTTGATTTATTTGGGACAGGGTTTCTCAAAAGTGGCACTATTAAAATTTGAATGGGATAATTCTTTGTTGTGGCAGCTGTCCTGTGCACTGTGGGGTGCTTAGCAGCACCTCCCAGGCCTCAACCCACTAGAGGCCAGTAGTATCTACCCCCCACTTTGTGACAACCAAAAATGTTTCCAGACGTTGCTGAATGTCCCTGGGGTGGGAGGTGGGGGTGTTAAAATTGCCCTGGTCGAGAACCACTGATCTAGATTTGTTTTGTGGGTATTTTACCAGTTTGCCAGGAAATTAGGGAGCTCAAAATTACGTGTGTTTTCTAAAATACATATGGAAATACAAAGGACTAAGAATAGTCAAGATATTTTTTAAGCAGCAGGTCAAGGTGAGAAGACTTGTTCTATGAGATATCCTGATTTATTATATATAAAGCTATAATAACTAAAGCACTTTGGTATTAGCACAGTATTAGACCAGTGGAAAACAGTAGAGAACCCAAATCCAGTTCCGTGTGTATCCAGAAACTTGATTTCTTTTAATAGTAGTGCTCTTACAGAGCAGAGGGCAAAGAAGGGGCGTTTCTATAAGTGGTCCTGGGACTATTAGATATCAGTATGGAAAAAATTCAAATTGGTATCCTACTTTACTCCGTACACAAAAATCCATTCCAGGTAGATTAAAGACCTAAGCATGAAAGGCAAAACTACTAAGATGTTAGAATATAGTGGTTTTCAAACGATGTTCTTAAGAGTCTTAGAAAAAACATGGCTTGTAGTGGGAAGGGGACAGTGGATCAGGGAAGTTCTAGGTCTTGCGTGCTCTTTTGGAAATTTTAAACGCTATTTCTTAAAAAACTGTAGTCCTCCTCAGAAAAGGCTTGAAAACCTGTGCTGTGTGGCATAGAATGCCTTCTGTGTTTCTGCAGACTCAAACCTTATTTTTTTTTTGAAAATAGTATTGGACTTGCTTATAGTGCTTTCTCCCCTAGTAGTCTGTAAATCCTTCAAGGCCAGGGACTGGTTTTTTTTCATTGTTTTTCCATGGGGTCTGGAATTGTATGGACTCAATAAAATAAATGCTTGTTAAATGAATTCAAGCACTGGGAGTGGAGGGAATGTATAGAGAAGAGCAGAGAGGAAGGAAGGTACTTTGAAGAACACTCTCATTTACAGGAAGCGAGAAACCACTGCATTGCAATAGTTAAGAACTGTGTTACAGACATTAAGGAAAAAGCAAATGCATTTATTCTGTTGCAAGAATACAGAGTGTTACGTTTGGCTGTATACCTAGAGGTTATGCTTATGGATTTTAGAATCAGACAGCAGGAGTCAGTCATATCTGGGCTCTGCCTCTTACTAGCTAAACAATATTGGGCATGAACTTGACTTCTTTCAAACCTAGTATTCGCACTTATAAAATGGGAATAATATTATTCGGTGATTTAAGAGGTCATTGATGACCTTGAGATAGAGCTTTCCGGATTGTGGGATTAAAAGCTAGATTATAGGAGCTTGATTCTACTATATTGTTAAGCCTAAAGAACATTGAGAAGCTCAGTAGGAAACAAACATTGAGACACTGTAAAGAACGATTTTTATAGAAATGAAATACATTTTCTTGAGAGAATCTTACAGTTATATTTTTTAAGCCACGTTATTGGGAGTGGTCTACAAAAGCATAAAGCTACAATTGGACTTTCCTGTTGAAAGTATATTTCTCAAAATGTTTGCTATATCTTTGTTAAGGTAAACTGAGTGGTAAAGTGCTTTTAAACATGTTGAGCATTTCATGTTTTAAAGTATGTGATGAAATTTTTAGAAATAAATCATACATCTTGATTCCAATTTTTTTCTAGAAAAATTTCCTGGAGCAACCCCTGATGGCCTAGTGGTTAAAGTTTGGCATGCTCCGCTTCGGCGTCCCAGGTTCAGTTCCCAGGCGTGAACCACACCACTCGTCTCTCATTGACTATGCTGTGGTGGTGGCTCATATAGAAGAACTAGAAGGACTTACACGTAGAATATAGAACTATGTACTGGGGCTTTGGGAAGGGAGAAAGAAGAGAGGCAGATTGGCAACAGATGTTAGCTCAAGGCAAATCTTTCCAAGCAGGGAAACGAAAAAGAAAAAGAAAAATTTCCTAAATGTAAGTTATTTATACCCATTTTTTATGACTTCTTATATAAGACTCTCCCGAAAAAAACTATACTGGCTGCAAAGCTATCTGCCATTAAACAGGTATCCATATGGAGAGATAAAAATGGTGATTTTCAAGTAGAGAAGAATTCAACCCTTATAAACTACACAGCAGGTAAACAGAATTTGTTGGCAGTGAAATAATCCCGTTAGTTCTAGTAGAACAAGGTAGCCAAGCATCAATCAAGATTTCAGTGGTGCTTGTAGAGAGTAGTTGGGTCATGTCACAGACATAAATTGTAAATTATTGTAACTTCATTTTATATAGTTACTCATTACAAAGGAGTTTATTATTATACTAGATTATTGAGGCTAACATCATTAAAATGTAACTGCATGGTGCTTTCTTATATAAGAGGAATTTGACAATAAACTATTTACTTAAGGCATATACTGATAGTATAGCTACTTTCTACTTTTAATTCTTCTGTTGTTTTGATCTAATAATGGCATTTTGGGGGTTCAAAATACCTTTTTTTAGAAACCTTGATACAACCATATGTTGTCTTCAAAATCTTACTTCAAATAAAGCAATAGAGGCAAGTTGGAAGTAAAAGCATGGAATACATAAACAAAATAATAAGGGAATTATGTTGCCAGTTATCAATGGGTTGCCCCTGTGTAACAACATCAGAGTGTTGGCCTCTATTGTCTGTTCTGCAATAATGGAGCTGCACCCAGTAGACATTTCTCTTTTGCACCTGGCAGGGGTTAAGCTTTGTCAGAGAAGGTTTAGGACAAAGGGCCTTCCTTCCTAATTCCAGGGTGCTTCCATTCTTTTCTTTTTCTTTCTCCTGCAGTACAACCAACAGTGGCACAATTCAAGGGTGTCTACAGGGACTCACCCACAGTGGGTGATCCACAGTGGATTCAGTGGATCCCCTTTGATGGCTTAATAAGGAGAATGAGTGGCACCCCTGCAAGTGGAATCCCAGTGAATCCAGTAGGCATCCCAGCCTCAGCCTACCTGCACCTGGGAGGGGACAGGGCTTTCCTGTTTGCCAGTCTCAGCCTGCTGTTCCCTACCTGCTGAGCTCTGCCCTGACCAGGGACCGGTACTGGCCTTGGGAAACATGACAATCTTCTCTACCATCCCTGTGCTGCAATCATTCCTTCTCCAACAAGCCCTGAAGGCAGCCTTGGCGAGGGGGGTCCTCTCCCAAAATTGTTTCTTTCTTAACTACTCTACTGTAATTCTGGGCTATTCTCTATAGTTCCCTTTAAAGGTTTATGGTTAATTGTTCATTATATAAACTGTCCCTGCTCAATCTATTGGTTGGTTTCCGTGTCCTGATTGAACCCTGATTCTTATCATTATATATTATTTTATAGGGTGTTAGTGCTAAGGGGAAAAATGAAAGGAGAACAAGTTGGATAGGGAGTGTCAGGACAAGAGGATAGTTTATATTTTAAATGACATGGTCAATACAGCCTCAGCAAGATGACATTTGAACACAGAATTAAAGATAGTGAAGAAGATGAGGCATGAAATCATCATGTGGAAGAGGATTCCAAATGGAAGGAACATAGAGTGCAAGTCTACAGGTGGGAGAGTGCCTGGCATGTACCAGGAGCATAATGGAGTGCAGAGGTACAGGGGATGACTGGCCAAAGATGATGTCAGAGAGAGTGTGGGACCAACTGTATGGTGCTTGAGGTCCAGCATAAGGACTTGAACTTTCCCCCTGAGAGAAATGGAGAGCCCCTGGAGAGATTTCACAATGTCAGGGTGTGGCATCTGGTTTTAAAGGGTCACTCCAATTGGTGCATTGGAGATAGATTGTGGGTCAAATATAGAGGCAGAGAACCCAGTTAGAAGGATACAGTGATAATCCAGGCCAGAACAATGGTGCAATGTGGTCCACCCAGCCATCAGGGAGTAACAGGGTGTTGACTTACATACTCACCGCAAGCAAAGAAAAAACTAGTCAAAGTACGTGATATGATTATTTTGCTAATGATCAGTCTACAAATGCAGTGGGTGAAAGGCCACAAGGCCAGAGAAAAGCAACCTTCGTGTAAAGAAAAATTCTGAGGAACTGTGAGTCACACCACCTGCAACAACCACAGATTCTAGAATTATTTGAGATGCCAGGACAATGAGGAGGGAATAATCTTTTCAACAAGTAGTGCTGGGACAGGTGGATATCCACATGTGAAAGAATAAAGGTGAACCCCTACCTACACCATATACAAAAATGTTACATCTTCTTACCATCAAAGATGTAAATGTAAGACCTAAAACTATAAAACTCTTGGAAGAAAACATGGCCCTGGATTAGGCAGTGTTTTTATAATTATGGCACCCAACACATAAGCAACCAAAGGGAAAACAGATCAATTCAACTTCATCAAATTAAAACTTGAGTGCGTTGAAAGACATGATCAAGAAAGTGAAAAGACAACTCACAGAAGGGGAGAACATGTTTACAGATCTTTACATATCTGATAAGGGTCTACTATTGAGAATATATAATACATTCTCCCCTCTCAACAATAAAATACAAATAGCACAATGAAAAATGGGCAATGCATTTGGATAGGCATTTCTCCATAAGAAATACATGCCTGCCTGGTGCTGTGCTGTCACTGCCCGAGGCTGCAGTTCCTGTGCTGGCCATCAGGTGGCAGCCTCCTGTGTCAGTGGTGCCCACTGAGCTTTGTTGGAGCAATTGGAGAAAGGAGGAGTCATGCAGAAGTCATGCTGACCCTCCGCCTGCCTCAGGACCCACTTGCACTTCCTATTACTAGTGTTCCTCTTCACCGACTGAGTGGAGCAAAAGCAGGAAGGAGGGATCCAAGATGCCCCTATTTGTTCATTCGGCAGCTATGTGCCAAGCCCTCACCCTGGGCCGGGAGCCCTGGTGGTCCCAAGGGTGGTACTGAAATCTACCCAGTGGTCCCTGCCCACCAGGAGCTCAGTCTGGAGGCAGATGGACAAAAGCACAAAATCAGAGACACGTGAAAGAGAAGAGCATGAACTGGAATGAAAATAAAGAGTGTCCTGCAGGGAGGGCTGGGGTCTCACTGGGTAGGAGGGTCTGAAAGGCCTGACTGAGGTGACATTTGCTGTGACCAGAATGACAGGAGGACCCAGCGCTGCACTCACCTGTGATCAGCGTGCCAGGGAGAAGGCACTGCTGGTGTGGAGACACCCAGGCAGAAGTGAGTTTGGCCAGAGGAGGTTAGAGAGGTGGGCACTGTGGCTGCAGATAGCCTGGAGGGGAGAGGAGGGAGAAGGGCAGGCCAGACCCAGGAACTGGGAGATGGTGTGAGGTGTCTCCTCCTCTCTGAGAACACTGCTCCCCACCCTGCATCTTTAAACCGCAAATATTCTCTCTCTCTCCATCTCTGTGGACCAGGAATCCTGCACAACTGAGCTGGAGCCTCTGCTCATGACGACTTCCATGTTGGGGTTGTGGCCTCCACTGAGGCTGGAACAGGGTGAGATGTGCTGTCAAGCTTACTCTTGTGGGCTCGGTCAGGAGCAGCTTCACTGAGAGCCCGGCTCCTTTCTGTCTGTTGGCCAGGGCACTCCCTTGGTTTTCTTCTATGTGGGCCTCTGCATAGGGGAGCTCAGGACATCCATGTATGTCCCCAGGTCCAGGGGTTAGACAGACTGAGAGAGGGGAACAAGGGAAGAGGGAAGAGGGAACACAAGAGAGCGAGTGAGAGAGAATGACAGCCTCAGTGATGGAATCTGAGAAGGGTCGTCCTGTCACTTGTGCTGGGTCTGTTGGTCAGAAGCCAGTGCCTAAGCAGTCAGTGGTCCACAGGGACGTGTAGAACAGGCAGGGAGATCATCCCTGCAGGGGCACGCTGACCTTGACTCGAGTGTCCTGGTTGCGAAAGGCTCCCTTCCTACCTGGGCTGATCCTGCGTTGAGCTCAGATCCTCCTCCTTGGGAGTGTTGCTCATCGTGACCCGGGTGTGCTCTCCCGGGTTCCCTGGGCTCCTGTCTCCTCCAGGAGGGAGATGTACACTGAAGAGGCTGAGGCCAGAGCAAGCAGGGACCACTCCACCCTCCCAGTTCATTTGCTTCCTTCCCCAGGAGGGCCGACTCCTCAGGAGCCTCTCCTCACTGCTCACCATCTTCTCTGCTCTGAGAGCACCTCGTTTCAGCCTCTGAAGAAGACCTGGGGAGAAGTTTGCAGGTGGGAAGGCCTCTCTCCATGGGAGCCCCAGAGTGGACAGGGAACTTCGACAGGGCTGGGCATTGTCCCCTCAGTCAACTTGGACTTCCTGGGAGGCAGCAACACCTGGGGGCAGGGCCTAGGCTGGTGGAAGGTCTCTAAGCTTCCCCACAATGCCCATCTTCCTGGTCTCACCTGATTGGGCACAGGCCTGCACAAGCACACAACATTTCAGACCCCCTGGGGTCATGTGCAGCCCATCAAGGCCGCTGTGTCTGTCTCATTGTGTGGTTGTCCGTCTCACTTTCCTGGCTGATTCGCTGCTCTGTTCTAGATCCAACCTCAGGCGGCTGAAAAGTTGACTTGCCACGTCAGCTTGCCACTGAGATGGTTACTGTTTCCAGAAATGCTTAGGGGCCGGGCTTTGTCCACCCATGGCGACATCAAGTGGACAACCTCTGACAGTGAAGCCCCCCCCTTCAGTCTTGCGCCACTCACAGGGCCGTCACACTGAGGGGGTGGGGACGGGACCTGCCCTGGGCCAAAACACCATGACTCTCACTGTTCTTCCCTCAGCTTCAAATGCTCCTCAGTTGGTTGTATGTCTTTGGTCTCTTCCCAGAAGTTGTTTTCTGACAGCGCGTCCAGTGTGATCATGGCTTTCCGGGAAGAGGATTGGCTGAATTCCTCACTCAACCATTTGGTGTGTCCTGCCGCCCCACCCCGATCACTTTCTAAAGGCTCATCCTTTCAGCAATCTGAGGACCCAAGATTGTGAGTCTGTGTCCCGGAGGGATTTTGAGAAGAGCTGGTGGGATGGCAGTATTGCAAAGCATAAAGTCTTGCTTCCAGAAAGCTCTCTGGGATCCTCATCATCTTGCTGTTTTGGAGTCAAAGCCCTGAGGTCTTTAAAAAGCCAGCAATGTTAGAACATGGGCAGGACAAACAAAAGTCTCTGGGCTCCAACACCAACTAAAATATTCTGAATTTCTAGTAACCTGAGACGAGTGGAAAGGAATTGGGAGTATGGAGTGGAGGGGCGGTTTGGGCCAACTACGCATCTGGGAGGAGAAATGCCATGCAGAGCAGCCTTTCTGGGGGCATAAGTGTGGGACATGTGTGCAGACCCCCGCTGCAGACATTGCTGCTGCTGCCCTTCAGTTCCCTCAGCCCACTTGAGTCCCTGCAGTCCCTGGGAGCCAGTCCCCAGCAGGCCCACAGTGTCCCCCTGGAGCACCTGCATCCACTCTCTGCCTGAGGGCTCTCTCCTGCACCGGGAGCTTTCTCTCCTGCAAGCCTGTGCCAGCCTGTAGCACAGAAGCCTTCATGACCCGGGGTAAACCCTCCACCCACAGGGACAGAGCCAGTCCGGGTGGGATCTCGTCTCCCAACAGGACTAGGATGGATGCTCACCTCAGTGCTCCCTCGTCAGGCCCGCACTGGCTCTCCTCCCCCAGGCTCCCTTCCCCCATGGTCTCCCTCGGGCCTCCTCCATCACCTGCAAACAAACCACTTGCCCTTCAACCTTGTCTGCTTTGGGGGCCCAAACCCTGCCGAGGCTCCATGCTGGCTGTGACTTGGAGCAGGTCGTCCAGCCTTCTGGACTTGAGCTTCCTCACCTGTAAGATGGGGACAAAAGGCCTGCCTCCCGGAGTCTTCGGAGGAGACACAGCATGGGAAGATGCAAACCGCTGCAAAGAAAGATGCCAGGTGATCACCCAGTAAAACACCAACCTTGCCAAAGCAACAGGAGCTCGTGAGGCTGAGGGAGGAACGCGGGCAGCCTGTCCCAACAACGTGGAGATTCACTGACGAGTGTGGCCGTGCAGGGTAGGCCCCTGAACAGTGGAAGAGCCATTAACAAGGAGGGTGACAGGACAGAGGCTTCCAAGGAGAAAGATTTAAGTGTTAGAGGATCACAGAGGCCTTAGGAAAATCGTGAGGCCCTGGAACATGTTACTGAAATGCTATTATTGGCCGTAAAAATGTGTTACAAATACCCAGTCCACTCTGGATTACTTCTCATTGGTTGTAGGAATGAGTGCACACTTGTGATTAGAACCCACATTTTGTTAAATATAGGATATCTTTATTTTACTTAACTTTTAATTTTTTTTTTGTCGATGAAGTGCCAAGCATGGGTTTTCTCCGTTCTTTTCTTTGCATGGGTGACCTCTACTTTCAGAAGTGGATTCCTGGTGCTCATCAACACTACTATCCCAAGGGACAGCCCTCTTTCAGGTCACACCGTGGATGTGAGCTCCAGGTGGACAGGGACCACATCGGGTCATACTGGTGAAGTTACAGTGCTCGGCCCATGGCAGGGACCAGAGCGTATTGGGTGAATGAGTGAGTAAACAATGAACGAATGCATGAATGAGTACATGAGTGCAGGAGTGAGTGAGTGAGGGAATGAGTGAAGGAATGACTGGGTGAATGAAGCAATAAGTGAATAAACCACAGCAGCTGGATCCACACAGGAGGAGGCTTTATCTGTGGCGGGCTCACAGGGTGTCACAGCACAAGGCCTAGACGGTGGCATGGAGCATGTCCAGCTCTCCTTCCAGCACTGAGCCTCCGTCACCTGCAACACAGTGTGGTCCTGGTTCTTCTTCAGCTCCACCTCAAACAATGTTGAATGTTCCCGGTAACAGAGCAGCAGGAAGGGAACCTGAGGAGGGACTTCCCAGACCCTGCGCCCTGGAAGACCACTGTGACAGCCTGTCAGGGGGCTCTTAACACGCTCCAGGCACCAGGCTAGAAATACTCAAGCCATTCCTCAGGGAAGTCTCCCAACAGCCCATCAGGAGGCCAAGTCATTTCCTCATTGTACAGATGGGGAAGCTGAGGCTGAGAGCATCACCTGCATCACCAGCTAGAAAGAGGCTGAGCAGGCGCTAGGACCCCTGTTTCTCTGACTTTGGATCATTCCAAACCACTGTCCTGCACTGCGGCCTCCTCGGGCTCAAGGGTCCTGGCCTCCCTGGGGCCTGCACCCTTCTGGCCTCCAGCCATCACTGAACTAAAGGGACAGGGCCACTCCGTCTGCCTGGGGCTGGGTATGGTGGCCGGGGAATGGCCAGCCGTGGGCGCTGTGGGCTCTCCCAGTACCAAGGACCAGCCTATCCCCCCGCAGAGTGAGGTCTTTCTGGGCATCAGGACCAAAAGTTGTCAGAACTTTAGGGAAAAGAGGTCCCTCCCTCAGCATGGGGGAGCCCTTCTCAGGCAGGCCCCATGGGGTCTAAGAGGCACTGGGTTCAAATCCCGGCTCTGCCACTCTGCAGGGCACAGAGGGGGCAAGTCTCTTTGAGCCTCAGTTTCCTCATCAGTGAAATGAAGACAATAATTGATCCTCCCCCAAGGAGTTGTGGGGAGGATTCAAGGAAATAGCTCAAGAGGAGAACAGAGGCCCCGGTAAGTGCTCATCACCGTGAGCTGTTCCTGCTGATGTCACCCCACTGAGAGGCCCCTGGGGCCCTTCGCCTCTGCCCACTCTGATCTCCCACCAGGCATGCCCTACTCGCTCTGACTCCGCTGTTCCTCTGGAATGCCTTTCTCCACCCCATCTTGTCCCACGGGAGTCAGCCAGCCAGCTGGGGATCCAGGACCCAGCCCCATCTCTCCTCCCGTGATTCCTCTTCATTACAGCTAGTAGCTGTTGAGCTCTGAAAAGGTGCAGGACACTCCAGGTGCAGCCTGAGCAAACTTGTCTGACACCACCATGAAAGGTCGGCTGCCACCCCACTTCACATTTGAGGAAACCAAGGCTCCAATGGCAGTTCCTCTCCGAGGTCACCAGGGCTCTCTCGCTCATCCCCACTGAGCAGGGGCCCTCCATCGCAGAGGCTGAATGTGCTGGATATGTGGGCTGGGGCTGGCACAGTGCCTGAGGCAGCCATCACTCCTGGAAGACCCTGAGGTGTGCTTTGGCACAATGACCTTCTCCAAAGCCTCCAGCCCCATGCTCTGACCTTCTGGCACCTTCTATGACACCTCCACTGTGTCTTGTCAAAGTCACTTCTGCTCACACAAGCTCAAGTGGGTCCTGCTGTTGCAACTGAGAACTCCCCCTGGAGGGAGTATCTTCAAGGAGGTCCCTGTGACTCACTGCTCTGTCCTAGATGTGCTTTCCCTACTGAGGATGGGGCTCTCTGCTTGGAGGGAGAGGGAGCAGGCAGGAGTGTCCAGACCCTCATCATCATCTGTCCTGGATGGCAGGCCAGGCTGCTCAGCTCAGGTGAGTTAGGGAGCAGGAGGGGCATGGGCAAGGCCAAAGCGGAGTCAGGTGTGGTAGGGCCGGGGCCAGGGGTGAGGGGAGTGGTAGGGCCAGAAGGAACAGGAGTGGGGCCTTCCAGCTGGGCAGGTCACCCCAGGTACCTTCATCCCCTGCATCCTAGCTGCTCCTCCTTCTCCCTCCCCCCCTCAGGTCTCTGCTTCAGGGTTTCTGGAATCCCCGTTCCCAAACAAGATCACAGCGTAGAAGGAGACCTTGGGTGTCAGACTGTGACCAACACCTTAACATCACGTTTACATTATGAGCCAGAATCTCCACCTCTAGGGATCGGTCCTAAAGAAGTAGAGATTTATGGATGCAGGTGTTCCTTTCAGCATGCTGACGGGAGTGAAAAATCAGAAATGATCCGTGTTGCCCAGCAGAGGCTCTTAGGAAATTCTGAGGCCGACGCAGGGGAGGAAGAGGATTGACTGGCCAGGGTCCAGCCCTGGGGAAATCAGGTTCCAGAAGAGCACACTCCCTGCAGTCCTTCCCACACGATAGCCGCAAGTGCACACCCACACACACTTGCACATAGACATACCCATGTGCATACAGATGCACACAGCTGAATGTGCACATGCACACACGTGCACACACATGTGCATACAAATGCAAAGGACTGAAACGGTGAACACTGCCTATTAAGGGCACTCCTCAGTTTCCACTTAATTCTTAATTCCCTTAGAATTCATTCTTTTACTATAATAAAAGTTCATTGTCTTTGTAATAAAAACTTTTACAAAGAAAAACTAAATAATGTACTTCAGTCCAAAGATGAGTGATAAATGGATAACATTAACCATGTGATTTTATTCTTGTTAGAATTATAAGAGGAATAGAGGCACATTCTATCAAGTTGAAACATCACGCAGGCCCCTAAAGGAGAAGAGAAGCGAGTGGGAATTCCCATCCCCAGAGGTGAACCCCGTGGACGATTTGGTGCGTATCTCTCTGGCTTTGTCTCTCTCTTTCTGTCTGTCTCTCTCTGTCTCTTGCTCACACACAGATTCATTTTCATAGATGCGTGTCTCCCGGCTGATATCACATATACGTGGTCTTACAGATGGGACAGATGGAGCCCATCTCCTCGCCATGGACAGTAGCATTCCTTCCAATTGCTTGCTATTGCAACCAGTGCTGTGATGAATAGTCTGGAAAATACATCTTTGAAAAGTTGGGCAGGAATTTCTGTGGGATGAAGTCCTGGGATCAGCACCGCCAGTACAGGCGTGCCCCTGGGGACAGCGATGGGTCCTGCAGGCTGGTCCCCAGAGAGGAGTGTCCTTTCACACTTGTCTCTAGGGGTCTACTGGGGCCTCTGCTTCCTCACATTGTCACCAGGGCTTGTCGTCACCACATTGGACCCCTGCTCATCTGATGGGGCCCAGTGCCCTCTCCACAGTGTCTCCATGTGCGCGTCTCCTCCTCGGGGAGCTCAAGCATCTCTGACACATGCTGCCCCTGTGTAGCGCCTCTTGTTGGCGTTGAATGTGTTTGCTCTTTATCTCTTTTTAAAACTCTGACTTTTGAGCATTTTTTTGGACCACAAGGAGGCGTAACCTTTCCCTGGCCTTGTGTTATGAGGATACGTTCCAGTTTATGGTTTGACTTTCCAGCTTTCAATCCTTTTCTTGTTTTTGTTTTGGCCGCACGAAGAGCAACGCGTTTCGTGTGTGGCTTCTGGCTCTGGTGTCCCACTTAAAACAACAGTCTGTACCCCAAGATTATGCACATATTTACCAAAAGGGCTTTCTTTGATACATCAAGTCTAGACTCCATCTGGGATTTTCCTATCAATTTAGAGAAATTCTATTTCAAATAAAAACAGAAAAGGAAAAGCTATCAGGCCGTGTGAAAATGAGTGGGCAGACACAATGGCCACCTACGGCATGATTTCACTTATAGGAAACATCCAGAACAGATTAAAAAAAAAAAAGTGACAGAAAACAGATCAGGGGTTGCCAGGGCCCGAGCGAGAAATGGGGAGTGACTGCTTTTAGAATAGGGTTTCCTTTTGGAGAATGAAATATTCTGAACCCAGACAACGGTGATGGATGCACAGCATTGTGAATGTACTTGATGCTCATGAAGTGTACAATTTAAAATGAAAAACAGTAAATTGTTAAAAGATGAAAGTTAAATTTATTTTAAATATTCAAGATATAAACAATAAAAACAAAGCAATGAAAGGAACCAAGAAAGAAACAAATACAATAAGCAGGGTGGGGAAGGAAATGTGTGGTAATGGAGCAGGTGGAACAGGTGTGATTGGAGGTGCTAATGAGGGAGGTTCGCGAGCCAGATCTCCCAGGCCGCAGAATTTGGCCTCAGCTGCCTCCCTGTCTCCTGCAGGCTCCTGTGCAGGGGATGGCTCTCCCTGCACGGAGGCTGGGGCCTCAGCTGCCTCCTGTTCTCCTGCAGGAGTCTGTGCAGTAGATGGCACTCCCTGCACAGAGGCTGGGGCCTCAGCTGCCTCCTGTTCTCCTGCATGAGCCTGTGCAGGGAATGGCTCTGCCTGAGTGGAGGCTGGAGCCTCAGCTGCCTCTCATTCTCCTGCAGGAGGCTGTGCAGGAGATGTCTGTCCCTGCACGGAGATTCGGGCCACAGCTGCCTCCCTGTCTCCTGCAGGAGCCTGTGCAGGGGATGGCGCTACCTGCACGGAGGCAGGGACCTCAGATGCCTCCTCGTCTCCTGCAGGAGGCTGTGCAGGAGATGGCTCTCCCTGCACAGAGGCTTGGGCCTCTTCTGCCTCCTGGTATCCTACAGGATCCAGGGTGCGCCATCCCCCTGTACAGGGGATGGCGCACCCTGCTTGGAGCCTGGGCCCTCAACTACCTCCTCTTCTCCTGCAGGAGCCTGTGCAGGGGATGGCTCTCCCTGCACAGAGGCTGGGGCCTCAGTTGCCTCCTGGTCTCCTGCAGGAGACTGTGCAGGGGATGACTCTCCCTGCACGGAGGTTGGGGCCTCAGCTGCCTCTTGGAGTCCTGCAGGCGGCTGTGCAGGAGATCTCTGTCCCAGCATGGAGGCAGAGATCTCAGCTGCCTCCTCATCTCCTGCAGAAGGCTGTGCAGGGGATGGCTCTCCCTGCACAGAGGTTTGGGCCTCTTCTGCCTCCTGGTATCCTACAGGAGCCAGTGCAGGGGATGGCGCACCCTGCTTGGAGCCTGGGCTCTCAGCTGCCTCCTGGTCTGCTGCAGCACATGGTGGATATGATTGTTCTCCCGGGATTGAAGCTGGGTCCTCTGGTGGCTCTGAGGGTTTTATCACTGCCACTGCAGACCCTCTCCCTGTAGCTGCTGATCCAGTCCTGTGGGACACCGGCGCCTCCATCGGGGAGATGGATGGAATATCCCCTTCCACCAGCTCCACGCTGATCTCCTGTCTGGAGCTCTGCAAAGACAGTGACTGGCTCTGTCCCAGAGGCATCAGAGCCCTGCCCAGCTGTCTTTGCTGCTGCTTCTGCCCTCTGGACCTAATTCTCCCAGATCAGGCACATACCTGTGTCTGCACAGTATTCCACCCCTGAGGAAAAACATACACATCAGGGGCTTGTGATAAACCTCAGGCAGAAGGGCGCCACCCCAGCACTCCACGTCCCACCCAGCCGGCCTTGACCTGGGCTTTGAACCTGACCGACCCCCCCCAGGCTTCTAACACCTCACCGACTGCTCCTGCTCACGGTGGTCCACCCACATGAACCCGCCCTTCCAGGCACACATGAGGAGGGGATGTAGGGCTGCCGTGATGGGACCACAGTGGTAGCCTGGTTTGGAATGGCCTTCCCTGAGCCTCCCGATGTTACCTTTCCATCCTTCCGGGGAAATGGCCACAGCCGTCGACCGTTTGAGGGGCACCAGCATCTGCATCGGTGTTTGGGGGCTTTCCTGGGGCTCCGGCCCCTGGGCATCGGGAAGCAGCAACTAAACATGTTGCTCCTTCTAGACAAGTGCTAGACAAGTGAGCTCACTTGGGGGCTGTGTTTAGGATGTGGGTGCCTAGTTACCAGGGTTCCAAGTTCTGTTGGGCTCTGTGAGGTCACTTCCTGGGATCCCCTTACCTAAGCTTCCTCCTCACACAAGACCTTCCTAAGGGTCCCCCGGGCTGCTGACTGCTCACTCTCCATCTCCACACCCTGTCCAGACACAGTCACACCAACACAGTCCACCCCACAGCCTCTGGGGAGGTCTGGACACAACCAGGGCCCCAGCTTTGAGGACACAGAGTTGAATTCAGTCCCGCTCCTGCTTCTTGCCAGTGATGTCACCCTGGACAACCCTGTGCCTCTCAGGGCCTCCCCCGTGTCCCTGTCTGTGTAGTGGGGGTCATTCTAACATCTATTTCCTAGGGATGTCATCAGGTGCATAGACCTAGAGATCCCTTCAGAGCCTGTGAAACCATGGGCTGCTCCCACACGTAGCTCCTGCACAGACTTTGCAGTGCAAGGATGACAGAAAGGGCTGGCTGTGGCAGAGAATACAATGCAAAGAGGCTTCGGTCTGCTGGGCGTCTGGGAGAGGCACTTCCTCTCTTGCCTGTTTCCCAGTGTCCCTAGGGAGGGTTGAAATGAAATGACGTTCAGACATCATCTCCTTCTGGCTTGCAACCCTCCAGGGCCTCCTGTTCTGTTTAGACTCAGGTCCAAGTGCCTGAGTGGCTGTCATCTCAGCCTATGTGGTGGGCAGCCCACACAGTAGCCCCAGCGTTCCCACTTCCTAGGCACACATCCTTTGTAATCCCCGCTCCTCGAGGAGAATGGACTTTGCGGCTGGCTTCTAACCAACAGAATAGGGCCGAGTGATGGGATGTCACTTCCATGGTCGGTTTAATGAAAAGTCTGTGACTTCTGCCTGTTTCTGTCTTTCCTGTGTTCATTCTATCTCTCTGTCTCTATCTCTCTCCCTGTCTTTGTCTCTCTCTGTCTCTGTGTCTCTGGCTTTCTGTATCTCTCTTGGTCTCTCCCTGTCTCTCTGTCTCTCTCTTTGTCTCTCCTCTCTGTCTCACTGTGTCTGTCTGTGTCTCCTCTTTTTGTCTCTCCTACCCATCTTTCTATCTCTGTGTGTCTCTGTCTCTCTTTCTCGCTCTCTTTCTGTCTCTCGGATCCACTATTCAGGAGAAGCCAGATCAGATATTATGAGCTTCCATCCCTATGACACCCCCAAGTGCAAAGAACTGGCAGAGGGCCCCGGCCCACAGACAGAAAAGGCCTGAAACCCCCCATCCAAACTGAATCCTACCACTGCTCCGATACTTCCGAATGATCTCCGAGATGGCTCCTGCCTCTATCGACCTTCAGTTGAGAACACAGCCCCAGCCTCCTGCTAGACCTTGACAGGGAGCCTCCCAGCTGACCTGAGCCTGGACCCTGGTAGAGACATTGTCAGATGCTCAATGACAGGTCTTGTAAGTGCTAAGTGAGGCTAATGCTGTCACCCAGCATAGACAGCTAGTACCTCCTTCCAGGCCTGGGTCTGGCCCTGCCATCCTCTCTCTCTCACTTCTCTCCTCCCCAGCTCACTCTAGCCACACTGGCTCTTTTCTCACCTCCTCTCTCGTCAAATTCTCTTCTGCCTCCAAGTCTCTGTGCCTTTGAGCTTCCCCCCAGCATGCTGTTGGCAGACAGATGCAGGGCTGGTTCCTCTTGTCCTTCTGCTCAGGGCACAAATGTCCCCAGGGAGGCCCTTTACACCCACCTAGGGGCTCCAGGCCCTCCCTCCTCCAGCACCCTGCTTCATTGCCCTGTAGCACCTGCTCTTCTTTTTCACATGGATTTGTTCATGATTTTGTCCCTTCCACCTCCAGGGTGTGAGCTCCTGGAGGGCAGGGACCATGTGGGTGCTTTCAGCACTACCCTCAGGACTAACATGGGCCCTGCTCAGAGTGAGTGCTGGGGCCACAGTAGCTGAAAGAATCATGAGAGGATCTCAGAACCCTCCCACCTCTGAGCAGCTCCCATTGTGAACGTGGATGCCAGTAATCAAAGGTTGCTTTGGACAGGGGAACACCCAGAACGAGGCCTGGGCGTCCCTTCCCTGCTCCACTTGCTCCATTGAGCACGAGTGGACACAGAACACCTCTGGTGGTCAGCCCTAGCCTTGCAGCCCCAGGCAGGAAAGCAGAAAGCAAAACACACACATTTCTTTGTTTGGGGTCCTCAAGGTAGTGGTTCCCCCAGGGCCGAGGGTGCAAAGGATCAGGACCCGTGGGCTCCAGGAGAGATGTGAGGGACCTCAGAATCCTCTCTTGCTCCCCACTTTCCTTACACTGGCCCTGGCGTGTCCCGTTGACTCACAAGGCATCCTCATCCCAGCCAGGAAAATGACTCCACCTCACTTCCAAAGGAGGACCCCGAGGCTCCAACAAGGATGACCTTGTCCCTGGTCCCCGGACAAGTCGACCAGTGCTCTGCCATGTTCTGCACTGCCTGCGGCCCCAGTCCCCAAGCTCTCAGGCTGCCCTCTGCAAAGCAAGATCTAGAAGGAATGGAATGCATTTTACAACGACTCAGAGAACAGTGGGTCATGGATGGAGAATGAAGGTCAAGAGACTCTTCTACAAGCCTGTGAGACCCTTAGAGTCACCCCATCTATGCATCCCAATTTACAGAGGCCGAAGATCAGGCCTTCTCTCATGTAGCCCCTCCCCCCTAGGGGGGGGTCATATCCTAGTTCCCGGTGCCCAGAGTGGTGGACACAGGACACCAGACCTGGTTCTCTGCAGGCTGCTCTAGGGATGGCCCGAACCCCTGCATCCCCCTGTGCACCTTGGGGACCCCCTGCCCACCAGTCTGGCATCTCTCCCCTTCATGCTATGGGCCTGGGCATGTGGCTAGGGGACCGGATGCCCCTGCCCTATGGCAGAGCAGCCTCCAACCTCTTTCTTCCTTCCTCCTGTCACCTCCCCAGTGTGCACTTCCCTTCTGACACAGGGCTGGGCAGTCAGAGTGTGTGTTGTGTGTATGCTTGTGTGTGTGAGTGCGTCCACGTGGGGATGCATAGAGGAAAGGGCCCTACATGGGGGGGTGTTGGCAGGGGTCCCCCAGGATCTTAGGAGCTCTCATTCCCAAAGCAAACCCCTTGGAAGTGTTGAGGCTGGCCTAAGAGCTTGGAATGCTCTCTTCTCCTCTGGACTTTGCCCACCTCGTGGGCCCAGGGCCTGTCCCTGCTCCTCCTGGCCTCAGTTTCCCAACTATACTGTGAGGGTTGGACATGGAGCAACATCAGCCCCGATGAACATGGACATGACCCAGGATCTCTGCCCGCGTGAGTGTGGCAGGGATACCCTCATGGTCTCATAGGCCTCTCTCCTGTGGGGCAACCAGGCCTCCTGTCCACGGTCAGACACACAGAGGGGCCCTGCAGACAGCACTTCTGGGTGACACAGCCCGCAGCACACACGTGTAACACAACGGTCCCCTGACATGGCTGCTTTCGTCTGTCCCCTCCCCAGCCAACTGCTCGGTGACCCTCACATCCCCTACGTACCGGGAACACGCCACACAAGCCAGGTGGGCCACACGGTGCACAGTTGAGTAGGTTGGACATCTGGGGATGTGAGAGTCACTGAATATACACCGACCTCACTGTACTGGTCCACAGACTGCATCCCAGGGTCCAGCTCCATGCATGGCTGGTCCTGTGGACACGAAGACAGTGGTGGACACAGACCCTGGGCAGGGAGAAGGCCAGGCCACTCTTTTCCCTCCTCCTCTACACCCCCTCCTGGCCACATGAGGTCCAGCCAATCCCTGCCTGCAGCCCTGGCGGGTGTAGGAGGAGCTGAAGGGAGCCCAGCTGGGCAACTATTGGAGGGAGTTACTGTTATTAGGAAGCCCCCTGGGTGCTGAGTTATTAAACCCCATTTTACAGATGACCAGTGGTACCAGCGTTCAAGGTCACTCTGCTCTAAGTGACCAAGTCCAGACGTGAACAGGGGACTAGACATCCTTACTTTTCACTACCATTGAGCCCAGCATTGACCATCGAGGCCTTGTCCTGCGTTGGGTCTCCTCCAGCCAGGCGACCTCCTGAGTCCAAGCACTTTGGGCACCTTCTTCTCCCTGCTTGAATCCCAACACACCCTCCTGAGGTCAGAGTCACTGACCCCATTTTTCATGGAGGAAACTGAGTCTCCGAGAAGACACCACATGAACTTGCCTGTCACAGGGCTGTGAGGTGACCCAGGTGTGGGTTTGACGCCAGGTCAATCTGCCTCTAAAGGCTCTGCTAGCACAGGAGCCTGAGGAGGTGGCCTGTGAGCCCAGCACAGAGGTGAGTCCATCCTGGATGGGGGCTCGGGAGAGGGGCACTGCAGGCTAGGAGCTCTGAAGGGGGCAGGGGCTTGGCAGGGTCCTTGGGGAGGAAGGCTCTAGGGAGGGTGGGGTGCGGTGAGGGGTGCACTCTGGGGATGGTGTCTGGACCAGATCACCCATGGCCGTGACGCAGGCAAGGAGTCGGGCCTCACTACAGGTTGCGTGGACTTGAACGAGCAGTCTCATCAGAGCCCCAGGCGGTTAGGACCTAGATTTGGAGGGAGCTTGGTGGGCACCTTATCCACCTCCACTCAAGCCCAGATCCCCAAGAACCAACAGGATGAGAAGGCTGCTTCCATTTCCTCCCATGTACAGTGGGCACTGTGGCGGTCGCCTACCTTCTGCCTGGGCTGGGGATGCTGCCTGGAGGGCCCAGAGAGGGCTTCTTGTCAAAGTAGCCATTCAGGACAGGTCTGTGCTCAGAGAGCTCTGAGTGATGGGACCAAGGGCATGTCCCACCAGTGGGCTAAAAAGACGCTCCTGTCCATGTCGCTGTTGTTTATTGCAGGTGGACAGGGATGATGCAGCATCACCCACTGGCTGGATGCAGAGGGCCAGCGAGGAGCTATGGTTGAAGAGCCTGAGACACAACGCTTGTGTGTGACCAAATCTGCCATGGGTGTGGTGGAGGCTGAGGAGGAAGAGGTGCTGCTGGAGGCCAAGATGAAACCAGAGACCATCGGGGACCAGGGGGCGGTTGATTTCCATAACTGTGGGGGATGGCATGATCAGCAGAGTCTCTTGACCCGGCAGGACACCCTAGGCCGGCATCCAGCTCCTGGGCTTCTTGGCCCCTTTGTAGGTGTCGATGGGGAACAGTGGTCCCGGGCAAGAAGGGACTGGGAATGGGCTGTCAGGGAAACTGTGTAGGGCAGCCACCTTCTTTTCCTTGAAATCAGGGGACTCTGGGTCAATACTCATGTTGCTCTCCTCCACCTTGGAGCTGGAGGAACCAGCCAAGTGCTCGCTGAGCATTGGACAATGTCCCTGCCACTGATGTCCTGGCCCCACCTGAGGTGTCCCAGCACTTGGAGTGGGAGCTATCCCTGGTCCTGAAGCCTGTGTTGGGGCCTGGAGGCTTGGAGGCTGGATGGAAGGGCTGCATTTGCAGAGGTCACGCCCCCTGGGTGAGTGGGGACTCTGGGACACCTGAAGTCACAGATGCAAGTGACCCACACCTGGGAAGGTGTGAGGGAGGTGCACAGAGGGCAGTGCCTCAGTGGCAGGCAGGGCTTCATGCCCATGGGCAGCACTCCTTGACAAAGGTCAGCTAGTCCTTTGGACCCTAGAGGGCAGAAGGCACCTAAGGCTGCCAGTGGTCCACGGGAGGCCAGGACAGCCTGCTGACTGGCAGGCATCAGGCCTGCAGCAGGAGAGGTTCAGGGTGAAACTGCTCCTGGGTAGCCTGGGCCAGCAGGTTGGACAGAAAAGATGGCCACTTGGTTTTTGTCACTCTAGTCTGTACGTGATCGTCTCTCCAGCTAGCCAGACCCTGGGGAGGGTGGCCTGTGGCTGAACAGCACTAGGGACTGAGGAGAAGGTGCCCTTGGCAATATCGAGTCCCTCTTCTTCATGTGAAGCAGGGTTGAGCTGGCTCCATGCCTGACCTCACCCCCTTGGTGACAGTGGGCTTCTTCAGGTCAAAGTCATACTAGGCATCAGGTTCATGGCACTGAACACATTGGCATCCTCAGGGGTCTTCAACATGGAGGGGAGGGGCCAAAGGAGTGTTGGCTGTGCTCAGGACAGCCATACCAGGGACAGGGAAATGCACAGAGAGAGGAAGCAGATCAGTGCTTGTCAGGGGGTGGGAGAGTGGATATGGGGGCATGGCTGCTTCATGGGTACAGGGGTTCTGGTGGGGTGATGCAATGATCTGGAACTAGATAATGGTGACTGTACACAGCATAGAGGATGTAGTTAATGGCCGGCCCTGAATTGTACAACTTTAAGTGATGAAAACACTAAACTTTATTGAATCTAAATTGGAACACACAAAACATAAGAAATCATAAAACATGGAAAAGGGAAAAGACATCCTGCCCTCACAGGCAAGGTGAAGGACAGCTCTGGGGTGGAGCTGGAGCCGGCCGGGCCTTAGTTGCTGACGAAGAGGGTGGTGCTGCAGCTGCCGTAGTGCTGGAGCCACTGCTGTGGCTGATGCTGGAGATCCCACCAGCTCTGGCTATGCAACTGGCCCAGGAGCTGGACCTGATCTGGGGCTGGAGCTGGGTCTGTCTCAGGTGATGGTGCTAGACCTGCCTCTAGAATTGGCTCTAGTGCTGAGACCGACTCTAGCTCTGCATTGTTGACAGATTTGGTGCAGGAGCCAGTGATGGAAATGGCTGCTGCTCTGGAGCTGGTCAAGTGTGGGAGCTGGAGGGAGCTCTCCTTCTGGAGCTGGCCGCAACTGAGCTCTAGAGCTGGTGCCAGAGCTGTCACTAGTCCACAGCTGGAGCAGGATCTGGTGCTATGTGGATCTAACTTTGTAGGTCGAGGTAACTCTGGCTCTGCTGCTGGTGACCGAGCCTTCTCTAGCTCCACAGCTGGTAAACAGCATGTCGTGACCTTTGGATGGGGTCAGTGACATCACCAACCAATCACGAGCTGTCCATCAGATGGTGGGAGCACTCCAGCAAATAACATATATTACATTAGTGTTATTTTATCTCCGTTCTAGTTACATATTTATTTTAAATATACTTAGAAGGAGAATAGGATAATAGAAACCATTTATTCTTTGCTCAGATTTAACAGAGCACACCTTATTGATGTCGTTTTTTAAGAAATATTACATACACAGTGGAAGGCACCATTCTTCTTCCTCTCTCTTTCCTCCCCAAAGGTAACTACTGTCTTGAAGTTAATATATGTATTCTATACACATTTTCTTTTGAAAAAAGACAGTTGTCCCCAATTTGCTGAGATTTTTTTATGTGTCTATCAAAGATATGTTTCTGAGCAGATGCTGTTAAAAACTTTGTCCTTTCAAAATAAAGATGACAAGTCAACCATTAGTTGAGAAAGTACCTGCTTTTTAGACATCATTTTTTAAAGAGAGGTTTGAAAATATCTCCATCATGTTACCATTGATCCTCCCTATTTGGAAGAGTTACATTCTATCAATTTTTAGCAAACACTGCATGAGCCAGACTGAACCAGTGCTCCTAGAGGAAGGACAAGGTTAGATTTCTGCAGCCTTTGGTCGTGACATATTTGGGAACCTATCAACACATAGCCTTGTTTTATGTTTGTCTCTTTTGAAAAGATCTTATTTAGTATAGACTGTAGACACATTATTTGAACTCCCAGCCAATATCACTATCCATAACCCATGCCTGAAGGAATCTCATCTAACACAAGTGTTTTCTACATACGGCCCATCACAGGCTTCTTGTGCTTAGGAACACTACACAACACTTCAGCACTATGCGGATCATTACAAAGAGGAAAAACAGCAGCAAGAAGCAAAAAAGGTGAAAAATGTACCATTTATAATTTTATTTATTTATTTTTTCCCCCAAAGCCCCAGTAGATAGTTGTATGTCATAGCTGCACATCCTTCTAGTTGCTGTATGTGGGACGCGGCCTCAGCATGGCCAGAGAAGTGGTGCATTGGTGCGCGGCGGGATCCGAACCCGGGCCGCCAGCAGCGGAACGCGCGCACTTAACCGCTAAGCCACGGGGCCAGCCCCTGTACCATTTAATAGACCAGGAAAAGGACACTTGTTGACCTGAGAGCTGAAACAAGAGTGTCACCTTGTTCTACCTCAGCCGGGAATGTGCGCCTCAGGCAACTCCAACTTTCTGCCACTCTGCACCCATCCAGGAATTACTAGGAAAAACACAGTGTGTGTTGGGTTTGGATTCACCTGTAAATTTTAGTGACTAGGTGAATTCACGAATATCAAATTACTGAATAAGGAGGATTGACTCTGTTCTGTTGCCAAAAACAATGAGTGTATGAAACTCATACTTCAGAACTTAAACATGGAAAGCTTTCTAATCTGCTTTAAAATCTACATGAAGAGTTTCATTGTTTTGAGCCATTTGTTAAAAATGTCAAAAACATCTTCTGATTGGTTTAAAAGAACAACTGATTGACCTCAGGAATGGCTGTGTGTACTCACCATCTCTGATTTCTCTCATTCTCTCTTGAACCCATTCCAATGAACCCCCACCACTCCACTACAACTCTTTTTGCCAAGGTCACAAGTGACCACCACATTGCTAAATCCTACAGTCATTTGTCAGTCTGTGATTTACTTGATCTACCAGCACTTGACATAACTATTCACTATGTATGTTAATAAAGTCTGGTAATAGCCAATAAATGATTTTGAGACAATCAGATATTCATTTGACAAAACATTAATAAATATTCTATTTGGTCTCATACCACTCCTTAAAAATCAACTCCAAATTTGAATATAATAAACAATAAAAGTGTAATGAATATTAAAAGTATTAGATTGTTTTAAAAAGATTATAGAACATCTTTATATCTTGGATAATAGACAGTCTTGCTAAACGAGACTCAGAAAGCAGAACTCTAGTCGATAAGATTCATAAAACTAACTACAGCAAAATACAACTTTGTAAGACCAAAGGCACCGTAAATTAAGTAAAAAAACAGAAGAAAACACTCCAACATGTAATCAAGGGTTTCTCTGCAGACTATATGAAGAACTCCTGTAAACTAATGAGAGATAAACCATCCAGTGGAAGTGTGGCAAAGGATACAAACAGCCAAACAATTCTCAGTGGAGGAAATATGAAATTCCAGTAACCAAGAAGTGTTCAACCTTCCCAGAGATGACAGAAATACAAAATAAATCAACAAAGAGACATGCCTTAGATATCAGATTGACAAACATTTACAAAGTTTGTTTCAGGTGTTGGTTACATGGAAAAATGAATCCACTCATACAGTACTGAAGCACAACTTTTGGAGAACAAATTGAAAATACCTGTTGAGTTTTTCAAATGAGCATTTTCTATGACTCAGCAGTTCGTTTATTAGTATCTGCCCAGGAGATACCTTCACACAGATACAAAAAGAAACATGTATAAGAATATTATTCATAATATTGTAATAGCAAAAAATGGGGACAACCCAAATGTGCACCAAAAGAAGAATGGTTCAACAAGACGTAGTTTGTTCATAGTAACGTGTCAGAGTGACAAAGAATGGAGTAGATCCAAGCAAATTGTTACAGAATTATCTCCCATATAGTTTTGGGTGAAAAGAGGAGGCTGCAGAATGAGGTGCATATTATACCATTTTCTTTAAACACACAAAACAAAAAGAAAAGAATATTTTTTCTACAGCAACAGATACATGTGGGGCTGTGGTTAAAGGAGCCTTTAGCTTGATCCATATATAACTATAGTGTTTTACAAAGGTACTGCTTCATATATTATTTGTATAATGAAAAATTAAAATACATAAGACTAATTAAGTTCATTCTTTCCTACTAGAGAATTTCAGCTACCCCAAAGTAACTAAGAAATCAGAACAACCACAGGAAAATGTCAGCATAGGTGGGGGACAACTGAGCTTGGCTAACATGAGCAGACATTTTTCACACATTAGGGGAGCAGATATTTTGCTGTAGGACCATCTTTGCCATGCAAACCTTGGGACAAAAGTGCAAGTATTTGCCAGGATACAGCCAAGATATAAAACCAACAAGATCTTGAAAATAAAATGGAAAAGCCCAGTTGTCACTCTAAATCTACCTCTTCATTAGCCAAAACCAGCTTTGAAGCTGTTTTAGCCTGTTTCTCCACGAACAAGAGCCACAAAATTGACGGGCCAGCATCACCACCTCGTGGCTCTGCTTCCCATCGCAGGGTTCATCACCATACCCTTTGGCCCCCAAATCTCAAACCAAGAGTTCTGTCTTTTGGATATCCCTTCAAAGTTAAATGTTTTAGAAATACAAGAGACTCAAGTAGGGTTATGGATTTTTTAATTCTGACAAGGCAAGATTTTTTAAGAGACTACTATCTATCATCATTGCCAGTTTGTAAAAGAACAGCTATTTAAAACCAAGAAATCAGAAAGGCCATAAACTCGTATCAGAAGACAGTCCTGCTTATCAAAGAACAGTTGAAAGTGGTATACACATTTCATAAATACGTAAATATCCCATAACTATATTAATAATTGTGATCATTAGTTAGGCTGTTAAATAGGTCAACTTCACCAGGCCATGAGGTGCCCAGATCTCTGGCTAAACGTTATTTCTGAGGGTGTCTGTAAAAGTGTTTCTGGAAGAGATTAGCAGTTGAATTGGTGGGCTGAGTAAAGCAGATTGCCCTCCCTGTTGTGTGTGGGCCTCATCCAACCTACTGAGGGCCTGAACAGAACAAAAATGCCGAGGAACCTTGAATTATCTGTCTCTCTCTCTCTCTCTCTCTCTCTGCCTGAAGGTTTGAGCTGGGACATCAGTCTTCTCCCGCCCTTGAACTGGAACTTATACCATTGTTGTTCCTGATTCTCAGGCCTGTGGACTCAGACTGGAAGTACACCTCCAGCCTTCCTGAGTCTCCAGCTTGCAGACGGAAGGTCATGGCACTCTTATGTCTCCTAGTTGTTCTGTTTCTCTGGAGAACGCTGATTAACACAACCATATTTACATACTTCTCCTTTATCAATGTGTGTCTCATCTTTATCAATAAAGGCAGAGCTGGAGACAAGGTCTTGTACATAGATACTTAATTTGGGAGGTACCAGGAGTGAGAGAGCAGGGAGAGGTCATGAGTAATACTGTCCTTCTCATGGAGAGGCAGCCTTCCTTTGATCCTCATTGATCAGACTGGCCAGACGGCTCTGTTGGGTTCCAGGCACCCCCAGGAAACCACTGCTTGTCTGTCCTCACTCCTCCTTGTACATGGCCTGAAAATTGGCTCAGAGAACTTATGCAATTCACCAGAGATGTACTCAAGTCGGCCTGGCAGAAGAGGCATTGAAAAACAGGCTGACACATGTTCTGGTTCCTTTTACATCAGATTTTATTCTTCCCTTTACTCACTTATTCTTTCAATAAAAAATGTATCAATATCTACCATGTCTTAATAATGATAGCAACATTTATTGAGCGCTTACTATATGCCTGGTACTGTTACTGCTTTATAGGTATTATTTCATTTAATCCTCACAACAGTGTTATGAGGTAAGTGCTTTTAGTATCCCCCATTTTACAGATAAAGAACAAAACACAGAGAAGTTAAATAATGTGCTTGAGGCCACACAGTCAAGAAATGGTGACGCTCAAATATGACTCGGGAGTTTGGGCTCCTTCCTAACTGCCAGATGTCAACTGTGTTTCAGCTGCTCTGCTTCCAGGTTTCAGGCTCATGATGGGGCATAGAGAGAAAGAGAAGGCACACCGGGAGACAGGTGGGTGCCATCCCAACCCAACACAGTAAGTCGGATGGAAGTGGGCACCCAGGTGCCATCGGAGCATGGAGGGGTACTCTCACCCCAGAAGTTGGGGCCACTGAGCTGACTCTTGAAGGACAGAAAGTGGAGAAGGGGCGATGTAAGTTGGGGAGGAGTCCAGGCAGCAGAAATAACAGAAGAATACCACTGGGAACACCACAGAAGTGCAATGGTTTCAAATTTCAGTGCACACGCTCAGATGGCAAACCATGCCATTGCCTTTTTTCTTTGGGACCTTAAAGTCTATTAGGATCCCCCATTCTCTAGGTGTCAGAAATAATCTCCTTCAATTCAGAGGCTGAGTCCACCCTGGCCCTGGGACTGTGTCCTCAACTGGGGGCTTCTGTGGGGCCATGGTATGTATCTGCATGGAGGACAAAGGTGGAGAAACCATCGTTACTCATCATCAGTCCACATGTTTCTGCTGACACTGCCCACAAGAGGTCCTTGACACAGAATACCGACTTGCTTAGTAAGCCTGTCTTATCTCCTGCTTCCTTGACCTTCTGGCCTCCTTCAGTGATGGCTCTCTGCTCTCCTTCACTGACAAGCTTCTCCAAAGACTCTCATCACCATGTCTCCACTTCTTCCCCTCCCAGTCTTCATTCACTATTCAACACACAGTGATGTGTATTCTGTTCCTACAACACACCCAAAATGTTCTGCTAAGATCGCCACTGGGCTCCACGTTGCTAAATCCAATAGATGCTCTTCTCTTCATCTTAGCTGATTTCCCGGCTATATTCAACTTTCATGACCCAACACTTTCTTACTTTTCTTTCTACAACGTTGACCACCTCCAAAAGTCATCCCTGATTTTTCTCTCATCTCCTTGATTTTACCTCTCCCCAAACATTTAATCTATCAAGTTCTATCAATTGTATTGTCAAAAATTACACATCAAGTCTATCAACTTCTCTGCAGTTCCGCTGCTAACACAGTGGCATATGCTACAATTCTCTCTCCCCTGGATGAGTGAAACAGTCTCTTCACTCATCTCTCTGCTTCCACACTTGCCTCCAACAATCCAGTCTCTGCACAGTAGATGTGGCATCCTCAGTTCTGTGCAACATCTCATCATGTCTGGCCCCAGGAAAATTCAGTTCTGTTTTTCTTATGAAAATCTTTGGTTTTGTAAAATATCCTTGATGTTTTCTGGCATATAGTTTTATTTATCTTCATTTTTACTGTCAAAAGACACATATAATCACACACACACAGAAACTCTCATTAAGGGCCTATTACTTGTAAATCATTAGCTTGATATAGTGAGACATAAAAAGTAACCTCATTCTTTTAAAAAATAACTTGATAACAGGGACTCTGGCTTAAGGAGCTCATGAATTGTTTGGAGAAAAAATAAAACAATGAAAATGTAAGCAAAGAGAAAAAGGTGTAAACAACAGTCCACCATAAAATATCATCACAAGATGGCACAAGATTAGTTGCCAAATTAAATATGAACAAATTATTTGCTACAGAAATTCACAGGAAGGAAAATACTGGAAGCTGGACTGGAAAAAAAAAACTTCAGGGAAGACAGAAAATAAATTTGAATTGGCCCCTGAAGAATGAGTAGGATTTATAAAAGCACAAAGAATTAAAAAGTCATAAAAGCTCAAGTAAACTAGTTTTGCTAAAGAAGAAAGTATGGTTTACTGAGTCATCAGAAAGAAGGCTCACACCAGAATGAGGTCAGCTCAGCGAGGACCATGAATGCCAGGGTGAGAAGTCTGACTGATTTTATAGGCAATGAGAGCCACTTAAGCATTCGATGTAGAGCTTCCCATGATCAATGTGGTACTTTAGGAAGATTATTCTGGCATGGTGTGAGACTGAAGGATGAGAGGAAGCTGTCACTAATCCACTTAGCCTCCCTATAGGGAGCTCTCATTTTTTTTTACATAAGCTTTGTGAACAGTTATCCTCCAACAACAGTTTCTGGATGAGCATCTCCAGGATGGTCATGGCTGCACGTATCTTGTTTAATTGGAAGAGACCACAGATAACTAAATCACAGGCTGACACTTTTATGATGAGACTGAAGAAGACAAGTCTTTACTCAGCCTGTGTCCACTGGGAAAGCAGGAGGTGCCCTCCACTCTGCTCCCTCCTCCCTTACATCCAGACAAAACACCAGCATCTCCAGGCCACCTCCCTTTGTTCCAGTCAGGTTCATCTGATGCTGTTCCTTACGTTCTCCTTATATCTGACATCACTGGTCATGTTATTAGGTCCTAAGACTTTGGGACTTCAGCTCCTTTGGCCTTGCCTTTCTTTGGCTATGACAACAATGGTCATCACTTTACAGCTGAGACAAAGATCAATTATTTGCATCTTGGTCTCTCCTCTTTACCTTTTAGGGCTTCATCCTCTGGGGCAGATGCTACAGAAAGAAGAATGCTGAAATGCTTTTGCTATGTGATGACAATAAGTTATTTCTACTCTTCAAACCCCTGTAGATCTATGGGCAGGTCTGTGCATTCCGTAGAACAATATCTTGAGAATGAAGCTCAAATTGCACTCAGTGCCATTCTGTGCCAGGCATAAAATATACCCGCCAGCAGAAAACTAGGGGATTGCAACTCCAACACTTCAGTCTCAGACTTACCTTTAGTTTATTAAACACTTTAAAGGATATAACAGTTAATGATGTATCTTCCTGCTCAAATATTATCAATATCTCCTAATATTTCCAAATAAAATCCTTTGAGAGGAAAGAAACTAATACTTTGGGGGATGTCTTAGGTACCAGGCCCTCTTCTAAGCAGTTTTCATACATTATTTATTTCATCTTCTAAACAACACTTTTAGGTGGGTACTATCCCCATTTTACTGATGAGGAAACTAATGTTGAAGAAGGTTAAGTAACTTGGCCAAGGTAACACAGAATGTAAGGAGTGGATTCAACTTAGCCCCATCTTCACTGTACCACCTGGTCCACTCTGCCTTCACATGGCATTCAGGGTCCGAAAAGTGTGGCCCCAAACTGCCTCTCCAATCTAGTACACATTTTCCCATCTTTTATTTTGTTATATATAAATCACAGTTGTTTGTCCAATCTAATTTCATGATTTCAAAAACATAACATCATAGAAAACCAACCAGCAGCAGTTGCTAAGCTGAAATACACATACTTTACAACCTAGCAATTCTACTCCTAGGTAAATACCAAGAGAAACATGCACGTATGTTCATCAAAGACAGGTACAGTACTCAGAGCAGCACTACTCACACGAGTCAAAAACAAAAACATGGGCATAACCCAAATATCTATCTACAACAGAAGGGACAAATATTTCTACAAGGAAAATATAAATTACAATGAGAACAAACTATAGCCATACACACGTATGAATCTCACAAACATAATGCTGTGTGAAAGAAGCCGGGCACGAAAAAGTATATGCTCTATGATTCCATTTATATGAAGTTCAGAAACAGGCAAAACTTAGCTGACCCACTGGAAGCTGGGACAGAGGTCATCTGTCCCCAGGTGGAGGGGAGCAGATATGACTGAAGAGAGATGACGCCTCAGCACAAATCAAGGTGGTGGCACCAAACTATATTAGAATCATCGTAATCTTCACAGGCATGACCTCACGCTGGGAAAAAAAAAAAAAAACAGTTTTACTAAAGAACATTCTTTTTTTTTGTGAGGAAGATCAGCCCTGGGCTAACATCCGTGCCCATCTTCCTCTACTTTATATGGGATGCTGCCACAGCATGGCTCGACAAGCAGTGCATCGGTGCGTGTCAGGATCCAAACTGGTGAACCCCCGGCCGTCGCAACGGAGCGCACGCACTTAACCGCTTGCGCCCGGGGCCGGCCCCTAAAGAACGTTCTTGATGGAACAGTAACTATTATTTATTTTTTAATTTTATTTATTTATTTATTTTTCCCCCAAAGCCCCAGTAGATAGTTGTATGTCATAGTTGCACATCCTTCTAGTTGCTGTATGTGGGACACGGCCTCAGCATGGCCGGAGAAGCGGTGCCTCAGTGCGCGCCCGGGATCCGAACCCGGGCTGCCAGCAGCGGAGCACGCGCACTTAACCGCTATGCCACGGGGCCGGCCCGTATGTTATTAACTTTATTAAATCTTGACCTTGAATATACCTCTTTTTAGTATTTTGATATAGTACGTAGTATGTGATGAAATGGGAAGTAGGCGGGAAGCACTTCTGTTACGCACTGAAGGACAATGGCTGTCTTGAGGAGAAGCATTTGTGTGACAATCTGAGCTGACCTAGCCACTCTTGATAGAACGTCATTTTTACTTAAAAGAATGACTGACAAACTGAGGTTATTCAGTTTTGGGTATTTGGCACACATTTTCTCAAAAATTACCTCCAAGAGCCTATCACTTCAAGGAAAACAACTGACGGTATTTGTTGACAATGACAAAATTCAAGCTCTCAGCCAAAATTATGGAAAACTTACACTTGATACAAAGAGCTTGACAGCTTTCCACTATGTAAGACTTTTCTGATAGGTCGGGGGTAGTGTTAAGCACTGTATGGTATTTTGTTTTGTTTTGTTTTCGTATAATGAAACGTGTCAACACTTGGAAGATCTGCAGAACTCAATGAGCAGAGGTCTAGAATAGTAAATCCTTAGAGACGGGAACAGTGGTTGCTTGGGGCCAGGTCAAGTGATGGAGCAGGAATGGGGAGAGATGCTAATGTGCTCGGGGTTTCATTTTGCGGTGTTGAAAATGTTCTAAAATTAGACTGTAGTGATGGTTGTAAAACTGTAAATATACTAAAAACTACTGCACTGTGTACTCTAAGTGGGTGAATCGTATGGTATGTGACATATATCTCAAAAAAGTTATAAAATAAAAACTCTACCACCGTAATAATATTGTAACATCTGGAGTTTATTTAAAAAAAAAAAAAAACAGGTTGTCAACACAAAGGCCATGGTTTGCTGACCCCTGTTTTATTGTACAATGTACCATCATCTTTGAGTTTATCATTCTAGAACATCTCTGGTGTCCAGTATTTCAAAGTCCATCTTTAATCTACTATTTTTTTATTCTCCCAACATGCCCTCCTTTTATCTGTGCATCAAAAAAATGTTCTTTAAAGTGAGAATTGCCTCTATTAGTAAAACGAGCTTACTTCTAACCAACACTCCACAATCAACACACACAACAACAACAATAAAAGATATCAGCTGAGGCTACAGTCATCTGAAGACTTGATTGAGGCTGAAGGATCTGCTTCTAAAATCACTCATGTGGCTGTTGGCACGAGGCCTCGGTTCTTCACCTCAAGGATTTCTCCATCTGTTGCCTGAGTTTCCTCATGACATGTCAGCTGACTTCCTCCTGAGCAAGAAATCCAAGAGAGAGCAAGGAAGACACCTCAGTGCCTTTTCTGACCCAGTTTCTGAAGTGTACAACATCACTTTCACTTTCTTCTATTTGTTAGGAGTGAGTAGTCAAGTTTTGCCCACACTCAAGGAGAGGGGAATTAGGCTCCACCTTTTGAAGGGAATAATATCAAAGAATTTGTGGACATATCTTAAAACCACCATAGCCACCTTGGCAGTATACAAACAGGCTCTCATCTCCTCTGTGGGAAGGCAGAGAAACTGGGGACCAGGCCCAAGACTTAATGGTCAGAACAGCCAAACTCCAAAGATGGATAAATTCCCAACAAAGGTAGGTCTGCTGTACCAAGGTCAGGGCCCGGTTGGGAAAATATGGATGGAGTTATCTAGATTGATGTCCCTGAAGATCCTGAATCCCCAGATTCCCCTGAACCCTCTGAGCCTCCAGAGGCAGCCCACTCCTTTCCATTATGCACTAACCTCCTGTCTCCCACTTGCTTGGAGATGATGCAGAGGCTGCTTCCCCACAAGACAATGTTCACCCACCCACCTCCATCTCAGTGGGGTGTGGATATTCAGGATCTGCCCTTCCTGGCCACCAGGACTTTAATCCCTACAACTGTGATTTAATCTCAAAATTAGGATTGAGTCACAACATAAGCCAGCTGCTGACACATTGAGGCTCACAAGGGAGCAAAGGGACTGTGCCCCAAGGAGCTACAAAACCTACCCAGCATGGACCAGCATAAGTCAGGAGAGCGTGTGTGAGACTGGAGTCTAGGGTGCTTGATCAAGAGGACTGGAAGATAAGTTGAATAAGGGAGAGTTGATCCATTTGCAAGCTCTTTCCTAGGATCCAGGATTCAACACTTACTCATCAAGAAAATGAATAGGCAAGCTACAGATTGGGGAAAATATTCTCAACACATGTATCTGACAAAAGAATTGTGTCAAGAATATATAAAGAACTTCTACAACTCAATAATAAACAGACAATCCAACTTTTTTAAAAGGACAAAAAACTTGAGTAGACAGTGAACAAAGAAGAAATGGCCAGTGAACACATGAAAAAGTTCTCAACATCATAAGTCATCAGTAAAATGCAAATTAACCCCATGAGATACTTCCACACACCCATTAGGATGGTTAAAATGAAAAAGACTGACAATACCAAGTGTTGGTGAAGATGAGAACCAACTGGAACTCTCATATTTTGGTGTGTAAAATGGTACAATCACTTTAAAAAAGTGTTAGTCAGTTTCTTAACTGAAACCCAGCAATTCCACTCCTAGGTATACATCCAAGAGCAACAAAAATTTACGTCCACAAAGCCTTGTACAAGAATGCTTGCAGGAGTTTCATTCACAATAGTACCAAAATTGAAAACAGCTCAGGCGTCCATCAATAGAAGAGATAAACTGTGGTATGGTCATATAACAGAAAACTACTTTGCAATGAAATGGATTGAATTATTAATACACACAACAATATAGATTAATCTCAGCAGTATTACGCTGAATGAGGAAAGCCCGACACAGACTAGTACATGCTGCCATTAGTACATACTTCCATTCAGAAATTCTAGCAGACAAAAGTAATCTATAGGGATAGAAATCAGAGTAATGGTTGCTTTTGGAGGAGGAACTGACTGGGAAGGGGCACAGGGGAACTCTCTGGGGCTGATGGACATGCTCTATATTTTGATAGGACTGTGAGTTACAAGGGTATATGCATTTGCCAAAATTGATTGAATTGTACACTTAAGATCCATGCATTTCACTATATGCAAATTATACTCTGATTAGGATAAGGAATAAAACTCATCATTTTTCCTTCCAAACCTCTTCCTCTTACCATTTATCTTAGTTAACACATCACCACCTATTTAGTATTCTTCAAGCCCAATTCATCCTAGACTTCTCTCTCCCTCTTCCTGCCACTGTCTCTCCCTCTATCACCAAACACTTTGGAATCCTTCTCCTAGAGAACTCTCAAATCTGTCACCTCATTTCCATTACTAATGACCCGGGCTTAGTTCACACCCCTGGACTAATGAAATAGACTTATAGCTGGACTTACCCTTTCCTAATTGACTCCTTACAATGCCAATAAAGTGATCTTCCTAAAATTCCTAATTTATTATGTCATTCCCTCACTAAAATCTTCTTCAATAGATTTACACTACCTGTGAAAGACTATCTAAATTCCTGGCAGAACAACATGGCAACAGTTACCTAGTCTAGTCTGTGAGCATGCCCAACAGATTTCATGTCCGAAGTAGTCTGGTCCCCAAGTAGAGGCCTGGCAGTCTCATCTTCTGTCTGATGAACTATGCATTTATGTGTCACGTTCAAGCATATAGCCTAGATTTCATAATCATCTCAGTTGAGTGACAAATTCTCATCCTCCTCCTTTAATGCCTCAGTGAAAGGAGTCCAACTCCAGCCACCAAGACTCAAACCCTGGAGGCACCAGTTCTCCCCACCCCTCATCAGCCACACCAGATGAGACAAAAAAGTCCTTCCCATTTAGCCTCAACAGCATCCATTGAGCTGACTGCCTGCCTTGTTCTAACGTCAGGACTGCAGCACCCCTCTGTAATTACGGCCGTTGCCTCTCAACCGGTTTTCTCCACTTTAAATGCAACTTAGAGGACTTACGCCCGACACATTAACATCTTGCATGGTTCAGATTTCAACATCCCAGAGATTCCCACTTTCCCTGGGTAGCACTATAACCGTTGCTTTACTTGGAGTTTTGTATTACAAATTTCAAAAAGATTAGCTTAAAAATGAGGACTCCCAGTGATCAAATCAACTCTCCATTTTTATGACTCACTTTATCTCAAAGTTAACGTCAGAGGCTGGTCTAACATCCCAGCAAAGTCTTACTTTCATGTCATTGAAAATGTCTCAGCAAAAATTGAACTGCCTTTGTTGGGGCTGCTGTTTATAAAAGAAATGTCCAGAGCATGGCAGGTGAGAAGATATTACCTCTGAGATGCCTTCTAACACAGATGTTTTTCTAATATTCAAGGTGGTAGATTAAAGATGGCCATAAATTGACACTCCTCCTATTAGAGGTGGGGTCTATGTCGCCTCCTTTTAAATTTGGGCAGGTTCTATAACTGCTTTGACCAACAGAATACTTCAAGCGTGATGCTGTGCCAGCTTCTAGGCCCAGCCCTTACGAGACAAGCAGCTTCCATTTCTTGTGTCTTGAAACAGTTGCTCTTGGAGCCCTCAGCCGCCATGTAAAAATTCCAACTGTCCTAAGGCCGCCGTGCTGGAGACACACGTAGGGAGGTCCTGAGACCACACGATAGAGAGAGATGCCCAGCCTGCCCCAGCTGAGGTCTCAGACATCACGGAGCATAAATGAATCTTCCTCACTGTCTTCTGTCTGAATTCCTGTCCTACAAAACTGCAAGGAATATTTATTTATCCAATGAATATTTACTGGATATCTACTATGTGTCAGGTTCCACTCTGCATGCTAGAGTTACACTGGTGAACAAAACTAACAGCTCCTGTCCTCTGGGAGCTGACAATGAATGATAAATATAAAAAGAGAAAAGCCAATAAGCCCCAGTTGGGCTCAAGAATTAACAAATGGTCTCAGTGCACAAGGTACACATGTACGCAGTGGTGGCAGGAGGGCAGCCCCACGCCTACTGGGACCTAGGCATGGAGCCCAGCACTGGCAGCCATAACTCAATTCCTATGGGGTAAAGGAGTCTTACTCTCTGCAAGACAATAGTCTCAAGCCAAACTTGAGGCTCGAGGTCCTTCTTCTTAAAAAGAAGCTGAAAAAGACAGCTGCCAACTGGGGCTAGGTGCCCTGACCTCACAGGAAGCCGTGGGCTTGAGGAGGCGAAGAACACAGAATCCGAACTAAACTGGGTCTGAGATTCCCAAATATGATCACAGAACAGAGCATCAAAATATCATAAGATCTGGTTCTGGGCTGGAGGCGGAGGACAACACGTGATGGCAACTATCAAACCATAAAACTGCTAGACAGGAGGGAAAGAGACAACTCATCCATAAAACTGTGCACCTGTTCCTGACATGTGAAACACACCCCACTGAAATGAAACACAGACAGAACCTCTCAAGTCCACCTAAAAGGCTTTGCCTACACAGAAGAAAAGCTGTAGTACTATTTTGTAAGCAAAGTTTGTGTTTTGGTGTGTCATCTATAGAGAGTTTTTATTCTTGTTCCTATAGGGTTTGATATTGCTATGGTGGGGAAATAAAACTCAGCAGCCTGCCGAGCATCAAGAGAGTCTGACAGTCACGGCCACTTGTGAGTCTACTTAGCTGGCTGGCAGCCACCGTGCAGCCCTGGAGAGGACCGTGGGCCAGCTCGCAGTGAAGACGGGTCTCCTCTTTAAGGGAGCCACTGTAACTCTAAGGAATGGACAAAAGCTACTATAAAACTGCAAGTATTCTCACACACAGATTTGACTACCTTAAGACAAAAATGAAATAGATGAGTGTTTTCAATAGTAAGTAAGTTTTTCATAACGTGATCGCAAGTAAAATAATTTCCTAACATACGTCTTTTAAATTCAGGTATGAATGGAACACATCAGGTGACCCTGGGTGACTTTTGCCTCATCTATTAGTGACGCAAATTAGTATCCAGGATCCAGCCATTTTATTATTTATGAAAAATAAAGCAATTGAAGTAAATAAATGTCTAACCACAGTTTGACAAGAACGTAGCCTGGAGGCAATATTGAACAGGCAAGAAGCGCAGAGTTCTGAAGCCGGAATGTTGAGTTTCCGACATTGACTCTGCCCGTAATAGGTGTGAAATCTTTGGGAGGCGACTTTGCTTCTCTGTGCCTGTTCCCTCATGTGCTCACACACTATATTGGCATTCATATATTATATTTTACAGGGGTCTTCAGAAATGAAACTGAGTAGTAGAGAAATACTTTGATAAGAATGTATTTTATTTTGTTTTGCTTCAAGAAAAAATACAAGAACATACCTTTACTGTGGCAATCTAATGGAGGTGCCCCTAAGAAGTCATTTCTAGATGGGACTGGGGACTTTGTTTTAACTTTAAAATAGGTAATCTTTCACAAGCTCGGGAAGCAACAACTGTATTTAAACGGAAAACTCTCCACAAGGGAAGAAGCAAACCACCCAGGGGCTGCATTGGTTTTGCAAGTGCCCCCTGACGCCGGCGCAAGGATGCAGGAAGCACCTCCTGCGTCGTTGTCCCACTCCCGACAGGACTTGGGGGCTCGGTCCTAAGTGAGCGGAGGGACCCCGTCCCACTCTGCACCAGCAACGCCTCGCTTTCCCTTCCTGCAAACAAGCCGGTGCAAATAACCTGGGGCCCCTGCGACCGCCTCGCTGCACTCACCTGCCGCTGCACAGCAGCTCGCAGCCCGGCCGCTTCGCCTCCCCCGGGCGGCCCCGACCAGGAGGCGGGGATAGGGGCGTGGCTTAGGGAGGGGCGGGGCTAGGGGCCGGGGCTCTTCCCCCGCCCACCTCACTGCGCCTGCGCCCAAGGGTGCGTGCGGGGCAGGGTGGGAGGTGGTGCCCCCGTGGTGGTCGGTGCTGATGTGGGTCCACCGGGTGTTTGCCGCCCCTCCTGTTCCGATCCTCTGAGCTTTCCAGCCGTCACGGCGCCCAACTCTGGTCACTCCTGCCGCCCCTCCGCCCGCCTGCGTCAGGTGCCAGCAACCAGCCGGAGTCTCCCCCGCGAGGTCAGACTACCTCCCCCTGCTCCTTTGGAGAACGTCGTGACGCCTCCTCGCCTGTGTCCCTGGCGCCTGGCTGGTTAGGTGTATCGTGTCGTTTAATCACCTCTGCAGCTGAGACAGTGAAACCAAGAAGTGAAGGAACTTGCTTCAAGTCACAGACCCAAAATGCGCTCCAGCTTGAAGTTGATTGCAGGCTGCCTGCCGCCGCCCTTCCACCTCGCGTGGCGCGCCCAAGTTGAGTGCCTAGCCAAGTGCCATGGGCTTTACCTGAGTTTTCACTGTTTCTTAAGCCCTGCGAGGGCGGTATTATCTCTACAGAGGAGTCTAAGTGACTTGTCAGTCCAGCTTTGTCTCATGGCAAAACCTGGGCCATTTAAAACACCGTATGTGGCCTCTGTGTTCCTCCACACCTTTTGTCTTAAATGGCTTTATTGAGGTGACTTACAAAAAGCCTGTACATATTTAAAGTGTACAATTTGATTTTTATGTATGTATGTATATGCCCCTGAAACCGTCACCACAATCAAGAGTGAACGTAGCCACCACCCCCAAAAGTTTCCTTCTGCCCATTTGCAATTCCTCCTCCCAGTCACAGACTGCCATGACCACTCCTCAGATAACCATAGATCTTCTTTCTGTCACTATAGATTAGTTTGCATTTTATAGAATTGTATTATGAATGTTTACTGTGTGCTTTTTTGGGAGGAGGAGAGTCGGGCTTAATTATTTTGAGATTCAGTAGTGTTGCTGAGTGTATCAATAGTTCATTTCCTTTTTATCACTGAGTAGTAGTCCGTTACATGGATATAGCACAGTTTGTTTATCCATTCACACATTGTTGGACTTTTAGGTTGTTTCCGGTTTCTGGTTTTTTTTTTTACAAACAAAGCTATCAACATGGTTCTTCATTTTCTTACTATTCAGTTTTGAAAGTTCTTTACATTATCGGGATATGTCTTTCCAGTTATATGACTCAATATTTTCTTCCAGTCTGTGGCTTAAAAGCATGTTTCAGAAGCAGACTTTTTAAATACTTCAAAAGCAAACTTTTTAAATTTTGATAAAGTTTAATTTATCAATTTTTATTTATAGATTGTGCTGTTGGTTCCATATCTAAGAAATTTTTTCCTAACCCAAGGCCCCAAAGATTCTGTCCACTTTTTCTCAAGAAATTTTATAGTTCTAAATTTTAAATTTATGTCTGCGATCTATGCTGTATTAATTTTCATATGTAGTGTGAGATATGGGTAGAAGTTAATTTCTTTGCATGTAGATACCCAGTTGTTTCAACCATTTGTTGAAAAGACTAGTTATTCTCTACCAAATTGCCTTTGCCACGTTTTTGAAAATCAATTGATCATATAAATGTGAGTTTATTTATGGAATGTCTATTCTGTTCATTGATTTATTTATCTGTATTAGCATTGATATCACATGGTCTTGATTACCATAGCTTTATAATAAGTCTTGAAATCAGGTCATTTAAATCTTTCAATTTTGTTCTTTTTTCTCGAAGTTGGCTTGGCTATCCTATACCCTTTGCATTTCAAAATGAATTTTAGAATCAGTTTGCCAGTTTTAACAAAAAAAATTGCACAGATTTTGATTGAGATTGCAATGAATCTATAGATAAACCTAGGGAAAATTGACACCTTAAAAATATTGAGTCTTGTGATCTGTGAAAATGGTATGTATCTGCATTTACTTACGTATTATGTAATTTCTCTCAGAAGTGTTTTGTAGTTTTCAATGTACAGGCCTTGCACATCTTTTGTCAGATTTAACTCTAATTATTTCATACTTTTTATGCTATTGCAAATAGTATTACTTATAAATTTTTAATGGTTTATTGCTAATATATAGAAATAAAATTGATTTTTGTATATTGATCTTATATCCTGAAAACTTGCTAAACCCGCTCATTAGTTTGAGTAGCTTTTTATACAATCTATAGGATTTTATTTGTAGACAATCATGTCATCAGTGAATAAAGACCATTATCTTCTTCCTTTTCGATCTGGACCTTTTATTTCTTTTTCTTACCTTAATTGTACTAGCTAGAACCTCCAGTACAATTCAGTGGGGGAATGGATGGTCTTTCCAATAAATGAGGCTGGGTCAATTGGATAGTCATACGAGAAAGCATGAACCTTGACCCCCATCTCACACAATACACAAAAATTAATTTCAGAACCTTCATGGACCTGAATGTGGAAAATGAGACAATAATACTATCAAAGAAAACATAAGACAATGTTAATTGTAAGGGCAGGCAAAGATTTCTTAAATGAGACACAAATAACAGTAGCTATAAAAGGTTAACAAATTAATTCAATTTAATTTATAAATTAAATAGGATTAACTTATACATTAATTAAATTAGTAGAACTTGTATTCATCAAGACACCGTTAAGAAAGTAAAAGGTAAATGACAGGCCAGGAGAAGATATTTGTGAAATGTATCTGACGAAGGACTCCTATAAATTGATAAGAAAACATCTGAATCAATTTTTTAGAGGAGAGGAGGGGCAGAAGGCTTGCATTGACCTTTACAAAAGAGGATAGCCAAAGGGCAAGGCATGATGAGAAGTCATTCAGTATCATTAGTCATCAAGGACATGCAAAGTAAAACCACAATTGAGATACCACTACAAACCAAGACTCTCAACCCCCACTGTGGTGCAACCACTTTGGAAAACTGGCAGTATTTGCTACAGCTATACTTACATGTTCATCCTACGACATAGCAGTGCCATTTCTGGGTATATACCCAATGTAAATGAGTGCTTATGTCCACCAAAAGACACGAATGAGAATGTTCATAGCAGTTTTATTCATAATGATCAAAAACTGGAAACAACTCCAATGTCCACCAGCATTAGAATGGATAACTATATTATGTTATATTCATATAATAGAATACTATTGTATAGAATGGAATACTACAACAAGGAAAAAGAAAAACTACTGCTACTTGCTCGCACTTGGATGAATATCACAAATACAGTGTTGATCAAAATAAGCCAACCACAAAAGGTTACATCTGTATGATTCTATTTGTATAAAGTTCATAAACAGGCAAAACCAACCCATGGTTACTTTTGATGGGGGAGTGATAATGACTGAGAGAGAGCACAAGCAAACCTATTGGGGTACCAGAAATGATCTATACCTTGATCTGTGTGGTGGCTAAGCAGATGTATACACATGTAAAAATTCACTGCTCTGCACCTAAGATTTATGTGTTTTATGTATAGATGTTATATCAACATAAAAGAAAACTGAAGTGTTTTTTCTGAACATAATTATTCAGCTCTGCTGATACGTACACATATTTCTGAGCCAAAGCTGCACTTTTGATCACTATAACTTTCTAGTAGGTTTGATATCTACAAAATAAGTTCAAGTCTTTTCTTCCAAAATTTTCTTGCACCTGTATGCTTCCAAGCTAAACTTTAGGATCAGTTTTTCAAATTCCTTAGAAAAATTCTACTGGGATTTTTATTGGTATTATGCGATATTTGTAGTTTATTTGAAGAGCACTTACATCTCTCCAGTATTGACTCTTTCCATCCAATCAACATGGTTCGTTTATTCAGGAATTTTCAATCAAGATTTAAATTATTCTTTATGTAGGGCTAGAACATGTTTTGGTATATTATGTATATGATGTATATTAAGTCATTATGGTTTCTGTTCCTATTATAGGAGAAATATTTGTCCCATTACTTCTCTAATCATTGCTGGTATATAAAAAGGCTCTTTTTCCCCCTATCTGGCCACCTTGCTGAACTCCTTCATTCATTTTAGGAGTTTTCCATTCGATTCTTTTAATTTCTAGGTTGTAAGTAATGTATTAAAATATTTTCTCCTTTATATGAGAATCTGACTTCTGATTAGCTTCCTAACTATGTTTTCCTGAAAACAGAAAGATGGTATCTGTAGACTATGTGACTAGGCAACTTTGCTTATAATAAAAATGACTCCTGGTTTGTAACTTTTGTCTGGACTGGGAGTCACCATGGCCTTAGGTTCCTTTTCTAACCCACCAGTCCCTTGTGGGGACCCTGGAAACCATGCCTATGGAGTTGTCACCAAAGATATTTTCGCGGGGGTCGGGGGCATGAGGTTTTTAAATCAGAGTGACTGCCTGGTGTAGCTCTTGTCTTCCTGCACCTGAGCCGTCTGCTGAGTGGACTGCAGTAAAGATTCCCACTGCTAGGAATATCTACACTGCCTTGCTAGCATGTGTGGTTCCTGCCCTATGGCCTTGAATAGGCCAGGATGCTATGTGGCCCACAGTGGTCTTGTGAATCTGAATTAGTTGAATCTAAGAAGACCCACCCCCTGGGCATTGCAGAGTGGTGGAGCAGTGGGCTAGACTTTCAGACCCTCGATGCAGTTTGACCAATGGACTGTGAGATAGAGGGGTGGGGAAGGAAAGCTGACAAGGCATTAGATGTCTGAGAGGGAGAGTCCATCTGCCTGTTCTCTGAAGTTGAAAACTCTGCGGCATATGACAAGAGATTAGGGCAGAAGCGGGCTGGAGTAAAACCAGATTCATACCAAGAGGAGACACTGCTCACTGTTTATGAAGGGGACCTGGGCCGAAACCCACTGCAGCTGAGCTACCGGGATAGGTTAATGTCTCGCTGGGAGGTTTGGAGGGGGACTGCGAAGACAAAAGAATGAACCTGAAGACCCCATGCTTGTGATGGGCCGCCACCTGATAAAGCAGGCGGAACTGCCAAGTTGACTGCAATTCCACTCAAACTTGAATCTACATGGAGAGAGGTTTGAGAGCACCCAAGCAGACAAAGGGCTGTGCGGTGGCCAGCAGCTCCAGGCAGAGCTACAATGACAGCAGTTTAATATGGTTTGGGGTCACCAATACAAGGTTAAAGAAAGCTCTCCATGTGTGGCAAAGGGTAACCCCAGGCCACCTAAACAGCATCCTGGAGTCTGACAACAGCTTTGGACCCAGAATGCTTGAGTCATTTTAAGGCTGCGCTGGAGCCTGAGCAGTGTCCTCTGCTGCCATCTAGTGAAAATTTATGGGAATGCAAACATTTTCAAAAGCGACGCAGATTTTTAAAGCAATCATTGGTTATTGTAAATGCCTAAGCTCTACTATTAGACTGGATAAAACTCTTGATTTGCGCTTAGTGTATAGGGAAAAACTACACTTTTTCTAAAAAGGTTAAATAAATTTCATTGTAGTATATTTGATTTGCTGAAAACTATGGTGTAATATCATTTGATATAAAATGCCTAGAATTCCCAGAATAAAGGGGGTATTTTAGGCATTATAAAGACAGATGGCCAAAGACTATTCCAGTTGCACAGGACATGGAGGGGACATCCTTACCCCACTGGTTAATACAAATCCTCGTGATCACAAAATGTGCTAACTTGTCCTTTTCTATGTTGAAAATGTCAGCCAAAGTCGTGGAGGTGGACTATGGGCAAAGGGTTAACGAACACTTCCGCATGAGAATCTAACCTTAGGTTATCTCCCTGAAAGTATGTGTCAACTATTTAACTAGGCAACATTGCTTACAGTAAAAATGATCATTAGTAAATTGCACCTGGACTGGCGAACCTCTAACTACCCGATGGGGAAACGATTGTTTTGAGCTTCCTGCGTGTGAAACTCTTGTAACTGGGCACGACTCGTGCAGAGACCCTGGAAGCTACGCCTGTGGAACTGTGAGATCGTCTCTGTGAGGCATGGGGCTTTACATCAAAGCAGTTCTCGTAAAGGCCCCAGTGTGGATCTCGACTCCTTGCACCTACTGAATGAAGTGCAGCAAGGACCTCGCTGCAAAGAACACCTGAGGCTGCTCTGTGATTGCTGCAGGTCCTGCCCTGTAGCCTTCTAGCTGCGCCGAGGAGGCCTGGGTCGTCTTGGGAGTCAGCAAAGCCTAAGAAGACCGCTGCGGGCCTTGCAGTGGTCATTACATCCACTGCCAAAAATGACTTTTGTTTTCTTTTTCCTTTCCATAACTATACTCATGTCCTTTTCATTTGTTATTTGTTATAGTTTGTTGAATGATAGTGAGCACAATGGTGGGAGGAGGGGTGCAGTGGGTGAGGAGGGGAGACAGAATGCCTTGTCCCTATATTTTATTTTTCCACTTTTTATTTGGAAATAATTTCAAACTTATAGAAAAGTTGCAAGAATACAAAGACATCCTAGAAAGACTTCACAGAGATTCACTGTTAACATTTTTCCACATTTGTTTTGTTTTTATTTTCTCTCTCTACATGTATGCATTTTTATTATCATTATTTGAGAGTAAGTTGCAGCCATCATATCCCTTTATCCTTATTATTTTATTGTGTATTTCCTAAAAAACAAGGCATCTACTTACATTATCACAGCATAATTCTCAAATTGGGAATTAAAATGAATACAGTGCTATTACCTAATTAACAGACCTGTGAAAATTTTTCCAGTTGTCCCAATATTGTTTTTTTTATAGCATATTTTTTCCCTGCTCCCAGATCCAGTCTTGTAGTCATCTCACTGCTTTTAGTTGTCATGTCCCTTTACTCTTCCTTAATCGAGAATAGTTCCTTAATCCTTTTTTGTCTTTCATGACATGGGCATTTTGAAGAGCACAGGCCTATTGTTTTAGCAGAATTTCCTTCAGTTTGGGTTTGTCTGAAGTTTCCTCACGGTCAGATTCAGGTTGGGGTCTCCACCCTTTAGGGAACTCCACTCTGGCCTCCCTCTAGCCACATCTCTCAAGCCTGGAGCCAAGGAGGCAAGCCCATTGGAGCCTGCCCACTCCCACTTGGTCCAGAGAGTAAATATTTTAGGCTTTGCAGGCTATATGATCTCTGTCACAACTACTCAGCTCTGCTACTGTAGCAAGAAAGCTGCCATAGATAATGTGTAAATGAATGAGCATGGCTATATTCAAATAAAATTTTATTTATAAAAACAGGTGGACGGCGCATATTTGGCCCATGAGTCAGTTTGCTTGACCCCTCTTCTAATCCATGCCCCAGCTACCAAGAAGTCCAGAATTCCACGCCCAAACAGCCTCAGCCCCGTTCCCAGAGTAGGCCTGTGAGGGCCTCTCTTCCCCGGGTCTGCCATAGTGAGACGTGGCATCTTGCCACTAAGGAGTGCGTTTCTCTAGGCTTGCGTGTGCCCAGGAGATGACAGTTTTGAGGAATGTGGACAGATTTGAACGCAGAGGTGGGGCCTTCACAGTGTGAGAAAGAGCTGAGAGTGAGAAGAGAAGGGGCAAAGAGCTAGCCGGGTCGGCTCCCCTCCTCTCACCATGTCTGGTGCAAGACTCCAAGGAGCCTAAGAATTACATTCGCATCTGGCCTTCCTGGTCAGTGTGAAGGGTTAGTTTATCCAGAGAAAAAGGAGTGACATATGTTATTCAACCATTTGTTGCTTGATTTATATGTATATATATTTGAACATTTAGCTATATGGTACGTGGTCTCTATTTGCACTTTGCCCCAGCCCCATAGTGCAAGGGCAGCCTGTGTGACAGCATGAACACTTCTCAGAACAGCCTCAGCGGGCTGACTGTTCCCCACAGGTGTTTACCTGTGAAGGGAACCTGCAAACTGGCTCCTGGCTCCACTCTGCCCCGGGAGAATCAGGGACGATCTGTGACAAGGCCTCCCAGCCTTCCTTGCCTGCAGCCACTTGGGTCGGCAAAAGACCCCAGGTTCAGTGCTCAGCTTCTAAGCAACAGAACAAGGAAGATACTAACGGGCCAATTCTCATTCTTCCCACTTTCTACTTCTAGACTGTCTTTTCTTTCTGGTTTATCTAACTGATTTCTTTGGACCTCTTCATATTTGAACAACCAATTCCCCTGACAGACTTCAGACCCCTGGAGGTTTCTGCATCTCCCTCTCTCATTCATGTAACACACCCCCACCATGACTGCCACCACCCCTGCCATCGCCACGCTGCCATAGCTGCCTCTGGTCAGCATGGGGCCTTAAGGCACCTGTCCCTTAACCAGAACACTCCAGAGCCAGGAGATGTTGTAGGGGTGCCATCTTACTAACACTAGTGCACACTCATGTCCAGACACTTTGGAATTCCAACCAAGTAAATAACACCAATATGGTACCCGGATCTCGTAAGTAGTGAGGTGTATCTGGAAAGATAAGCAGTTCTTTAAAATGTTACCTCATGAAGTACCTCCAACTTTTAATATCTTTTAGAGGAAAGTAATGTATGTAAAGTATTAATCTAAATATCACTTCCAATAACATAATACTTTTGGTAAGGCATCCGATAACATCGAAATTTAAGAATTACTGCTATGCAATTTACATAATTCCTATAATATAGTAGCATATAATTTACTGTTATATAATTTACTATTAGTTTGCTGAATTTTTTAACTTTTGTCCTAAAATTGTTTTCTATATATATAAACTCTAAAAGTTGTTCCATTGTAATTTGTTTCTTTTTATAATGCTTTGAATCTCCAGAAAAAGGTCTTTTTTATGACAGTCTTTTGCAATAATATATTGATTAATTACTCTATCATTTAAAAAAAAATTTTTATTGAGGTCATAATGGTTTATAACATTGTGAGATTCCAGTTGTACATTATTATTTGTCGGTCACCATATAAATGTGCCCCTTCACCCCTTGTGCCCACCCCCCAACTCCCTTCCCCCTGGTAACCACCAAACTGTTCTCTCTGTCCATGTATTAGTTGATATTCCACATATGAGTGAAGTCATACAGTGTTTGTCTTTCTCTGTCTGGCTTAGTTCACGTAACATAATACCCTCCAGGCCCATCCATGTTGTTGCAAATGGGACGATTTTGTCTTTTTTTATGGCTGAGTAGTATTCCATTTTATATATATACCACATCTTCTTTATCCAGTCATCTGTCGACGGACACTTGGGTTGCTTCCACATCTTAGCTATAGTGAATAATGCTGCGATGAACATAGGGGTGCATAAGCCTCTTTGGATTGTTGATTTGAGGTTTGTTGGGTAGATACTCAGTAGTGGGATAGCTGGATCATAAGGTATTCCTGTTTTTAATTTTTTGTGTGTGTGAGGAAGATCAGCCCTGAGCTAACATCCATGACTATCTTCCTCCACTTTATGTGGGACGCCGCTACAGCATGGCCTGACAAACAGTGTGTCAGTGCACGCCCGGGACCCAGACCTGGGCCGCCAGCGACAGAGTAAGTGCACTTAACTGCTACACCATGGGGCCAGCCCTGTTTATAATTTTTTGAGGAATCTCCATACTGTTTTCCATAGAGGCTGCACCAATTTGCATTCCCACCAGTAGTGGATTAGGGTTCCCATTTCTCCACAGCTCCTCCAACATTTGTTGCTTTTTGTCTTGGTGATTATAGCCGTTCTAACGAGTGTAAGATGATACCTTGTTGTGGTTTTAATTTAAATTTCCCTGATGATTAGTGATGTTGAGCATCCTTTCATGTGCCTGTTGGTCATCTGTATATCTTCTTTGGTGAAGTGTCTGTTCATTTCCTGTGCCCATTTTTTGATTGGGTTGTTTGTTTTTTTTGTTATTCAGTTGTGAGTGTTCTTTATATATTATGGAGATTAATCCCTTGTCAGATTTATGGTTTGCAAGTATTTTTTCCCAGCTGGTGGTTTCCCTATTCATTTTGATCCTGGTTTCATTTGCCTTGTAGAAGCTCTTTAATCTGATGAAGTCCCACTTTTTTATTTTTTCTTTTGTTTCTCTTGTCTGAGTAGACATGAAATTCAAAAACATCCCTTTATGGCTGATGATGAGTAGTGTACTACCTATATTTTCCTCCAGGAGTTTTATAGTTTCAGGTCTCACCTTCAGGTCTTTGATCCATTTTGAGTTAATTTTTTTGTATGGCAAAAGAAGATAGTCTACTTTCATTCTTTTCATGTGGCTGTCCAGTTTTCCCAGCACCATTTATTGAAAAGAGTTTCCTTTCTCCACTGTATGTCCTTAGCTCCTTTGTCAAAGATTAGCTGCCTGTAGATATGAGGTTTTATTTCGGGATTTTCAATTCTGTTCCATTGATCTGTGTGTCTGTTTTTGTACCAGTACCATGCTGTTTTAATTACTATCACTTTGTAGTATGTTTTGAAGTCAGGGATTGTGATGCCTCCAGCCTTGTTCTTCTTTTTCAGGATTGCTTTAGCTATACGAGATCTTTTGTTGCCCCATATGAATGCTACTGTTCTTTGTTTTATTTCTGTGAAGAATGTCCTTGGGATTCTGATTTGGGATTGCATTGAATCTGTAGATGACTTTAGGTAGTATGGACATTTTAACAATGTTTATTCTTCCAATCCAAGTGCATGGAATCTTTTTCCATTTCTTTATGTCATCATTGATTTCACTCAGTAATGTCTTATAGTTTTCCTTGTATAGGTCTTTCACTTCCTTGGTTAAATTTACTCGTAGATATTTTATTCTTTTTGTTGCATTTGTAAATGGAATTGTCTTCCTGAGTTCTCTTTCTGTTAGTTCATTGTTGGTATATAGAAATGCAACCGAGTTCTGTAAGTTGATTTTATACCCTGCCACTTGGCTGTAGTTGTTGATTATTTCTAATAGTTTTCCAATGGATTCTTTAGGGTTTTCTGTATATAAGATCGCGTCATCTGCAAACAGTGAGAGTTTCACTTCTTCATTGCCTATTTGGATTCCTTTTATTCCTTTTTCTTGCCTAATTGCTCTGGCCAGAACCTCCAGTACTGTGTTGAATAAGAGTGGTAAGAGTGGGCTCCCTTGGCTTGTCCCTGTTTTCAGAGGGATGGGTTTCAGTTTTTCCCCATTGAGTATGATGTTGGCTGTGGGTTTGTCATATATGGCCTTTATTATGTTAAGGTACTTTCCTTCTATACCCATTTTGTTGAGAGTTTTTATCATAAGTGCATGTTGGATCATGTCAAAAGCCTTCTCTGTATCTATTGAGATGATCATATAGTTTTTATTCCTCGTTTTGTTAATGTGGTGTATCACATTGATTGATTTGTGGATGTTGAACCATCCTTGTGTCCCTGGTATAAATCCCACTTGATCATGGTGTATGATCTTTTTAATGTATTGCTGGATTCTGATTGCCAATGTTTTGCCAATGTTTGTTTGTGTTCATCAGCGATGTTGGCCTGTAATTTTCCTTCTTTGTATTGTCCTTGCCTGGCTTTGGTATCAGAGTGATGTTGGCCTCGTAGAATGTGTTGGGAAGTATTCCATCTTCCTCTATTTTTTGGAATAGTTTGAGAAGGATAAGTATCAAGTCTTCTTTGAATGTTTGGTCAAATTCTCTAGAGAAGCCATCTGGTCCTGGACTTTTATTTTTTGGGAGGTTTTTGATTACTGTTTCAATCTCTTTACTTGTGATTGGTCTATTCAGGTTCTCTATTTCTTCTTGATTCAGTTTTGGAAGGTTGTATGAGTCTAGCAATTTATCCATTTCTTCTAGATTCTCCAATTTGTTGGCATATAGTTTTTCATAGTATTCTGTTATAATCTTTTGTATTTCTGTGGTATCTGTTGTAATTTCTCCTTTTTCATTTCTAATTTTATTTATTTGAGCCTTCTCTCTTTATTTCTTGGTGAGTCTGGATAAGGGTTTGTCAATTTTGTTTATCTTCTCAAAGAACCAGCTCATTGTTTCATTGATCCTTTCTACTGTTTTTTAAATTTCATTTTCATTTATTTATGTTCTGATTTTTATTATTTCCCCCCTTCTGCTGACTTTAGGCTTTGTTTCTTCTTATTTTTCTAATTCTGTTAGGCATAGTTTGAGGTTGCTTATTTGGGCTTTTCCTTGTTTGTTAAGGTGGGCCTGTATTGCTTTGAGTTTCCCTCTCAGGACTGCTTTTGCTGCATCCCATATGAGTTGGTACGGTGTATTTTCATTTTCATTTGTCTCCAGCTATGCTTTGATTTCTCCTTTAATTTCATCAATCATCCATTGGTGGTTTAGTAGCATATTGTTGAGTCTCCACAGCTTTGTCACTTTCCCAGTTTTTTCCTTGTAGTTGATTTCTAACTTCATGGCATTATAGTCTGAAAAGATGCTTGTTATGATTTCAATCTTCTTAAATTTATATAAGCATGCCTTGTTTCCCAACATATAGTCTATTCTTGAGACTGTTCCATGCACACTTGAGAAGAATGTGTAATCTGCTGTGTTTGGATGGAGTGCTCTGTATATGTCTATTAAATCAATCTCATTTAGATTTTGTTTGGGTCCATTATTTCCTTATTTATTTTCTGTCTGGGTTATCTGTCCATTGATGAGAGTGGGGTGTTAAGATCCCCTGCTACTATTGTGTTGTTGTTAATATCTCCTTTTAGGTTTGTCAATAGTTGCTTTATGTACCTTGGTGTTCCTGTATTGGGTGCATATATATTTAAAAGTGATACGTCTTCTTGGTGGAGTGTCCCTTTTATCATTATATATTGCCCCACTTTGTCTCTCATTACCTGTTTTATCTTGAAGTCAACTTCGTCTGATATGAGTATGGCAACACCTGCTTTCTTTTGTTTGCCATTAGCTTGGAGTATTGTCTTCCATCCTTTCACTCTGAGCCTGTGTTTGTCTTTAGAGCTGAGATGTGTTTCCTGGAGGCAGCATATTATTGGGTCTTGTTTTTTAATACATCCCACCACTCTGTGTCTTTTGATTGGAGAGTTCAATCCATTTACATTTAGGGTACTTATTGATATATGGGGTCTTATTGTTATTTTATCGCTCTTTTTCTGGTTCTTTTGCATTTCTTTTGTTTCTTGTCCCATGTGTTTCAGACTACCAATTTAGTTTGGTAGTTCTGTAAGGGAGTTCCCTTAGTTTTCTCTTTCTTTATCATGTGTGATTCTGTTCTGGTTATTTGATCAGTGGTTACCATGAGGTTCGTATAAAAAATATCTTGTATGTGATAGTCCATTTTTTGATGGACTCTTATTCTCTTAGACTAAGTTGATTCGATCCCTTTCCTCTTCCCTTTCTAAGTTATTGCTGTCATATCTTATTCCTTCCTGTGTTGTGAGTTTGTGTTTAACATGATGAGGTTTTATTCATGCTTGGTGCTTACCTTCCCTTGATCTTTTTCTTGTGTGTGTGAGGAAGATAGGCCCTGAGCTAGCATCTGCCAATCTTCTTTTTTTTTCTTTTTTTGTTGAGGAAGACTGGCCCTGGGTTAACATCCATGCCCATCTTCCTCCACTTTACGTGGGACGCCTGCCACAGGCCACATGACCTGACAAGCGGTGCGTGGGTGTGCGCCTGGGATCCAAACTGGCAAGCCCCGAGTCACTGCACTGGAGCACGTGCATTTAACCACTTGCACCACTGGGCCAGCCCCTGATCTTTGGTTTTATATTGAAGTGTTTGCTAATCTATTTTGATAGGGCCGGCCCTGTGGCTTAGCGGTTGAGTGCTCGCGCTCCGATGCTGGCGGCCTGGGTTTGGATCCTGGGCGCACACCGACGCACCGCTTCTCCGGCCATGCTGAGGCCGCGTCCCACATACAGCAACTAGAAGGATGTGCAACTATGACATACAACTATCTACTGGGGCTTTGGGGGAACAATAAATAAATAAAATTATAATCTATTTTGATAGAGGACTGCATTTTTTCTGGTTTTGTTGACCTATTTTCCTCCTTGTTCAAAACTTTGAATCCCCTTTCTCTTTTTTTCCTCAGGTATGCGGGCCTTCTTGAACACTTCTTGTAGTGGGGGTCTTGTGGCAATGAACTCCCTTAGCTTTTGTTTATCTGGGATAGTTATTATTTCTCCATCATATCTGAAGGATATTTTTGATGGATAGAGTATTCTTGGCTGAAAGTTTTTGTCCCTCACAATTTTGAATATATCGTTCCACTCTCTCCTAGCTTGTAAAGTTTCTGTCAAGAAATCAGCTGAGATCCTGATAGGAAATCCTTTGTATGTTATTTATTTATTTATTTTTGTCAGGCTGCCCTTAATATTTTTTCTTTGTCATTGACTTTTGCCACCTTTACTACTATATGCCTTGGAGAGGGTATTTTTGTGTTGATATATTTAGGAGATCTATTGATTTCATTCACTGGTATTTACAGCTCCTTCCCCAGGTTTGGGAAGTTCTCAGATATTATTTCTTTGAACAAGTTCTCTGCTCCTTTTTCCCTCTCTTCTCCCTTGGAATATCTATAATCCTTATGTTGGATTTCCTAGAGTTGGATATTTCTCAGAGAGTTTCTTCATTTCTTTTTAGTCTTAGTGCTCTTTCCTCCTCCATCTGGAACATTTCTGCATTGCTGTCCTCAATATTACTAATTCTTTCCTCTATATTGTCGGCTCTGATGCTTAAGGTTTCCAGATGTGTCTTTATCTCCTCTATTGTATTTTCATCTCTAAGATTTCTGATTGGATTTTTTTTTACGGTTTCAATCTCCTTTGTGAAGAAACTCCTGATTTCATTGAATTGTCTGTCTGTGTTTTCTTGTATTTCATTAAGCTTTTTTATGATGGCTATTTTGAATTCTCTGCCATTAAGATTATACATTTCTGGGGCCGGCCCCGTGGCTTGGCAGTTAAGTGCATGCGCTCTGCTGCTGGCGGCCTGGGTTCGGATCCCAGGCGTGCACCAATGCACCGCTTCTCTGGCCATGCTGAGGCTGGGTCCCACATACAGTAACTAGAAGGATGTGCAGCTATAACATACAACTAGCTACTGGGGCTTTGGGGGAAAAATAAATAAATAAAATTATAAAAACAAAGATGATACATTTCTGTGCTTTCTGGGTTGACTTCTGGGTGCTTGTCATTTTTCCTTTTGGTCTGGAGATTTAATATATTTTTGCATGGTGCCTGTCAGTGTTGGCTTACTTTTCCTCATAGTGAAAATATATGGTCGCAGTTTCCTTTTGCTGCTGCTGGTTGGGAGTCAAGGGGCGTATATTCTGGCCTGCCTCAATCTGCAGGCACTCTTGTCACCCCTGGCTGATCTGAGGCTGAGTGGAGGTTGCTGGGGGGGGTAAGTGTGGGAACAGCTGGAGCTGGAGTGTGGGAACAGCTGAGACTGGAGTGCAGGTAGGCTGAAGCAGCTGGGGCTTGGGTGCATGTGGGTTGAAGCAGCTGCAGCTGAAGTGCCGCTCGGCCAAAGAAGCAGGGGCTGGAGTGCCACTGGGCCGAAGAAGCTGGACCTGGAGTGCACTGAGCTGAAGAAGGAGGAGCTGGGGTGCCACTGGGCCAAAGAAGCTGGAACTGGAGTGCTGTGGGCCGAAGTTGCTTGTGCCAAGTTAGCTGGAGCCTAAGCACAGGCCAAGCCAAAGCCACTGGAGCCAGGGAATGGGGGGCAGTCCAGCCAAAGGAGCTGGGGCCGTGACATGGGGAAGCCAGGAAAGCTGGGGCCGTGGCTTGGTCCAGCCAGAGCAGCTGGGGCTGTGGCCTGGTGGGGCCTGAGCTGCCACTGCCTCTGGTGCGGGGACACAGGTTCGCCTTGCTGGTGGTTGGGCCCGGGCACCTGGGGACCACTGCCTGTGGGGGTGGGGCATGGTCATGCTGCCCCTGTTGGTGGGGCCTGGGCTCCTGGGGGCTGCTGATTCTGGGGATGGGGTTGAGCTGAAGCACCACTGTGCTGAAGCGCCAGTCGGGTGGGCCGGGTGGGGGAGGGGTGCTTACTTTCTCCTCCCCTATCTCAGAGGTTTCTCACCTTGCTGTCACTCTCTGCTCTCCTGAGGGGCTAGCTGGTTGAAACTACCCTCGCAACAGTTCAGCTCCCTCCGTAGGGGGATCCCTTCAGGCCGTGAGGGGTTTTGGAGAGCTCCAGGTTTTCACGCGGTGACCCGCCCCTCCCCCTCCTCTGAGAGCTGCGTGGTCTCAGTCTCTGGGACGCAGTCCTTGGGGAAGGAAAGGAGCTCCTCTAACCCCCTTCCAATTCCTCTGGGGATTCCAGCACCTCCATCCTCGGGTGTATGGCTGCCTGAGTGCCTCAGATGTCGCCTGTGTTGTGTGAATAGCTTCTGTTGGAATATGAATGCCATTTTTGTTGTGTCTTAGAGGGGGAGTGTTCAATGGGGGAAGCTCACTCCACTATGATGCTGACATCACTCAGTTGTCTTTTCATTTTGATCCTCATTTCCTTTGCCTTGCAGAAGCCCTTTAGTCTGATGAAGTCCCACTTGTTTATTTTTTCTTTTGTTTCCCTTGTCTCAGTAGACATGGAATTTGAAAAGATCCCTCCAAAACTGATCTCAAAGAGTGTTCTGCCTATATTTTCTTCTAGGAGTTTTATAGTTTCAGGTCTTACTTTTAAGTGTTTGATCCATTTTGAGTTAATTTTTGTGTATGGAAAAAGATAATGGTCTACTTTCATTCTTTTGCATGTGGCTGTCCAATTTTCCCAGCACCATTTGTTGCAGAGACTTTCCTTTCTCCATTCTATGTTCTTAGCTCCTTTGTTGAAGATTAGCTGTCCATATATGTGTGGTTTTATTTCTGGACATTCAATTCTGTTCCACTGATCTGTACGTCTGTTTTTGTACCAGTACCATGTTGTTTTGATTATTATACCTTTGCTGTATATTTTGAAGTGAGGGACTGTGATGCCTCCTGTTTTGTTCTTTTTTCTCAGGATTGCTTTAGCTATTTGGGGTCTTTTGTTGCCCCAATGAATTTTAGTATTCCTTGTTCTATTTCTGTGAAGAATGTCATTGGAATTCTGATTGGAATTACATTGAATCTGTAGATGGCTTTAGCTAGTATGGACATTTTAACCATGTTTATTCTTTCAATCCATGTGTATGGGCTGTCTTTCCATTTCTTTATGTCATCATCGATTTCTATCAACAATGTCTTATAGTTTTCATTGTATAGGTCTTTCACCTCCTTGGTTAATTTTATTCCTAGATATTTTATTCTTTTTGTTGCGATTGTAAATGAGATTGTATTCTTGAGTTCTCTTTCTGACAGTTCGTTATTAGAGTATAGATAATGCAACTGATTTTTGTAAGCTGATTTTGTACCCTGCAACTTTGGTGTCGTTGTTGATTATTTCTAATAGTTTTCTGATGGATTCTTTAGGGTTTTCTATATGTAAAATCATGTCATCTGCAAACAGCGAGAGTTTCACTTCTTCATTGCTTATTTGGATTCCTTTTATTCCTTTTTCTTGCCTAATTGCTCTGGCCAGAACCTCCAGTACTGTGTTGAATAAGAGTGGTGATAGTGGGCACCCTTGTCTTGTTCCTGTTCTCAGAAGGATGGGTTTCAGTTTTTCCCCATTGAGTATGATGTTGGCTGTGGGTTTGTCATATATGGCCTTTATTATGTTGAGATACTTTCCTTCTATACCCATTTCGTTGAGACTTTTTATCATAAAGGGATGTTGGATCTTGTCAAAAGCCTTCTCTGCATCTATTGAGATGATCATATAGTTTTTATTCCTCATTTTGTTAACGTGGTGTATCACGTTGATTGATTTGCAGATGTTGAACCATCCCTGTGTCCCTGGGATAAATCCCATTTGATCATGGTGTATGATCTTTTTAATGTATTGCTGGATTCTGTTTGCCAATGTTTTGTTGAGGATTTTTGCATCTGTGTTCCTCAATGATATTGGCCTGTAATTTTCCTTCTTTGTATTGTCCTTGCCTGGCTTTGGTATCAGAGTGATGTTGGCCTCATAGAATGAGTTAGGAAGTATTCCATCTTCCTCTATTTTTTGGAATAGTTTGAGAAGGATAGGTTTTAAATCTTCTTTGAATGTTTGGTAAAATTCTCCAGAGAAGCCATCTGGTCCTGGACTTTTATTTTTTGGGAGGTTTTTGATTACTGTTTCAATCTCTTCACATGTGATTGGTCTGTTCAGATCCTCTATTGCTTCTTGATTCAGTTTTGGAAGGTTGTATGAGTCTAAGAATTTATCCATTTGTTCTAGATGTCCAATTTGTTGGCATATGGTTTTTCATAGTATTCTTATAATCCTTTGTATTTTTGTGGTGTCCATTGTAATTTCTCCTCTTTCATTTCTAATTTTATTTATTTGAGCCTTGTCTCCTTTTTCCTTAGTAAGTCTGGCTAAAGGTTTGACAATTTTGTTTATCTTCTCAAAGAACCAGCTCTTTGTTTCATTGATATTTTCTACTGTTTTTTAATGGTGACAAAGGGGCCATACTAATGTAAGGTGCTAATCACAGGGAAAATTGGGCATGAAGTACATGGGAACTCTGTATTATCATCACAATTTTCTGTAAATCTAAAACTATTCTAACATTAAAATTTTATTTAACAATTTTTTAAAAATAAAGACAGGGCTCCCTGATATCAATAAGCCTCGTGAAAATGCATTCATTAATAATCAGAGGAAGCACCCCCCACATGCTTGTACATGCACACACACACACACACACACACACACACACACACAACTCAGGCATAGGGAGGGAGCCCAGGATCTGACTCTGACATCACAATGAACAGAATCCAAAAAGCAATTACACTGCCAAGTATTATGCTAAAACAATTATTGAAATTGCTAGTCGAAAACAGTTAATGGAATAATTAAGACAGATTGACCTAAAAGCTGATTTAAAATTAACCTGACACGTGCATGCTATCTAAATAAAGACTCTCTCCTATGAGCTAGCTTCTCATTAAAATCAAATTCCACTGGGAGAAATTACACACTTGCACCGTGATTGGGAAGAACAGGCCGCGTTCACTCAACCACTGATGGAACTGGAGGGTCATCAGACGAGGTAAATGGAAATGAGTGTCCTGTCCTTCCAGGTGCGCTGCTATCTGTCTCAGTAACAAGCCACCTCCCTCCCATTTTTCCCTTTGGAAATGATGGAAACTCATTAAAATTGCGTCAGCTCAGGACCCCAAACCACTGGGTGCCTGAGTGGGCACATCTGAAGCTTCCAAAGGGAAAGATCGGAAGGGAGGGGCCGTGGGCTGGGCTCCCGTGGATGCACTGAGGGCAGGGAAGGGAGCTGAGCAGATCTGAAAATGAGGTCCCTCAAGCACTCGAGGAAACTCGATGGCTTCCACCCCTCGTTTCTCTAAAGGTGAGAAAACCCACGCTTGTTGGAGACCAAACTCCAGGCGGGTGGCAGAGGCAGGAGCTCTTTTCAGCGTAATGCTTTTCCCCGCCCAGCACCTTCTCCTTTCCACTGCCGTATCCAGATGGAAAGAACTCATGGTGAGGTTTGTGGGTCTACAGGCCTGGATCACACCTTGCTCCTGAGTTTAGCCCAGGGGTGTCCCAGTCTGAGTGAGCAGTTTTCGCTTGTCCCCATATCCCTAGCTGGCTGCCTGCCACTGGCCAACCTAGGATCCTGTGGTGTGTGCGCCTATGCGGGGGGACGCACCTGAGAAGGCCCGCCCTGCTGGAGGAGGGTCATGGCCACCCCTCCCTCCGAGGGCCCTGGCTCCTTGCAAGAAGGTCTCAGCTGATGTCTGGAACACAGGGATGCAGGCTCCTTGTTCCTTGTAAACCCTTGGAGTTACCTTGATAACATTTTTTTAAATGGATCCCCTGCTCAGCATTTTTATGAGATAAAGAATTTCCCCTATTAAAATTATTCAAGTTTAGTAATAACATATTATTGGGACAAGCAGGAAAACACAGGATACTCCAAAACGATCCATTACTTGGAGGATTTTAAAATTCTAATGAGAGAAACCACTCTCTCTCATTGTTCATCCTCTTGGCCATCAGCAGGATTAGTCTGGGAGGAGGACAAGGCAGGAATTGGCTGCATTCCTTATTTATCCCTCTGATTTCTCCAGAGTTTTTCTTTTCTTCAAAGAGACATCTCTGGGCTCTGCAGGGCTTGTCAGTCGTGATGTCAGGCGACTCTGAGACTGTGCAGAGCAGGAGGATGAGAACAGGGGAGGGAGAGGAGGAAGAGATGGGACCATCACTTCCCATCACAGGCTGAGGCTGAGTTAATCTCCACCTAGGTCAGGATCCCAGGAATCGGATGTCATCAGCCTTGTCACACCGTGGGAGTTGGGAACAGGGAACAGCCAAGGTGCCACGGCCACTTTCAGAGAAATAAACAAAGTGGGAGGGCACCACTGGGAGCCAGTTTGAAAATGGTCACTAATGTGAAATAATAAGACACACTTTTCAGAAAAGTGAAGACAATTCTTTTGGTTCTCAGACTTGCAAACACTATGTGTTCTTCAGGAGCAGACTGAAGCCGTTGACCTCTAGGGTGATTGTGAAAGGAATCTGGGCTCCATCACTGTTTCTGAATAAGTCAGAACAGTCCAGCACTCACTCCTTGACAATGCGGAAGATGACCAGCGTCCAGGTGCTGTGGAGTCGAGACCTCTATCACTCAGAGCATCCTGCCAGGCAGAGGGGGCTAGCCTGGTGGCCACTAGACCTTTATCAGATGTGGGATTTGCAAATATTTTCTGCCATTTTGGATTGTGGATTATCTTTTTTTCCTTCTTAATATTCTCCTTTTATGCACAAAAGTTTTTCATTTTGAAGAAGTCCAATTTGTCTAATTTTTCTTTTGTTGCTTTTGCTTTTGGTGTTATATCTAAGAAATCATTGTCAAATTCAAGTCACAAAGATTTACTCCTATGTTTTCTTCTATGAGTTTTATAATTTTGGCTCTTTTATGTAGGCCTTGGATCCATTTTGAACTCATTTTGTGGATGGTGTGAGGTAAGGGTCCAGCTTCACCCTTTTGCATGTGGGTGTCCAGTTGTTCCAGCACCTGTACTAACTGTGGGTTTTTCGGATTTTTCCTCATGTATGATTCTATCTGCATAAAGAGTCATAAAGAGGCAACTCTATTGCATTTCCAATTGTTGTGATTATTATTTTTATTTTATTTCAAACTGTCTGTGCCTTTATATTTAAAGTGCAATTTTTGTAAATAGTATACATTTGGGTCTTATTTTTATATCCATCCCAAGAATCTCGGCCTTTAACTGAACTCTTCGGTCCACTAATGTGTAAAATGATGAGCAAACAAGATGGTGGGATAGGAGTTTCCAGCACAGGTTGTTCAGCAACAGCCTTGAACAAAAAGAACAAAGTTGGAGGCATCACACTTCCTGACATCAAAATATACTACAAAGCTATGGGGGCCGGCCCGGTAGCATAGTGGTTAAGTTCACCTGCTCCACTTCAAAGGCCCAGGGTACACAGGTTCAGATCCTGGGCGCAGACCTACACACTGCTCATCAAGCCATGCTGTGGTGGTGCCCGACATACCAAAAATAGAGGAACATGGGAACAGATGTTAGCTTAGGGCTAATCTTCCTCACCAATATATATATATATATATACTACATATATATATATACTATATATATATATATACTACAAAGCCATAGTAATCAAAACAGCATGGCACTGGCATTAAAACAGACACAAAGACCAATGAAACAGAAGAGAGAGCCCAGAAATAACTCCATGCATTTATGGTAAATTGATCTTTGACAAAGTTGTCAAGAATAAACAATGGGGAAAGGATAGTCTCTTCAACAAATAGTGTTGGGAAAACTGGTTTTCCACACATGGAAGAACTGAACCCTTACCTCACTCCGTATGTAAAAATTAACTCAAAATGGAGTAAAGACTTAAATTTAAGACCTGAGACCATAAAACTATTAGAAGAAAATATAGGAGAAAAACTTGAGATTGGTCTGGGCAATGCTTTTTTTGGACATGACCCCAAAAGCAGTGGCAAAAAAAAGTAAAAGTAGATAATGGGATGCATTCAAACTAAAAAGCTTCTGCACAGCAAAGGAAATCATCAACAGAGTGAAGAGACAACCTACAGAATGGGAGAAAATATTTGCAAACTGTAATCTGATGAGGGGTTAATATCCAAAATATATAAAGAACTCATACAACTCAATAGCAAGAAACAAGTAACTCAGCTGAAAAATGAGCAAAGGATATGAATAAACATTTCTCAAAAGAAGACATATGAATGGCCAACAGATACATGAAAAGGTGCTCAACATCACTAGTCATCAGGGAAATGCAAATCAAAACCACAATCAGATATCACCTCACACCTGTTAGAATGGCCATGATCAAAAAAACACAAAAAATAACATGTCTTGCTGAGGATGTGGAGAAAAGGGAACACTTGTGCACCATTGGTGGAAATGTAAATTGGTGTGGCCACTGTGGAAACCAGTATGCAGGTTCCTCAAAAAATTAGTAATAGTATCAATAGAACACCTTGGTATGATTGATAGAATCAATCATTGTACATAAAACAGATCTACACATATATGATAAATAAAAGAACATAAGGGAAAAAATTAACAGTAGAACTACCACGTGATCCAACAATCCCACTCCTGGGATATATCCAAAGGAAATGCAATCAGTATTTCAAAGAGATATCTGCACCCCCATGTTCACTGAAGCATTAATCACAGTAGCAGAGATATGGAAACAACCCAAGTGTCCGTTGACAGATGAATGGATAAGGAAGATGTGGTACATATACACAACAGAATATTATTCAATCATGAGAAAGAAGGAAATCCTGCCATTTGTGACAACACGGACGATCCTGGAGGACATTATGCTAAACGAAACAAGCCAGACAGAGAAAGACAAATATGGTATAATCTCACTTATACGTGAAATCTAAAAAAACAAAAAAACACATGGAACTCATAGAAGCAGAGATTAGAACGGTTACCAGGGGCTGGGGTTGGGGGAGGAGATGGTGGTCAGGGGTACAAAGATGCAGTGACATGGGTTGAATAAGTCCAGAGATCTCACTTACAGCACGATGACCACAGTTAATACTACTGTGCTGAATACTTGAGATCCGCTAAAAGAGTAGCTGGGTGCTCTCATCACAAAAAAATGGTAACTGTGTGAGGAGATGAGGTGTCAATTAGCTTGACTGCAGTAATTATTTCACTAAGTACATGTACATAAAATCAGCATTGGATACTTTAAAATATATAATTTTTATTAAAAGTATGTAAAATTAAAAATAAATAGCTATTGACATAGTTTTGGGTCTGTAATTTTATTTCTTTTTTCTATTCGTTTCCTCCAGTTTTTTCCACTTTATTTGTCTTTTTAAAACTTTCCTATTAGTTTTTTCAAAAGAAGTAATGGAGGCATGATTCACATGCCATAAAAGTCAAGTTTTTTTATTTTACAGTACTATTTGTTATGAACACATACATTCATAAACCACCACAGAAATCGAGACAGAAAACAGCTCTGCTGCTCCCAAAATTCCCCGTCTGCCCCTTGTGGCAGCCCCTCCTCCCCACTAGCCAACACTGATCTGCTCCCTATCAGTAGTTCTGCTTCTTCCTGAATCTCACAGGGGTGGGATCACACACTGTGTAACAACTTCTTGAGATTTACCTTCTTTACTTAGCAGATTGTATTTGACATTCATCCATTTCGTCTCACATATAAAATGCTTATTCCTTTTCATTACTGAATAATATTCCATTGGATGGATGTGCCACTTATTTACTAGCTGAAGACCGTTTATATCTACAGTTTGTCTGTTTGGGTTGTTTCGAGTTTTTGGAAATTGTGAATAAGTCTGCTATAAACATCAACATACAGATTTTTGTGTGAACGTAACTTTTTGATTCTCTTTGACATATATCCAAGAATAAGATTACTGGATCAGAAAGATTACATGGTCAACATTTCTTTAACTTTACAAGCAACTCTCAAAAGGTTTTCCAATATGGCTGAAACATTCTGCTTTCCCAGCAGAAGTGTACGAGCATTCTGGTTGCTCTGCATCCTTGCCAGTACTTGATATTGTTGCTAATTTTTTAAGCCATTCTGAAAGGTGCACACATGTATCTCATTGTGGTTTTAACTTGAATTTCTCTGATGACTGATGATGTTGAGCATATTTTCCTGTACTTTCATTCCATTTGTGTATCATTTTTGCTGAAGTGCCTCTTCAAATCTTTTGTCAATTTTTTACGAGGTTGTTTGTTTTGTTATTCAAATTTAAGGGTTCTTCATATACACCGAATAAAAAGCCTTCACAGATATGTGTTGCAGAAATGGTTTCTCCCAGTTTTTGACTTGTTTTCCTTCTCTCAACAGTGTCTTTTGAAGAGAAGGAGTTCTTAGTTTTGATAAAGTTTAACTAAACACAATTGGTTATGGGTGTGCTTTTGGTTTCACACCTGAGAAATCTTTGCCTAATCCAAGGTCATGAATATTTTCTCCTAGAAGATTTATAGTTTTAGATTTTACACTTACTGCTATGATTCACTTTGAGTTAATTTTTGTATGTGGTGTGAGACATGGGTCCAAGGATTTTGGGGTTTTGTTTTGCTTTGAGTTATATATTATGGTGGATATTTTTGCATATGAATATTCAATTTTTCCAGTGCCACTTTTTGAAAATACCATTCTTTCTCCATTAAGTTATTTTTGCAACTTTGTCAAATATCAATTGCTCATACACGTGTGATTCTGTTTCTGGATTCTCTCTTCTGTTCCACTGATCTGTGTGTTTATTCATTCACCAGCACACTATTGATTATCGTAATGTTATAATATGCCTGGAAAGCAGGTAGTTTAAGGCCTCCAACTTTGTTCTTCTTTTCAAAATTGTTTTGGATATTCTAATTACTTTGCCTACTCAAAAAAATTGTAGAATCAACTTCATAGTTTCTATCAAAAATATGCTGGAATTGTAATTGGTATAGATCAACTTAAGGAGAATTAATATTTAAAATACCGAGTCTTCCAATCCACGAACACAGCATATTTCTGCTGGGGTTTGAATGCTTATGTCCTCCCAAAATTCCCATGTTGAAATCCTAACCCCCAAGGTTGAGAGTGTTTGAAGATGGGGCCTCTGGGAGGTGCTTGTGTCATGTGGGTCGAGCCCTCATGAACAAGATTAGTGCCTTTAAAACAAAAGAGGCTCCAGAGAGAGCCCTTGTCCCCTCCACCGTGTGAGGACACAGCAAGGAGTCACCGGCTATGAACCAGGAAGTGGGCTGTCACCAGAATGTGACCATGCTGGCGCCTTGATCTTGGACTCTCAGCCTCCAGAACTGTGGGAAATAAATGTCTGTTGTTTATAAGCTATCCAGACTGTGGGTTTTGTTATAGCAGCCCGAATAGACTAAGACCATTTCCCTGCTTATTGAAGTTTTCTTTTACTTCTTCCATCAGTGTTTTGTAGTTTTCAGCATAGAGATTCTACAGGCATATTATAGGACTTATTCCTAAATATGTTATGATTTTTGTTGCTATTGTAAGTTGCACTTTAAAAATGTCAATTTCTGGGGGCTGGCCTGGTGGCACAGTTGTTAAGTTCGCATACTTCACTTCCACGGCCCTTGGTCCTCCAGTTCGGATCCTGGGCATAGATCTACACACTGCTCATCGAGCCATGCTGTGGGAGCATCCCATACAAAGTAGAAGAATATTGGCACAGATGTGAGCTCAGGGACCATCTTCCTCAAGCAAAAGAAAAAACATGTCAATTTCCAATCATTTATTGCCACCGTATAGAAATACAAATGATTTTCGTATGCTGACTTTGTATCCTATGACCTTGTTACACTCATTTATGAATTCCAGTAGCCTTTTTTTTTTGTTATATTCTTAAGGATTTTTTACGCAGACAGTCATGTCATCTGTGAAAAAAGACAGTTTTACTTCTTCCTTTCCAATCTGTATGCCTTTTATTTGATTTTCTTGCTATTTCACACCAACTAAGAATCCAGTGTGGTGTTGACTGGAGACAATGAGAGTGGATGTCTCTGCCTTGATCCTGACTTACAGGGGAAGCCTTTAGTCTTACTGTCTGTGATAACTGCAGGTTCTCATGGATGCCTTGTATCAAGATAAAGTTCCCTCTACTTCTACTTTCCTGGACTTTTATAAATGGATGTAGAATTTCTTCAAATGCATTTTCTGCATGTCACATGATTTTCCTCTTTAATCTGGTGGTGTGGTGGATTACATTGTTTTATTTTTTGTCCTATTGTCTATTTTTTTTTCCAGTCATTTCTCCAGGGTTCACAATCTCCATCTCTAACTTTTCCTGTTCCACTTACAATGAACATTTTAGTACTTCAGGTAAAATATGGAAATATTGCAGCCATATTGGGCCACCCTGCCCATCCTTTATGCTGTAGTAACTGTATGTACTGCATCTACATATCTTATGAACCTCAGAAGAAAATATTATCATTTTTTAAAGACTTTATTTTTTTAGAGCAGTTTTTGTTTCACAAAAAAATTGAGTGTTTGGCACATATATGCCCTGCTCCCATATGCACAGCCCCCCCACTATCAACATTGCCCATCGGATGGTGTATTTGTTACAGATGACGAACCTGCACTGACATGTCATCATCACCCAAAATCACAGTTTACACCAGGTTCACTCTCGCTGTTGTGCATTCTGTGGGTTTGGACAGATGTCTAATGACATGTATCCACCATTATTGTGTCATACAGAATAGTTTCACTGCCCTAAAATCCCTCTATGCTCACCTATTCATCCTTCTACCCTCCCCATAATATTACAGTTTTTACTGTAAGTTGTGTGTATTATACAAAAGTTAGAAGGAAAAAGCAGAAAAAATGAGTAGCCTTTGACATTTACTTAGATATTTACCATTTCTGAAGCTACTTATTCCATTCTGAGGATCTGAGATTCCTTTTCTGGTATAATTTCCCTTCTCCTAAAGAATTTCCTTTAGCATCTTCTATTGTAGAGATTTGCTAGTAATAATTTCTCTTAGTTTTTCTAAATCTGAAAATGTTGTCTCTCAACAGTGATTTTCAAAAGATATCTTTGCTGGATATACGATTCTGGATTGACAGGTCTTTTTTTTCTCTCTCTCAACACTTTAAATCTCTTTTCTCATTCTCTTCTGGTCCCCATAGTTTCTGATGAGAAGTCAGCTATTAATCAAATCATTACTCCACTCTGTGTGAAGTGTCATTTTTCTCTGTTGCTTCCAACGTTTGCTTTTCGGCCTTGGTATCCAGCTGCTTGATCTGATGTGTCTTTATGTGGGACTGTCTTCATTCTGCTTGGTGTTAGTTGAGCATCATATTTGCAAATGTCTATCTTCCATCACTTGGATAATTCCAGCCACTATTTCTTCAAGTATTTTTGTCTGCACATTCTCTCTCTCCATTCCTTCTTTGAAGCCGACCATATGTATATTAAAGTTTGATCTTACCTAAGAGTGACTGGGGCTCTGTTATTTTTCCACCCTTTTTTCATTCTATTTTCCATGTTAATTTCTATTGCTCTACTTAAATTCCATGTAAAGAATTTGTTATTTCTAATATTGTATTTTCCAATTCCAAAATTTTCTTTTTTAAATTTTTCTGCTGAGTTTTCCTACTCTTTCATTTGCTGCAAGCATATTTGTTTACCTTCACGGAGGATAGTTATGACAATCACTTTAAAATCTTTGTTTAATACTTATGCTTTCAGCCAAGATGAAATAACAAGGAACACATTTACCCTTCTTCCCACAACAACTGAAAATCTTGGGGAACATATATCAAACAGTAGTTTTCACACATTGGGTCTCAGGCAGCAGAGTTCAGTGATCCCTGAGAGATCTGGAACCGACAAGGTGGGCCCTGTGGTGGCCCTGCTGCCTGGAGAGAGAATTCCAGGCTCCAGCACAAGGAAGGAGAACCCAGGTGGACCCCTGAACTCTCCCTGAGTTGAAGAGATGGCACTGGGTGTCCTGGGAGGCTGAGGTGACTAGAGCACATAGAGAAGACCACCCAAGAAGAGAGAACTGCAGCAAGAGAGAACGTCACAGATTCTCAGTGGGCCCACTGCATCTTCCACTGAGTACTGACCAGTGCACTCATGTGAGGAAACTACCCAACACTACAGAATCAAACACCAAAAAATTAGAGGAAATAATTCTTGGAGCTCACACAGACAGAAATGGTTTGGGTTCAACTAGTCCACACATGGCTTAGGAAAGCCCCATAACTCACAGGAGATTGTGTCCAGTATTCAGAGTGGCCTCAGTGGTGGAACACAGTCAGCCTTGGACTAAAGTTTACTCAGATCCCACCTAACAAAGCTTAGAATCAGCCTGAATGTTTCAAATTGTTTCAAAGTAACACAACTCTGTCCCAGGAAACAGCTCAAGAATATTTTTAGGAGTACAAACTATCCAGGTTCCAACAAGGAAAAATACACAATGTCTACCAGCCAACCAAAAATTACCTGGTACGCAGGAAAACACATCATGTAATGAGGAGACAAATCAGTCAACTGATACTGACCACAAATAGCACAGATGACGTAATTCATAGACAAAGATGAGATGTTATTACTGTCATCATATTCCACATGTTCAAGAAGTTAGAGACAAGATTGACAATGTGGGGGGTTGGGAGTGGGTGAAATAGGTGAGGGGATAAGAGGTACAAACTTCCAGTCATAAAATGAATAAGTCATGGGGATGGAATTACATCATGGGGAACATAGACAATAATATTGTCATAACTTTGTATGGTGACAGATGGAACTAGATTTATCACGGTGATCACTTTATAATGTATATAAATGTCAAATCACTATGTTGTGCCCCTGAAACTATCATAATATTGTATGTCAATACTTCAGTAAAAAAAAGAAAAGGCTGATGATGTTAAGTAGAAATATGGAAGATATGAAAAAGACCCAAAAACTTTTAGAGATGAAATGTCTGTAACTAAACATCTGTAATGAAAAACTTACTACATGAGATTAAGAGCAAATTAGTCAAAAGATTAATGAAATTGAAGACATATAATAGAAACCATTCAAAATAAAATACAGAGAGAAAATAGACCAAAGAAAATGAGCAGAAAGTTAACTGTAGGACAAATTCAAATGACCTAAAATATGTGTAATCAGAAAGAGAAAGAGAAGAAAACAGAAAAAACAATTTGAGGAAATAATGACTGAAAATTTTCCATATTTTATTAAAAAAAAACTATAAACCCACTTATCCAAGACACTTAATGAACCCCAAGTCTAAGAAGTATGAAGACGGCACATCATAATTAAATTGCTTAAATAGGGTGATAACAAGATAATCATGAAATCAGACAGGAGATAAAAAGACCTGCTGAGTGCAGAGAAACAAAGGTTAGGATGAAGGCAGATCTCTTACTGGAACTGAGGCCAGAGCAGAGTAGAGCAAGGTCTTCAGAGAATTGAGAGAAAAAGCTGCTAATTTATGATTCTATGCCTGGCAGCAAAGGGTACAAATAAGATAAAATATCAACTTTCTCAGACACACAAGAGCTGAGATAATTCATGGTCACCAGCAGATCAGCGCTGAGAGATGCTGAAGGAAAATGACACAATATGGAAACCTTATGTGAAGAAAGGGATAGAGAGCACTTTCTGTGGGGTATGTAACACGTCGAATAAAACGTGTGAAAACGTGGACACGGAGGCTGCAGTGGGGGTGGGAGAGCACTGTTGTGACGTTGTTCAGACGTCATGAAGTGGTCTGATATTATTTGAAGATAAACTGTGATAAGTTAAAGATGTGTACTGTAAACACTAAGGCATGCACACACACGCACACATAGAGCAAAGACTTATCCAGAATAAGCCAAAAAAGATGATTAAATGGAATCATAAAAAATACTTAAATTATCCAAAAAAAAAGCAGTCTAAGAGGAAAAAGGAAACAAAAAACAGATTGGTCAAATAAGAAACAAATTGCAGGATAGATTCAAATCTAACTATTATCAGCAGTAACATTAGATGACAGTGGTCTAAAAACCCCATTTAAAAGGCATAATTTGTCAGATTGAATAAGAAAGCAAACTCAACTATATGCTGCCTACCCCAAACCCACTTTAAATATAAAAACACAAATAAATTAAAAATAAAGAGATTGAAAAAACATGCCATGCTAACACTAGTTGAAAGAAAGCTGGAGAAGCTATACTAATACTAGATAAAGCAGATTTCAGGCGCAGTGAATATGACCAGGAATAAAGGAGGTCATTGTGAAATCCAAAAGGATCCATTATCAAGAAGACATAATATAGACTGTTTATGCACCTAATAACTGAGCTTCATGGCACATGAAGAAAAATCCTTATCTGCCAGTTCCAACACCTGGGTCATCTTGGGATCTACCTCAGTTGGTCCTCTTTTCTCTTAATAATGTGTCCCATTTACTTGATTTTTGGATGTTGGGTGATTTTGCACTGTGTCCTGGACATTATGAATGTGGTGTGGTGGAAATTTTGGATTCTGTTATTTTCCACCAATAACTGTGTCTCTTGGTTCAGCAGGTAGTGATCTCAGCTGGTCTTCAACTGCAAACTGGCTCCTAGCTGCAGCTCCAGCCTCAGTTCAGATCTTCTGTTGTTAGCGGGTGGCTTGTGCATGTGTGGTTCAGTCCGTCAGAAAGGTGGGGGCAGAGTCTGAAGTTTCCCCTGCACATTTCTTCCCCTCCTGCAATCCCCCTCCCTCTTCAGTGACTATGTCCGGGACTAGGTGCCTGGAGAAACTCAAAGGTGGGTTTGGAAGCAATTAACTGTTTTTCCAAGCTGTTTCTTTTCCTTTTGTAGGTTAAGGAGATGTAACCACCAGCCATCCTGAAACTGACCAAATGAGGCACTCAAGGGAGATGTAACCACCAGCCATCCTGAAACTGAACAAGCCACACCACAAGAGCTATGCCCATGACCTTTGCTTTATTTTTAATGCAAAGATCTCTCCAGGAGGAGCTTAGGCCTCATTATGTGGAAGCATGTTCTCGAACTGAGCTTGTGGAAGTGAATACCCACCTCTCCCTTTTGAATATTATTCCCCAACTGAAATAAAATTTCCTGCTTCCCTTCGTTCTGGGACGCCATGACTTTGGAAATGATTCCTCATGGCCTCCTATTTGCTGCAAATACAGTTTACTTTGTGAGACTACTTCCACTGGTATAGTCTTGTTTAACTCACCAGGAGGTGAGCCCACTTGGTTTGGTAACAAGCCCACTTGGTTCGGTAACAACCACAGCCCCCCAGTTTCATTTTTCTCGTTCTTGGGCTGTGAAGACTGTGGTTTTCCCATAGCCACTGCCTCCCATGCCCTGCTCTGACTGCACATGGCCCCAGACTGGAAGCCACAGAAATTCACTTCAAACTACTCCCCAGGAATCTGTCTGCTGCTGTTCATTCCCCAATGCCATCAAGCGGCTCCTGGTTGCATTATGTACAGATTTTCTAGTTGTTCTCTGCGGGGGAGGCAGTGTGGCATGATCTTACAAAATCATTTCAGGACGCAGAACCAGCAATTACCTGTCCACTTTTAGAACTGCCTTGTGCACGAACCTCACATCCTTTGAGTCCCAGTTGGAAAAAGCGTACGTTTCATCTGTTTCAAAGGTCGAGATAGCTTCACTGCAGGGGACTTGAGGAACAGATTACCATCTTCCAGAGGACATGAGTGCAGCATAGTGAACGGAACCCCTGAATAGCCACGGGTGCACTAGACGGGGGTTGGGGCCGGCTACCACAGGAGGGAAGAGGAGAGGACAGCTGGAGCCTATTCTGTTTTCAGAGTCCCCATCTCAGCACAGCTGTCTGCTCCTGCCCAGAAGCCACCTCCCCTCCTTCTTTCTATGTCCTTAGAGAAAAATAAAGCCAACCTCCTTCCCCCCCCATCCCCACCAACCCGCCAGTCATTCAGTGTCACCCTGACACCATGCCCACTGGTCAGAGTGGGCCCAGGATCCAAGGACAAACCACTGAGCAGTCTGGTTTCTGCCTCACAGCTCAGCAGAGATAGTCATGCTAACAGACGCCAGGTGAGAGGGAGATGGGTGAGGGTCAAGCCAGAGGAGGTTACACCTGAGGGAAGTTGGGGGGCCCCCTTGTGCCATGGAAGGAGGGTGGTCCTCACTCTGCAGGCAGCAGGAGCTGGGGCACCGAGGAGTGTTGTGCCAGGAGCGTTGTGATCCGACTGCATTTCACTCAACATTAACAAGTTCCCATCCAGCCTCAGCCCCTGACACGCCCAGTGCGTCTCCAGAAAGGGGTAGACGCAAGCCAGAAGGATCCCGGCAGCAGTATTTCCCCACCGAGTGCTGGGGGAAGGGCTGTGGTCCTGGGTTTGGAGCTGAGAGGAGGTGGAGAGATCCAGCATGGGAGGGCGGGGGTAAGCAGGGATTTGACGGGGAGCCCAGCCAGGGACATTACCAGGACAGGAAAGCGGGTGCAGGTCATGGTCCTGGGGGGCTCGGTGTTCAGGTGATGGTCTAAGGGCTGGAGGTCTCACCTGCACACTCAGTTCCTGTGGATGGGGCGGCAGGGCCGCAGAACCCGGACACACTGTTGTTAAGACAGTAAATCTTGTAACAGCAGCCACCGTGCATCGAGCGCATGCTCCTGCCGTGCTTCACCTGCACCACCTCCCCTTCTGACCACCTCCCGGAAGTGGGGATTCCTCTCCGTTTTTGATGCGGGGCAGCCATCAGGGTCCAGCTTGAGATGAACACATGAGGCCCACGGGAAGCCTAGATGCAGAGCCACCTCCGCCATCCCCGGCCTTAGAGGGTCAGCTTCCCCGTCTCCAACAAAGGGTTGACAGTACTGTGACCCTGTAGACCCCATGGGGTTGTCTGATGGTCCTGGTGAGCTGACAGGGTGACACGGTGGGAGGAGATGAGGGGGATGCTGCTGGCTCTGCTAGCCACGCCACAGCCGGGACTCAGGGCCAGGACACGAGCTTCGTGGGGGTGCTTGCCCTCCATACAGATGCAATGCCGTGACTGGAGCCGCTCAAGAACTTGGTCCAGCCATGTGGTTCCTGAGTGGGGAGCAGCCAGACTGGCCAGACTCGGGAGCTCCTGGAACATGCATGCGGAGCCTCTGCTCCAACTGTCTGCATCCTGGTCCCCTCGAGAGCAGCTATGGGAACCAAGTGCTCTCTCCTTCTTGAAGGTTGACTGCACTTGTCTGAAGCTGGCGGACACAGTCAAGACGGTGGGAAACGCTGGGTATCGTGAGGGGGACTGGGCCCACCCTCAGAATGAGCACGTGTGTGTGTTGTGTGCCACTGCTGGCTTAGGCATGCTTATAAGTGACATACATGTGCGCACATGCACACACACACACGCACGCACACTCACAGCTCACTTTCACTGAAAGTGTTTCCCAGGGAACACCAGCCCAGCCACGGCGTGTGTCCAGGTCTCTGTCACCGAGGACATGCAGCTAGAGGGCGTGAGCTGAGACAAGGAGAGAGAAGAGGACAGAACCAGGAGAGGAGAAACTGCCTGTTCCAGGAGGTGACAAGGAGAAGAGCGCCCCATCTCTGAGGAAGAAGCTGGGGCCCTCTTGGGTACTCTGAGGTCTTGCCCAAGTCACTTTCTACAGAGGATTTGGGGTATCCACAGCATGTCCAGGGCCCCCTCCCTAGCTCTACTGAGAAAATACAGACTACTTTGGACGGCACCCACAAGGACCACGGTGAGACATATGTGCGGGGCAGCGGCCTGGAACAGGGCCTGTTCAGAGGGGCAAGGAGACATCACCAGGCTAATAGGAGGATGGTCTGGGAGGCTCAGAGCAGGATGTCACAGGGGGCCCATGCAACAGGTGCCCTAGGGAGAGGGAGAGAGAGAGAGAGAGAGAGACAGAGACAGAGACAGAGAAGAGAGACAGAGAGAGAGAGAAGGAGAGAGAGAGAGAGATCCCTGACCTCTGAGTCTCTGCCTCCACCGCTGGCTGGTGCCAACTCACACGCCATCCCACTTCCGCCCATCACCCCCATGCCTGCCCCGGGGCCAGCCCCACCACAGAGCGGCCGGTTCCTGGTCACCTCTGTGCCGTCCCTTCCCGACCTGACCCCAGTGCAGGGGAGAAGGTTCAGACAAGTCTTTCCATGTCCCTCTGCATGACAATAGACTTCCTCCCCTCTCCCATTCCACAGGCCCATCCGGAACATCCACCTTAGTCATTAGCTCAGGAGAGGATGCAAGATGAGAATCTCTGCTATTGTGTGGGGAGACTCAGTTTCCCGGGTTTCCCCCACGGACACATGTTCTTCAGCTGGGTCTGATTTTCTCCAGACAGCCTGTCTTGTTAAGGATTTGGCCAGCCCTAAGCACCTGAAGGGAAAGGGCGGAGGGGGGTTCTCTCTCTGCCCCCGACAGCCCCGAGCTGGGTCGGTCCCTCAGACCCGGCCAGGGGCAGCCCATCCCCTGGCGCCCTTCCCCGAGGCATCCAAGGGCAGGCTCGGCGCCAGCCCCACCCCGCTTGCCACTGCCCGACCATCGTCCTCCCTAGGGGGGCCTGGGCAGGACAGGGACCCGGGTGTGGGAGGCCTCCAGATCTCAGGCCTGGCACACCGTTTACCAGGCTGCTTCCTCCTCTGACGGGGGCCCAGCACACACCCCAGGAGACTTGGCAGCCGCCCCCAGGGCTCTATCCTCTGGAACTCGTCCCCTTGGAAGGGGCCTGGCCCAGGTGCCTGGTTCGGCGGGTCGGCCAGCCTCCTTTGGAGAAAGCAGGCAAGCCGAGCCAGGCTTGCAGTGGCCCTGGCGTGACACCTGCGACCTCAGGCAGAGGGCCTCCCGCGTGCCCTCCATGGCGGATTTCTCCCCGGAGCCGTGGCCTGGGCACTAGGAAGGCCGGGCCTCCCCGACTCCCGGGAGGAGGGGCTAGCCCAGTTGCGCCCTGGCCCCCAAACCCTGCGGTGCCGTCTGCCTGTCTCGGCGCTTCTGACTCCACAGAGCCTTTCCTACACCTGGGCTGGCTGCAGTGGCAAAGTGCAGGCGTGGGGTGAGGCCATGGCTTTGTCTTTCCAGGAAAAAATGAGCCCCTGGCCGAAGCAGCTGGCCCAGGCAGAGACTTGAGTTTGCAGCCCAGTACGTCTGTGGCCATCAGGGCCAGAGTAATGCTTCCAAGGCTGGGAAGCGGCCTCCAAGCTGAGTGGGAGTGGGGGAGGGGAGGGAGACAACAGCTGAAGCCGAGTCCAGAAGAGCGGCGATGGGACAGCTGCAGCTGGGTCAGAGCCTGGAGGGAGGGCGGGGCCTTCACTGAGGACCCCCCGAGGCCAGCCCTAGGCCCCCGGATGTCGCGCATGCACCCTTGGCCTGGGCAGTGTGTGGTGGGTTGAAGCCAAGCCCGCAGGGCTCCCAGAGCGGCCAGAGAAAGAAGGGCCCATGGAGAGGTAGGCGAGGTCGGCAGGGTGGGCCACCTGTGACCCCAGGCTCAGGGTCTCACGTGTGCCCTCCATGGCGGATTTCTCCCTGGGGCCTTGGCCTGAGCACTAGGAAGGCCATGCCTTCCCGACTCCCTAGAGGAGGGGCTTGCCCAGTTTGGCCATTGTCACACTGGCCACATTTCTGACCTTCCTTAGTCAAACTCACTTCTTCCTGTGAGTCTCTGCACCAGGGTGCCTTCTCCTTGTCACACTAACTGTTCCCAGACCTAGGCAGGAGTGCTAACACTTGTCATTCTGGTCACAGCAAAGTTCTGAAATGCCTCAGGGAGGCCTTTCAAAAGCACCTAGCACAGTCTCTACCATCACCGATCTCACATCAGAAGAGCATTACATGATTTCCGCATCCTTCCTCCCATAGAGATAAAATGAGTGCATGAGGAAGAGCTGTCTGCTTTGTCTGAAGCAGGTAATACCTGCTGGTAATACCAGGCACATGACTGTCTCTTCCAGGCCAAATTTTTCCCACCACGAGTCCACTGTTTAAGGAAACTGTCATTCCCTCTCTTTCATGGGTCTGGTTTCCCCCAAGAACACAGTGAACCATCCCCTCTCCCTGTGCTGCATCACCATAATCCCACAGCCAGAAGATATGCACAAGTTTAAATCACCACCATATCCTGAATTCAGGCACTGCTGAGACCTTCCCATCAATTTTGTCATTCAATGGTGACTCCTGAGGACACCTTTCCCCTGAGACCCACTCCCAACCTGTCCTTAGCTTCTTACAGTAACACCGAAATATCCTCAGAGTTCTCCCAACCTGGGCAAGAAACATTCTGAAATGTTCTCTGTATTAATTTTCAGGGACTGGGGATATTGGTAGATGTAATTTGAGTGTGTATGTGCAGTAGTTTCTACGCAGGTATCCTGTTTTTCAGACACATATAAAATAGTGTGGCTACTCAATGCACCAAGAAAATGGATAACTGATCAAATTTTTTCATGATGTGAAGTCTTTAGAGAATAAATGTCACGGTTAAGAGCGCAGACTATGGAGCTAACTCCTCATGTCCAAATTCCAGCTGCATCCCTTACTAGGTATTTGTATTGGCAGAGTTATTTACCTGATTGGTGCCTCAGTTTCTTCATCTCTCAGTTGGCAATAATGATCAGCATACCTACTTTGTAGGTTTATGGAGAGTATTAAAGGAGTTAATGTTTGAAAAATGTTTGGAACACCTAGTGTATTGCCAGTGCTGTACCTATATATTAGAAATAAAATTTAGAAATTCTTCTGACACTGCCTGTGTGCCCCAGAGTGTGAGACTGTTGATGGATGTATGTAGAAAGCACTCCATGACATACGATGAATAAATGAGTGAACAACATTGGCGAATGCATTACCAATGTCACCTATGTCACTCTACAGGCATCCCCAAGCTGAACCACATGCAGACATTCCTGCTCTGTCCTGCATCACATTTCCTGGAGGAATCACTGGGGCTTCTTAGACCCTGGTAACCGTGCCCACTAAAGGTTCTTTTCTGTCAGCAAACCCCAGTCTTTGTCCAATTGCTGCAGCTCACAGGGTCTGCACTCTGATCCTTGTCTTCACTCGAGGGAGAAGTGCCATCCCCAGAGCTGGGCACACGCAGAGGCTGAGCCTTGGAGAAAATGATTCCCTGGCCCTGGGGCAGGTAGAAGAGCGCAGGGACAGAGTGGGATTTGGGGAAAATCCTCCAGGTGTTTTCAGAAGGGATGGAGGCAGGGGATGTGTCAGCAAGGACTGGTCTGGTTGGTGGGCCTTGGTGGTTAAATAGTAGGGGGGCTGGGAAATTTCCTAGGTTCTAGCATAATACAATCAATATAATGGTCATGAAATCAGAATCAGCCTAATTAAGGCCAAGTTAACCCAATGTCAGCTGTTCCCTGACTCTCTAATCCAGTAGTGACTTATAATAAAGGTATTAGTGTTCTATTATCTCCTTTTCATTGATTGGCTAGAGTAATTATTCTTTACATAGCCTGTCTGTTTTTACATAGTAAAGAAAAAGTGAGTTTTAAAACAACTCTCCTTGGAAAAGTCTCCCTAACATATTGAATTAATAACAGAAGCCACGACAGGAAATTCACCACATATCTTGAGCTTTAGTCTCTGGTTTTAGATCTTCCTAACTGGTAAATTACCTTGACTTCTGCCTTCTTTCTTGAGATTAGTGCATTTAGGACTAAGTAGGAGTGCAACCTCATGCCATGTGAGAAGTGGTGACTCTAGGAAGAGGTTTGTTTCTTTCTGTCAGTGTGTGTGTGTGTGTGTGTGTGTGTGTGTGTGTGTGTGTATGACAGTTTTTGCTGCATCTTGCAGTGTGGGCCAGTGTAGACTCCTTTTCTAGGGAAAAAATTTCCCTAACCACTTTCTCCGGACTTTCTTTTCACTGGTGGCTTCCTCGGCACTGTCCAATAGTAACATTAAGCACTCTATATTATAGAATTTAATTTTTTTCTTAGTAGCCACATTTTAAAAAATGAAAGCAAACAGGTGAAACTAATTTTAATAGTATATTTTAACCCACTAGAACCAAGATATTATCAATGTGGGTGCAATCTATACAAAAATTAATAATGAGAAAGTTTACCTTTTTTTCCTGGGTTTCATAAATCCAGTGTGTACTTCCCACTCTCAGCACAATCTCCATTTGGAAGTTGAGTTTTTTCATACATTCTCTGTACTGAGATTTAATGTTCACAGTCGTCAAATAAGAGTCACTAGGAGTGGGGTGGATGATAATTTCACTACTGATTTAAGCTCTAATGGAGCTATGAACACCAACTGGTCAATGGGTTAATCAAATGAATAGTCATATAGTACAGAAGAATGGTACGATTTGGGATTTAGAAAAAGACTGGGGACCGTGTGTCCTGACAGGGAGCACCAGGGCTTTTCTTGTTGAGAGTGACAAGGACAAAAAGAGAATAAAGTCATACTCATAAGTGTCTAACAACATGGGGGAGAAGAAATGACCTGCCGTAGTCCTGAGTTTTGACCTCGAGCTTTCTGTTCTTTACACAAATCTCTTTGATGATGTCCCAGGACACAGGTCAGATTAATCCCCACAGGGAAAGAGGGAGGGTAGAAGTACAAGGCATCTGACATAATTGTCCTGGGAAAGCAGGCTTCATTTATCACTCTGATCCACATTCACAATTTATTTTTATAGGGTAAGAGGAAAAGAAGTATGAGGGTCAAATCATCACAGAGGAAGCGACATGATTGTGGAAACCAATCCAACCCAAAGCCTGGTTTGAGCATCTCCATCCCTTTGAGGATGTCCAGTTACATATTCAAGAGGCCAGTTACTAGAATCACATCCTATCCTGGCAATGAGGTCAGATGCCATCAATGGGAGGAAACGTTGGAGCAGCCCCAACAACTCTGCTGGCAGAAGAGACTGCAAGGTCTCCAGGCCTGCAGAGTGCAGGAGAACTGTTAAGACCTTTGGACCTTGCCAAAGCCCTGCTGAGTCTTGCACCTAGTTGCACAGATGCATCCCTGCCAGGTGTGTTCACAGGTGGTCTGAACTCCAGCCCCATGCCCACCCCTGCCTGGTCTTCAGATTCAGCAGAGACGATCCCAGGAGCTGGTCTGTACATCCCACAGCTCCTTTGCAAACAACTTCTGGTGACTGAGGAGGATATCAGGAAACAGGAAAAAAAAGTGAAGACGGCAAGAGAGAGACTGGCGGTAGCACTGAGGCAGAGAGACTCGCTAGCGAGGCAGGGAGAGTGAGGGGCCAAGAAGGACGTCCCGACAAACACGATGAAGAAAAGACAAGACGGTGCAGATGACATGGAGCTCACACTACATTAATGCCTCTGCAGGGCTCCTGATGTCTTCTTGCTTTGAGCTCTTGAGACTTTAGTATATACCAATAGTTTTCTTTTCTTTGATTCCTTTGCATGACAGAGAAGATACAGACAGTGATCCTTCTGAGGTGAGAGATTGGGTTTCAGGTGAGGAGAGAAAGGAGAGCTTTTCTTCTCATTTTGTTCTCTCATTTTCCTTTCCTGAGTGTTACGCATTTGTATTTTAAGATCAACAGAGAGTTATTACAGTCAGGGGATTCTTTAGAGTTTTGCCCTCACAGTCACAGAGAAAACATACCTAGTCCAAATGGATTGTCCTTTTTGTGTAATATTCCAATAGATTCCAACATATTTCACTAAAGAGCTGTTATATCTGTCTTCTCAAAAAAGACACCTACTTCTGTGTCTCTATTTTTCTGGTATTTGTTGCATGTTGAATCACAGTTGCATATAATGAAATACTGGATTGTCCCTTTTTTTAGATTTATATGTGTTGGAAATTTGATTCATGAAAATTGATATGCCATTGTGGTATCATGCTCTCAGGAGAATGACTGTTTTCAGCATCACAAGTCTCACAATAAGCCAGTGTGTTGGGATTTGTCTATTTGTCTGATCGAGTACGTTGCACTCTTCAAATCCTCTTTATCATTACTTACTTTTGTCCCACAGATTTATCAGTTTCTGAGAGCAATGTGTTAAACAATAATAGAGTATCTTAGTACTTATATCTTCCCTAAAAAATGAGTTATTTTTTAGCTAAATCTTCTCTCCTCTATTCTTCCATGTGGTAATCATCTGGAATTTTGGTTCGAATGTGTTTTTAATGTCTTGTTTTAAAACTAATACTAAATTAGACAGACTGTTTTTTCCTTTCCTCGTGACTCCTGTTATGTTTTCCTGGGTTCACATTTCTTCTTCCTGATGTACATTCTTTAGCGGTTCTTTCACTGCAGGCCTGTGGGAGGTCAACTTTGAGTCTGTTTGTAGGTCAGATAACGTCTTTCTTTCTTTGACACATAGTTTGAATAGGTATTTAATTTAGCTTTGGAGTAATTTTTTTCCTTCTTTGTCAAGTTATTTAATATATCTGAGCCTCCATATCTTTAGATTAAAATGGGAATAAAACCCTAAAAATGGTGACTGTAACTGAGATAATACACGCAGAGCATGCCAGTCATGTTGCTTAGCAGAAATTAAATAATCAATAATGATTATTATTAATCATTATAATGATATTATTATAATAATGTAATATATAATAATATATTAATGTATAATAATAATTATACGTTAATTTATAATTATAATGTACAGTGTATAATGTATGCAATGTATAATAATAATATATTAATATTATTAATCATTATAATCCTCAGAGTGTGCATTCTCAGAAAATCACTGCCTAAGATTGAGAATATGAAGCTCACACACAAAAAGTCTGAGAGAGTGGCATGACCATGACTTTAATTCTCAGCCCTTGCGTATCTTCAGCTGTGGTCATCTGCACAGTGTGTGCAGATAATGTAATCTGTTCCCACAGACCCACAGCAGAACAGCGCAGCCTGCCTCATGCTTGGGATGCTCTGGGCTGCTTTTTGGGGAGCCTCTGCTGTGAGGCTAGTTGGACTCTGTACAGAGAAAGATGAAAAAAGACTCTTTCTTTTCCCTCAGATTTCTCCCCCCGAGTTTTATTCAGTTTTACATCCAGAGCAGATACTCTCTTCCCAGAGCCTTGGTGTTACTCTGGGATTCAGGCTTCCCAGACACCTCGTCATTTCAGCTCCCAAGGCCCAAGGTGACTGCAGAGTCATGTCTCACCCACTCCTCCCATCTTGGCCTGTTTCCCGTCATGGAGGACCCATGAGTGGGGAGAGGAGCCATCGAGGGAGATTGATCTGGAAGTCCTGGTGAATCTGAGCTTCAGAGAATGAAGCAGAAAAGGGGAACTTAAGACTGCCAGGCCTTCAGTGGGGGAGGAATATGGAGGAACCGAGAGGGGTGTGATGGCTGCACAGAGTCAAGGGGAGGGATGTTCCAAAGTTTCCTAAGAGAAGGGAAACCTTGCACTGATGTGGAGATTCGATTTTACATGATGGCAATGTCTGTGCTGGTTTCACCAATTCTGGTGTCCCTGAGGGATGAACTGGTGTGACACCACAGGACAGAAGTTGCAGTCACTTTCAGGACTTAAAGAAGGTGAAATCTTTCAGCTTAGTCCCCTGTGAGCCAGTCAGGGGCCAAGTCTAGAAAGGCTTGGAGCCTGAGTCCATCCAATGTGGTTTCGTTCTGTTTCAGCCAAGCTCCTCTGGACCCAAGCTGGGAAAAGGGGACCTCAGATCTAGTCAGATCTAGTCATCGCAGCTTCCATAGGTCGCCATGAGGCAGGTAATAGCCCAGGCGCCGTCACTGGACCTCATAGTCGCCCTCCTTCCTCCGCTGGCAGACAGTGACTTGTGAGGTGAGGAGAGCACATCAGAATGTTCCAGTCAGTTGCCCAGTATGGGAGACTCCAGGGGAAGGAGATGTCAAAGTCACAGAGACCCGATGCCTCCTGTGTCTCCCTCTTCCTTTTGTCCACTTAATTTTCACCCTCAGTCCTTCTTTTCCTTCCCTTTTCCCTCTCTTGGCTCTCTCTTCCTCTCTTTCCCCTACATGTTCTAACTTAATTGAGGTATTAACGACATACAATTAACTGCATACATTTAAAGTGAACAATTTGATACATTTTGATTATAACTTATTCAACCAACACCACAATCAAGAAAAGGAATGCCCATCCTCCCCAAATTTCCTCATGCTCATTTTAATTCCTCCTTTCCTGCCATTTGCAAACACATTCTCATTCCCAGGCAACCAGTGATCCGGTATATGTCCCTACAGATTTTCCTGTATTTTCCAAGAATTTTTATAAATGAGATCATATACTATGTACTCATTTTTACTGGCTTCTTTCACTCAGCATAATTATTCTGAGATTTATGCTTGTCACTGCATGTACTATGAATTCATTCCTATCCCCATCCCTTCCCTGGCAGCACTGTGCACACACCCGAGCACTTCCCAGGTTGGCATGAGAGCCAATAGTACTGCTGCATCCCCAAAAGTAGGAAGGCGCCTTGGTGCAACTCTGGGAGGGGTTGGCAGCAGCCCTGGACCCACGCATGAATGCTTTCCTGGATGGTTGGAAAGCCCACCGTGCCACTGGAGTCCCAATGATTGGCCAATGCTCAGAACCCTTGAAGAAGACCCACCCACCAAGCACAGAGGCTGGCATGAGCATAAGAAAAGGCAGCATCAGATATCTGTGCACATGCAAGTGCTTTCCCAGATGGCACAAATACCCGTAGTAGTGCTATGGTCACACAACTGGGTACGTGCCTCCGTGTGGCGGCAACTCTGAGCCCAGTGTGAATGCTTTCTCAGCGGGTGGGAACACCCACAGTACCCATGCAACTTCCAGCATATGGGGTGGGATCAGAAACACAGCTCATGCTTCCCCCACAGTGCTAGCAGGTGGAATCTGTGACCTGATACTAGCACAAATATGCAGGCAAAAGATTAGTTCATCAAACACCATAAGAAACTACAGTAAAAATTCAGAGCAGAAGGAAATGACAAGTCTCCAGAAACCAACCTTGAAGTCACAGAAATTTACAATCTAAATGACAGAGAATTCAAAATAACTGTCATAAAGAAACTCACCAAGTTACAAGAATGTTCAGACAGTTCGATGAACTCAAAATAAAATTAATGAGGAAAAGGAATACTTCAGCAAAGAGAATGAAACTATTAAAAAAAAAGCAGAAATTCTGGATATGAAGAACATAATTAATGAGATAAAAAAGAATCTAGAATCCTTAAAAAATAGATCTGATGTTATGGATGAAAGAATTAGTGATTTAGAGGATAGAAATATAGAAATGCTTCCAGTGGACGAAGAGAGAGGACTCAGATTTTTAAAAAATGAAGGAATTCTTGGAGAAATATATGACTCAATTATAAAAGCAGCCTAAGAATTATACGTATTCCAGAGGGAGAAAAGAGGGAGAAAGGAGCAGAGAGCTTGTTCAAAGAATAATAGCTGAGAACTTCCCAAATCTGGGGAAGAACCGGACTTACAAATACATGAAGACAACAGAATGCCTAATTACATCAATGCTAAAAGACTTTCTCCAAGGCATATAATAGTAAAATTGGCAAAAGCCAATGGCAAAGAAAAAATATTAAGGGAAGCGAGACAGAAGAAAATAACCTAAAAATGAACCCCTATCAGGCTTTCAGCATATTTCTTGGTAGAAACTTTACAGGCAAGGAAAGAATGGAATGATATATTAAAAATACTGAAAGACAAAAACTTTCAGCCAAGAATACTCTATCCAGTGAAACGATCCTTATGATACAATGGAGAAATAAAAGTTTTCCCAGATAAACAAAGGCTGAGGGAGTTCATCGCCACTAGATCTCCCATACAAGCAATGATCAAGAACGCCCTCATACCTGAAACAAAAAGAAGGTAAATGTCTACAAAGCTTTGAGCAAAGAGATAAATAGACAGACAAAATCAGAAAGCTACAGCTCTGCTTCACAACAGGGTAGCAAATACTTAATTATAACTTAAAAGAAGAAGGGAAGGAAAGCATCAAAAGTAACTATAAACACTTCAGCTTAGTCACAAATGCACAACACAAAAATAAATAACTTGTGACAACAATAACTCAGAAGGAGAAGAGGAAAGGAACGGAACCTGCTTAGACTAATGGAGATAAGAGTCTCTCAGAAGATGGACTATGTCATCTGTGAGATCTTCATACAAACCTCACAGTAACCAGCAAACAAAAAGTCAGAGCAGAGCCATAGATCATAAAAAAAGATAAAACCTCCACAGAAAACCCCCAAAATGAAATGGTAGTCAGAAAGACAAAGGAAGAGAAACAATGGAAATATAGATTAGGTGGGATTAAGCCCTCATGTATCAATAATCACTCTAAATGTAAATCGATTGAATTCTCCAATCAACAGACACAGAGTGGTGGGGTGGATTAGAAAACAAGACCCAAAAATACGCTGCCTCCAGGAAACACATCTGAGCACAAAAAACAAACAGGCTCAGAATGAATGGATGGGAGACAATACTGCAAGCAAATGGCAAATAAAAGAAAGTAGGTGTTTCCATACTTATATCAGACAAAGCAGACTTCAAGATAAAAAAAGACTATGAGAGACAAAGAGGGGCAGTATATAATGATAAAGGGGACTTTCCACCAAGAGGACATAACACTTATAAAGATATATGCACCTAACACAGCAGCACAAAAGAATATAAAGCAACTATCAATAGACCTAAAGGGAGAAATTAACAGCAACACAATAATAGCAGGGGACCTGAACAACCCACTTACATCTACGGATAGATCATGCAGAGAAAGGCAACAAGTAAATAGTGGAATTAAATGAAACATATGATCAGATGAACTTAATTGATATATAGAGAGCATACCATCCCAAAACAGCAGAATACACATTCTTCTTAAGTGCACATGGAACCTTCTCAAAGATATACCATATGCTGTGAAACAAGGCAAGCCTGAATAAATTTAAGATTGAAATCATATCAAGCTTCTTTTCTGACCACAATGCTATGGCACTAGAAATCAACTACAAGAAAAAAGATGGGGAAGTCACAAATATGTGGAGACTAAAGAACACACGACTGAAGAACCATTGGATCAATGAACAAATCAAAGGAGAAATCAAAAAATACCTGAAGACAAAGGAAAATGAAAAGACAACCAAACAACTCTTATGGGATGCAGCAAAAGCAGTTCTAAGACGGAAATTCATAGCAATGCAAGCGCACCTCAACAAACAAGAAAAATACCAAATAAGTAACCTTAAACTACACCTAATAGAACCAGAAAATGAAGAACAAATGAAGCCCAAAGTCAGCAGAATGAAGGAAATAATAAAAATTAGAGCAGAAATAAATGAATTAGAGACTAAAAAAACAGTAGAAAGGATCAATGAAACAAAGAGCTGGTTCTTTGAGAAGACTGAAACAAAATTGACAGACCCTTAGCCAGACTCACTAAGAAAAAAAGAGAGAAGCCTCAAAGACCTAAAATTAGAAATTAAAGGGGAGAAATTACAACAGATACCACAGAAATCAAAAGGACAATAAGAGATGGGCCGGCCCCATGGCTTGGTGGTTAAGTGCGCGCGCTCCGATGCTGGCGGCCCGGGTTTGGATCCCGGGCACGCACCGAGGCACCACTTCTCCATCCATCCTGAGGCTGAGTCCCGCATACAGCAACTAGAAGGATGTGCAGCTATGACATACGACTATCTACTGGGGCTTTGGGGGAAAAAATAAATAAATAAAATCTTTAAAAAAAAAAAATTGTTTGGGCCGGCCCCGTGGCTTAGCGGTTAAGTGCGTGCGCTCCGCTGCTGGCGGCCAGGGTTCGGATCCTGGGCACGCACTGATGCACCGCTGCTGAGGCAGCGTCCCACATACAGCAACTAGATGGATGTGCAGTTATGACATACAACTATCTACTGGGGCTTTGGGGGGAAAAATAAATAAATAAAATCTTTATTAAAAAAAATAATAAAATAAAAAGGACAATAAGAGAATACACTGGACAATTTACATGCCACCAATTTCGATAACCTAAAAGAAATAGATAAATTCTTAGATTCTTACCACCTCCCAAAACTGAATCAAGAAGAAATAGAGAAAATGAACAGACCAATCACAAGTAAAGAGATCAAAATGGTCATCAAAACCCTCCTAAAAAAACAGAAGTCCAGGACCGGATGGCTTCTCTGGAGAATTCTACCAAATATTCAAACAAGATTTAATACCTATGCTTCTCAAACTATTCCAAACAGTTGAAGAAGATGGAACACTTCCTAATTCATTCTATGAGGTCAACATCACTCTGACAGCAAAAGCAGGCAAGGACAGCACAAAGAAGGAATATTACAGGCCAATATCACTGATGAACACAGATGCAAAAATCCTCAACTAAATATCAGCAAATCGAACACAGCAATATATTAAAAGGATCATATACCATGATCAAGTGGAATTTATACCAGAGATGCAGGGATGGTTCAACATCTGCAAATCAATCAATGTGATACACCATATTAAGAAAATGAGGAATAAAAATCACATGATCCTCTCCACAGATGCAGAGAAAGGATTTGACAAGATCCAACATCCATTTATGATAAAAACTCTCAATAAAATAGGTATAGAAGGAACGTACTGCAACACCATAAAGACCATATATCACAAACCCACAGCCAACATCATACTTAATGGCGAAAAACTTAAAGCCATTCCTCTGAGAACAGGAAGAAGACAAAGGTGCCCACTCTCGCCACTCGCATTCAACATAGTACTGGAGGTTTTGGCCAGAGCAATTAGGCTGGAAAAAGAAATAAAAGGAATCCCAATTGGAAAAGAAAAAATGAAACTCTTGCTGTTTGCAGATGACATGATTGTAAATATAGAAAACCCTAAAAATCCATCAGAAAACTATTAGAAATAATCAACAACTACAGCAAAGTTGCAGCGTACAAAATCAACTTACAAAAAGCAGTTGCATTTCTATACCCTAACAATGAACTAACAGAAAGAGAACTCAAGAATACAATCCCATTTACAATTGCAACAAAAAGAAAAAAGTGTCTAGGGATAAATTTAACCAAAGAGGTTAAAGACCTATACAATGAAAACTATAAGACATTATTGAAAGAAATCAATGATGACCTGAAGTAATGGGAAGATATTCCATGCACATGGATTGGAAGAATAAACACAGTTAAAATGTCCATATTACCTAAAGTAATCTACAGATTCAAAGCAATCCCAATCAAAATCCCAATGACATTCTTCATAGAAACAGAACACAGAATCCTAAAATATATATGGAATAACAAAAGACCTCAAATAGACAAAGAAATCCTGAGAAGAAAGAACAAAGCTGGAGGCATCACAATCCTAACTTGAAAATATATTACATAGCTATAGTAATCAAAATGGCACAGTACTGGCACAAAAACAGACTCATAGATCAATGGAGCAGAACTGAAAGCCCAGGAAAAAAACCACACATCTGTGGTCAGTTAATCTCTGACAAAGGAGCCAAGATCATACAATGGAGAAAGGAAAGTCTCTTCAATAAATGCTGTTGAGAAAACTGGACAGCCACATGCAAATGAATGAAAGTAGATCATTATCTTCCACCATACACAAAAATTAACTCGAAATGGATAAAAGACTTGAATCTAACACTTGAAACCATAAAACTCCTAGAAGCAAATATACGCAGTACAGTCTTTGACATCGGTCTTAGCAGCATCTTTTCCAATACCATGTCTACTCAGGCAAGGGAAAGAAAAGAAAAAATATACAAATGGGACTACATGAGACTAAAAGCCTTCTGCAAGGCAAAGGAAATGATGAACAAAACGACAAGACAGGGCCGGCCCCGTGGCTTAGTGGTTAAGTGCGCGTGCTCCGCTACTGGCGGCCCAGGTTCGGTTCCCGGATGCGAATAGACGCACCTCCTGTCCGGCCATGCTGAGGCCGCGTCCCACATACATCAACTACAAGGATCTGCAACTATGACATACAACCATCAACCGGGACTTTGGGGGAAAAAAAAAGGAGGAGGATTGGCAATAGATGTTAGCTCAGAGCCGGTCTTCCTCAGAAAAAAAGTGGAGGATTAGCACGGATGTTAGCTCAGGGCTGATCTTCCTCACAAAAAAAAAAAAAAAAGGAAAAGACAACCCACAAACTGGGATAAAATATTTGCAAATCATATATCTGACAAGGGGTTAATCTCCAAAATATATAAACAACTCATACTACCCAACAACAAAAAAACAGATAATCCAATCTAAAAATGGGCAGAGGGTATGAACAGACATTTTTCCAAAGAAGATATACAAAAGGTCAACAGACACATGAAAAGATGTATAACATCACTAATTGTTAGGGATATTCAAATCAAAACTACAATGAGAGATCACCTTACACCTGTCAGAATGGCTATAATTCCCAAGACAAAAAATAACAAATGTTGGAGAGGAGAAGGAGAAAAGGGCACCCTCACACACTGCTGGTGGGAATGCAAACTGGTGCAGCCACCAGGGAAAACAGTATGGAGATTTCTCAAAAACTTAAAAATAGAAATAGCATACCTTTCAGCTATCCCACTACTGGGTATTTATCCAAAGAAATTGAAATCAACAATTCAAAGAGATTTATGCACCCCTGTGTTCACTGCGGCATTATTTACAATAGCCAAGACATGGAAGCAACCCAAGTGCCCTGCTACAGATGAATAGATAAAGAAGATGTGGTATATATACAATGGAATACTACTAAGCCAGAAAAAAAAGACAAGATCATCCTGTATGCAACAACCTGGATGGACCTTGAGGGTATGAAGTTAAATGAAATAAGCCAGACAAAGACAAATATGCCTGATTTCACTCATATGTAGAAGATAAACATACACAGGGATAAAGAGAACAGATTAGTGCTTACCAGAGGGGCTGGGGGCTGGGGCTGGGGGTTGTGTGAAAGTGTTAAAGGGGCACATATGCATGGTGATGGATAAAAGTTAGACTACTGGTGGTGAGTAGGATGCAGTCTATACAGAAATTCACAGATAATAATGAACACCCGAAATTACACAATGTTAAAACCCTTTATAATTTCAATAAAATAATTAAAAAAGAAAAAAAATAATTCATTCTTTTTTATGGTTGAATAGTATTCCACTGTGGGGATATACCACACTTTGTGTATCCGTTCACCAGTAGATGGACATTTGGGTTGTTTTCCGTTTTTGTCTACTATAAATTGGTTGTTATCAACATGTGTGTACAAGTCTGTGTATAGACATACGGGTTTATTTCCCTTGGATGGATTCCTAGGGGAGGAATGGCTGGGTAGACGTATATAATTATTAAAGATGCATCCAAGCTATTTTTCACCAGCACTCGATGAGAGTTTCAGTGACTTGACATCTTCAACAACACTTGCTATAGTCAGTTTTTTTAATTATAGCCATTCTCAAGTATGGTGGAATCTCATGATGACTGTCACTTACATTTCCCCAATGACTCATGTAGTGAAGGAGAAGGCAAGCCACACACAGACTGGGAGAAAACATCTGCAAAACATATCCCTAGAAAAGGATGTGTATTTTTAATATATAAAGAGGTCTTACAACCCAATAGTAAGAAGACAAGCAACACGTCATGGCTTACCAGCAGACAGCAGATCAGGCCTGTGATGAGCACCAGGATTCCCACCAAACAGCTGAGGATGAAGGCCCAGACAGGGTGGTCTGGGGAGACATGTGCTGGGGTGAGCCACCTCCTGTCATCGCCCCAAGGCTCCTGCTGACCCCACTGTGCCTCAACCATCCTTGACAAGGGTTGGCCAACTCTCCTCATCATCCAAGACGCTGTGAGCATGGTTCTCTTAGATGAGGCACAGCATCAAGATACTCGCCCCCTACCGTGGGCTGGGGCTTCCTGCAGGTTTACCAGGCTTATCAGTCAAGGTGTCATCTCTATTGGGAGAATATTCTGGAAATGAATGAAATGGAGAAGGCATATGAATGTGTTTCACTCTTTTTAATTAAACTTTTTAGACGCAGAAAAATAAACGGAACAGTCTCATAAACATCCATCATCTAATTTAACCATGTATATTCCATCTAATTAAAACAATATTTCATCAATTTATAAATTATTAACACTTGCCACCCTTGATTCATCCCATGTTTTCAATGAAATATTAAAGTCAAGTAGACATCATGATGTTTCACCCCATTTTAGTTTCCATCTCTAAAAAGTGAGCACACTTTGCTACAAAATCCAAGACCATTATCACAGAACAAAAATGTAATAAATTAAACCAAATTCATACCTCTGGGCACAGAGGACTGAATTTGGGCTGGACTTTCTTATGACGGCCGGGGGGAGAATGGGTCATCACAGTTGGCAAGCTTATGGGATCTCTCTAAATTTGTAAATTCCCACTCAAAAGTGTTCTTCCGTGCCTAGAAACACATTCATCCCCTTCTCCTTTATCTATTTGCTTAATATTAATTTTCTAGGATTAAGCTACAATGTAATATCCTGCAGGAAGTCTTCTCTGATTTCCACCTGCAAGTATGAGTTTGTTCACATCAAATAATTGATAAATTTCAATTCTCTATTCTTGTTATTGCCAGCTACAACATAAACTCCAGGAGGGTAGGACACACAGCACCCAGTGGGCATGGGGGGAGGGGTGCAGGTCCCCCTACTTGTACCTCTATCCAGACAACCTCTTAGAGGTGTGCTGTCTGATATGCAGCAGCAACAAGTCTCTTTTTAAATTAACATTAATTTTAGTTACATAAAATACAAATTCTAGTACCTCAGTAACATTAAATATCAGTAACAATAAAGACCAGTCACAATACCATCCTTTGAGGACTCAACAGCCACATGCAGCTATGCACTGGACAGCACAGATAGAACATTCCACCACTACAGAAAGTTCCAGCGCATTGGTGCACATCTAGAGTGGGACTTGGCAAACTATATCCTGTGGATCAGGAACCACATGACCACCAAACCAGTAAGTCTGCTTCACACACAGCTGGAGTCCCTCACTGACCATCTGGCCCAGTGGCTCTCAGTGCAGAGATAAGGAAACAAAAGTCCAGAGAGGGGAGGTGATTAGTTTGAGGTCACAGAGCTGTCTAGGAGAAGGTGAGGGCCTCCTATACTACACTGGTGTCCTTTTCTCTCTCTCAATGGTGGGTAAAGACTGGGGGACTATGCCACCTCCTGCCAGCCTGAGAAAGTTCAATGATCTCTCAGCCCCAGGCATCCAGAGTCCCCAGAAAGGCCTCACTTCCTTTTACAATGACCAGGGAGCCTTACCATCCCCAAGGACACTCTTCTTGTCCAGAGTCAAGTTCTGCAGCTGGGTACCATTCTGGGTCAGCCGCAGGAATTCCTCATAGATGGCAACTCTGTCCAGTCTCTGTACCAAGGCGGCAAGGTACACAGGGAGTCCACTCCAGTGTGGTTACTGTGGGGGACAGACCTGGAAGGGCACAAAGGATGAACAAGGGTGCCTGGAATTCTACCCTGATTCTAGATTCCCTGCTTCTGGGTCCTGTCCAAGAGGACTTTTTGCAATAATGTAAACACTTGTCTGCACTACCAAATACACTCATTATTAGCCCCATGTTGTTATCGAGCACTTAAAATGTGGCTAGTGTGTGTGAGTGAGGAACTGAATTTCTCATGTAATTTCATTTCAAGTAATTAATTTATAAATAAATAACTACAGGGAGAATATTTTTGAAACTTTGGAGTAAGGACTTCTGCAAATGCATAAAAACAATGAGAACACTGGTAAAAATGGTCGAAATCATCTTTTCAGAAGTCTAGAAATTAATCAAAGGCTTGTAAGAATCTGAGGGTTTAGTGAAGACACACGGTGGAATCTTGATAAAGGGAGCAAACTTTGTGGCACTACAACTTTCACTATTCCCATCCTGCTCTCACAATATCCTCCATAACTTTGAAAGCCATCAGTCTCAGAACCATGGTAGCTGAGACAACCAGCAGCCCAGCAGCCATAATGGGTTTGGAGCTCTGAAAAGACCCATCCCCATCGAACTCTCACTAGCTGACCTGCCTGGCAGCTCCCCGAAAAAGCCCCATGTTCAGGGTTTGACGTTACTTGACTCAGAGCTTGCCCAGGGTGGAAAGTCTGTCCCCAGGACACTTGATAAAAATATTCAGGGCTAATTGTTTTCTATTGTAGTTGCCTGAGGGAGTGATACCAGCTGAGACAGGCAAGAGGTGAGCCAAAAACTTAGAAGAAAAATTGGGGGAATGAGATGTCCACAGGGGGCTTTGAAAAGCTCCAGTGTATTTTCGGGCACCTAGAAGGCCACAAGTGCTCAGGGCTGTGGCACGCCCAGGAAAGACTTGAGAACATCTTAATCTCTCACTTCTAGTTGAAGGGTTAGCTTAATATCTGAAAACTTGGTTATGTATTACACAATATTAATAGAATACGGGCCAATACCATGCAATCTCCATCACATATACAGAAAAGAATTTCACAAAATACAACGCCCTTCATGTCTAAAAAAGAAAACACTCAACAAATTAGGAATAGAAAAAAACTTTCTCAACCTATAAACAGCATCGATGAAAAACCCACGGCTAACACCATATTCAATGGTGAAAGACTGAAAATTTCCCCCTAAGGCCAGGGACAAGACAATGATTCTTCCCATATCTCGTATGTTAATCACAGGTACTAGAGGTTCTAATGAGGGCAATTAGGCAAGAAAAAGGAATAAAGAAACCCAGATTGGAAGGGAAGAGGTAAAACTATTTGTTTTGCAGATGAGAAGATATTGTATATAGAAAAACCTAAAAAATACACTCCTCCCCACACATAATATGTCAATCGTATCCTAATAGGTGTATAAAAAATTTAAATTGCCCCATGTGTTTAGTGGCTAGACTATTGGAGAGCACAGTTAGACTGCTGATATTTGTTGAAAGTCTCCAGAAGAGGAGGAGGAGGAGGATGCTGGAGGTTGGTGACACTAAACGTTAATGCTTTCCTCATCCCCCCAAAACCTATGGAAGGAGATGTTAGGATTAGCTGACAGGGATGTGGGGCAGAATGGTCACGATGTAAGTGACTTCCAGATCAATGATGTGTCACGGGAGCTCAGAGTCATCAGCCACCAGCTCAGCCAATGCTTCCAATCTCCTCAACCTACATCAAGTCGGTGACCAGGCAGGAATGAAATATGTCTCAAAGCTGGCTGCCTCTGTAGAGCTTGGTGACCTAGAACAAACATGAGGGAGAGTGGGTGAGGTGGAGGTCTCCCGGGGACGCAGGGGGCCACTGGAGCCAGTGAAAGATCATAGACCTTGGGGCAAGGGAGACCTGACTTCTAATCCTGGCTCTGCCCCTAACTCACTGTGTGACCTTTGGCACAATACTCCCCTTTCTGAGCTTCAGTTTACCCATGCGAGAAATGGGGAAGGCAGCTAGGACATCACATCTGGACACTGAGAGAACCCAGACATGCAGGGAAAGTGAAGGGTTGAAACAATCACACAACAGATATAAGTCAGACAGAGGAATGACGGTGCCCTCAGGGCAAGGAGAGACGGGAGAGGGAGACCCCACCTGGTCCTGGGTGTCCCTCAGCAGGGCAGTGTACTCCGAGGATGTGGGCTCCGAGTTGTTGAGGTTCCAGCTGATGATGTAGAAATGTAGCTGGTGCTCTTTCTTGATGGATAAACTCCAGGCTGCAGAGCCTGGAGCCACCGAGAGGAAGAGCAGACAGGTGGAGATTCTCAGCTCCCTGCACAGAGGCATGGTGGCCCACGGGGTCAGGGTGGTGGGTGCAGACAGCGTCCACACTGGTGGCTGGCCCATCCTTCTCAGGCCTGGGGAGAGAGGGATGTGGGGACTCTAGAGAGAGGTCCTGAAAGCTCTGGGGGTGGGGGCCAGACCAGGAAGGAAGAAATGGGAGGACAGTGGGGAGACAGAGAGGGGTGGTCACAAAAGTGGTCATTAGGGGCAAATGCTCAGGGGAGGGTCTCACCTGAGGGAGACCAGTCTGCAACTCGAGTAGAAGGGACCCAGGCTGCTCTTCTTAAACAAGGATCCAGCTGGGGAGGAAGGAGGAGGAGGAGGAGCAGGAGGGACAGGGGTTGGGGGAGGGGCTGGGTGGGAATTAACCCACCAGGAGCTGCTGGGACCAGGGTCTCACCAGGATCTGCAGGAGCCTCTCAGTGGAGTTGAACGTGGCTGAGCCGTTGCTCATGTGTGATGAATACCGAAGGGTGGAGATGGTGACATTGACTGTGAGGGTCTTCAGGTTGTGCCCCAAAGCTGCAAGACGAGAGGGAGAGCGATGGCCATCTCTGAAAGCTGGCCTGAGACCACACCAGAGTCCTGTACTCATTATAATCTGTCGTCTTCTGTCCCAGTGGCACCACCACCCACCCGTGTGGTCACCCAAGTCAGAACCAGCATATCTGCTCAGCTCCTCCTCCCTCCCAGTAACACCCATTCACCTTGCACACTGGTCCTCACATACACTCCCTCTCTCCATCCCTGTCCTAGCTCAGGTCTTAACTTCCTTCACCCGGACCAACACCCCAGCAGACTCACTCGATGCTCTGTCTAAATGATGTTCTACGTGGACTACTAGAAGAATCTTTCTGAAATGAATACCTCACTAGGGCCACCACTGCTCTAGTACCACCCATGGCTCCCTATGGCCTTCAGTGTTTAGTTCAACCTTCTTGACCTGGCACTCAAGGCTCTACTCAATCTGGCTCCTGCTGACCTTTCAGTCTCATTTTATTCATCTTCTGCAGGTTAAACATTATGCTTCTTGCAACCCAAATTCGTTTCAATTCTCCCCATAGGGCATGTTGTTTCTGGCCGGAGCCTTTGCTCATGGAATCCTCTCTGCCAGGAAAACCCTTCATCCTCTATTTGCCAGGTACCCTCCTACTCATTCTTAAAGTCTTCATTCTGGTGTAACTTTCTCTAGCAAGCTCTTCCCCTCAAAATTATGCCAGGTGCCTCTCCCCAAAATATCCCACATTGTATTATAATGGTGTGTTAATTTCACAAGACTAGGGGCTCTCTGAGGGCTGGCCTCAGACTGAATCGTTGGTATAATCTTTGTGATCAGCATGATTGCTCTAAAACCAGAATTTCACACCCTGGCTTCCCAGCTCCTGGATCACAACTGGCTCGTGGGGGAGTGGGGCCAGAGAGCTTCTCTTGGGAAGGAAAAGGGGCCCCCAGATACCTGTGGTGGCTTCTGGTGGCACAGGCGATGATCAAGTATGCAGGGACGTGGTGGCCGGCTCGGGAGCTGTGGAGAGGGCTGTCAGCAGGGAGGGACAGAGTGGGAGGAGCCCCCAGGCTCACACGGGCTCCAGCACTGGCTGTCTCAGGACCACCATTCACAGATGAAGCATAAATGAGAGTGAGGGGACGGGTGACTGTGTGAGCAGAGGGACGAGCAAGCCTGTTGGTGAGAGGAGCCCAAGAGAGAGAGATAGGTGAACAAGAGAGACTGAACTTGGAGGAGAGACAGATAGACAGGCAGAAAAATGGGCAGATGGATAGGATACCTGGAAAAGGAGGACCAAGGGGGGGGCTTTAGGAGAATTAAAGTGAAAACCACGTGGGGTCAGAATGTGGTGGAGAACATGTTTGTGTCTAAGGCTTTCTCACACTGTGCTGGGACTCTCCACCAGAACCTGGGCGGGAGAGAAGGGATGATTTAGGGCCCTTCCAGGTGCTTCCCTCACCAAGGACAGCAGGTGAAGGAGAACAAGTGCTCCCCAACCCCAAATGCAGACGGGACACAGGAGATCAGGGCCAGGAATACTCATTGGTGGTAGTCGGGGCCACGGCTCCATAGGTGTAACCTGTGGAGAGAAGGCGAGAGGAGCTGAGCAAGAGTTGGGGTGAACATAAAGAATTAAGGGAGAGGAAGGATGTAGGGACCTTTGTGGGAAAAGCAGAGGGGAAAGCAGCGGGGACGAGTGGAGGGGTGTTCAGGGGGAAGGCAACGAGATGGAAGGTGGCTGGACCCAGTGATCACACAGTGATGAGAAGACTGAACCCAGACCAGGAGGATAGAGAGATGGATCATAGCTCACTTTAGAGCAACGGAGGGAACACAGAACTCCGACTGGGAGAGAGAGTGTGGCTGTAGCACAGCCCCTCACCACCGACGTAGAGGCTGTCCCCGTCCAGGGTGAAGGCGCCCAGGTGGGTGACACACTGGGTCTCATGGCTCAGCTTCCAGTAGAGTCCCTCTCTGTCCAGCCCGGGACCTGTGGAGGTCAGAGTGGAAGGTGCAGATCATGTCCACCCCAGTGGCTGCCCCATCCTTCTCAAGCCTGGGTGAGGAAGATCATGGGGATGTGGAATACTGAGCAGGGTCATTCTGGGTGTGGATAGCGAGAGAGGGGAAGGGAGGAGGCTGATGGAGATGCTGAAGGGGCTGCTCTGATGCCTGCAGGGTCTCTCCTAGGTGTCTCCCGTGTGAGACACCCCCCTCACAAGTAAGGCCTGGCTTCTTTTAGGATGTGGAGGGGGGCCTGTGAGTGGCAAAGAGGGGTGAACACACAGACCTGTGTGAGGGGGTGCCTGCAGGTCTGCACGGACAGCAGCGAGAACAGTCAGTGCCCTGTGCCATCTGACACATGCAGGCAAGAAAGTACCGTTATGTTCTCTCGGTTCTACATTCCAAGGTCTTTTCTTTCTACTTCTTTCCTACTCCACAGCCATCACCCAGGCCTAGGGAACAATCATCTTATTCCTAATCTTATTCCCAGCACCTCCCATCTTGCCTACTAAGTCTTCATTCTTAACCATGAAGTCCATTTTAACCCACGTGCTTAGACCAAACGCTAATCACATCATCCTTCTACTCGCATCTCTCCAGAGTCTTCCCACTGGTCTTAGAACAGAGTCCCAAGTCACCCCTGATCTGGTCCTGCCTGTCCTCCCCTCGCAAGTGTGGCTCACACCGCTCCCCCTGAGTTGACTCGGCTCGGCCATCCCTGTTCTCAGTTCATGGACACACCAGGCTCTCTGCTTCAGGGGTGTCCTCATGCGGGTCCCTCTGCCTGAAACGCTCTCTTGAACACACTCCCACACCCTCACTCCAGTCTAACCCTCCGACCAGCTAAATCCAGTCCCAACTCCAGCTCTCAAGCTAAATATCAGTCCTTCTCAAGAGGGCTTCTCTGCCCGCTCATGTTGATTCCCCTTGTGCCAAACTCCCACATCACTCTTAACATTAACTTTTCAAAATCCAAATTCCCAAATACAATATAAATTCCATGGAGGTGGGACAAGGTCTCTCTGGTTCTCCAGGTCCCCATGCATGTGTCCCAGGGCCTGGCTCATGAGATGAGGAACCATCCCGGTTTGTCTAGGACTGCCCTGGTTTGAACACTAAACGTCCTGTGTCCTGGAAAACCCCACTGTCCTGAATAAACGAGGATGGTTGGTCACCATAAATTATACACTCAAAGACTATCTATTGCATGACAAGCACACATTCCCCTCAAGAACATCACAGGAAAGCTAGAATGAAAAAGGCACACACACATACACACACAATTAGTAGAGGCCAACAACTAAATACAAAATTACTTAACAAGATTCTCTGCAACGTGAATCATCAGACTGTTATTTCAGAAAAGTTTCAAAAACAAAGTTAATTCCCTTTAAAAGGCAAGGTGGTGAGGACAGTCTTTTTGGAGACTAGCGCCCTTCCCTTCAATCTACAGTGTTGTTTAGTACTCCTCCAAATGATTTGAAATGTCATAAAGAAAAAAAATGCTCAAAATAAATCTGGCTACTGGCAAATTCAATTTTAAATTTGTTATTAATACAAAGAAGTTCCAATCATCTTTTTCCCTGAATGCTCCTTTATTTCAAATTTTTGTGGATGATTTATAGGACTTTAGAACTCAAATTGAATGGGTCTAAGGAATGTTGTTGAGTATCCCTGCTAATATTTCATGGGATGTCTTCTAATACTACATACACATGCAAAACATTTCTGTATTTATATTATATATAAATCCTGACTTTTGAGTATTATGCAATGCAAGTAAATCTATATTTTCTTCTATAATACACATTTGCAGTTATTTACGTTTGTTTCATGTGTTTTTACTTGCATATAACTGTACTTACTGAAATATTTACCACACAGAACCACACACAGCTTACCATATTTCCATCCATCCAACATCAATAATATTTCTCAAGATACCCTCACTCTCAATGACTCCCTGTGGTGAGAACCTGAGCCCAGGAAAGCCCACTGGCAGGTCTTCTGCACAACGGAGGCTGCCGGAACCTGTTGGTACCAGGTCCACAGGGTACTCACCTGGTCACACAGAAATCCATGGATCAGCGAGGACAGGTGGACCCTCAGCCTGGTTTCACCTCAAACTTGATCTCCACGGATGCTTCTTGTGTCTGAGGGGGGAAAAAAAAGCACAAACAAGCTTTTGAGGCCTTTTATAGGGTGTTGGATGGAAAGTTCACCCCATTCACTTTTCTTTTTCGTATTTACTGATTTAACTGTAACCGTTGGTTGTGACTGGATTTTCCCGATTCCTATCCAGCCACCTGCTGCTCCCAGAGAGGGGAGAAAGCAGCTTCGTGCTGTGTGCACTTGAGTCGCTCAACTCACTTGGCTGGACAGAGACTTTTTGGTGACTCTGGACCCTTTAAACAAGCTTGTCATTTAGGGACCCTGTAAGTGACTCGCTGACTTGTCAACAATTTCCACACTTCATTCAGGGCTCGGGAGATTTTCAGACCCTGGAGCAGGTTTCCCAACCTCGGCATCACTGACATTTGGGGCTGGATAATTCTCTGTCAGGCTGTCCTGGGCCCTGGAGGACGCTGAGCAGCATCCCTGCCCCCCCCTCTAGATGCCAGGAGCGCCCCATTTGTAACAACACAAACACCGTCTGCAGATGCGGATAAGCCCTCTGGGGACAAAATCACACGGAGGACGATGACGGGGACTCTGAAGAGGGGACGGCGGCGCCTGGAGCCAGGAGGAACAGCAGCCTCGGGCGCCCTGAGCAAACAGCCCAGGGGAAATGGGGCTCCGGGAGGACGGAGGGAAGCCGGGCCCCGGCGGGGCTGCCCCTGGCCCATGCCCCTCCGTGGACCGTGACTGGAGCCAGGACCGCCCACCGCTCACCGCGCTCCGCCCCTTCGGGCGAACATCCACGGGAATGCGGTCCGCTCCGAGAAGACGGAACACACCTTGCAGAACGCCCGCTCCATCCACGGCGCCGCACGCGCTTCCGGTTCCGGTCTCAGGCGGACGTTCGGGGAGGACGAACGTTTGGGGAATGCCGGTTGAGGCGGCGGGCGAGGCGAGGCCACGCACCACAACCTCGGGGTAGGTGTCTAGTTTCTAGAGTGAGTGAGAAGCTGGAAAGCGGTCTGGGTCAGCTCCAGGGACAGGGACAAAATCTAGGGCGGGGCTGTGTGCGGGAACCAGTTCTAGGGGCCGGCTGTGGGCGGGGACAAGGCTGTGAGTGACAGCAGGCTGGGGAGGCGCTTCTGTGGGCGGGAACAAGGCTCCCGGAGGGGCAATGAGCCAGGACCAGGCTGTGGGCGTGGACCAGGCTGTGGGCTGAGCCAGGCCCGAACGTTGTGGGCGGAGACCAGTTCCAGGGGCGGGAAGAGGCGGGCGTGTGGCTGGAATAATTCAGGCAGACTTCACAGGGGGAGGAAATCAGCTCCAGGGGCGGGGCTGGAGGCGAGGCTTTCTGTGGACCCCTAGACTGTACAGGTAGCTGGATGTTGAACAGCTGTTCTTCATTCCTTTCCCCACCTTTACACAGCCTCATAGAATGATGTGCCCATATTTAGAATTCTAAATTTTTTGTGCGTTTGCTGTTCTCAATTTCGTTAAAAAATTGGATCATATATTCACATTTGTCTACAACTTGATGTTCCAAGCCAGTAGATAAGGATATAACGCTATTTTAATTTTAAAAATCTGGGGGGAGGTAGGCCCACGTCGTAGGTGCACATATACGAAAACTTCAAAGAGTGGTGCAAAGTCAATAAAATATTCTCACTCTACCACTGTCTCCCGGTACTTTTGCACAGAGATAAACATCCTTTCCTCCTCTATCCTTCCAGACATACTGCGTATATGTGGGACTGTGTATATGTTCAAGCCCAAGAGGGATGTCCCCAAGCAAAACCTGAAGCCCATGAATTGTCTCATGCATCATAAGTTAATGAGAAGAGATTTAATTTTTTGGTGGAAGGAGATGAACCAGTGATGAATCCATAGGAAGACAACAAAGAAACAGGAGAATTTTACCATTTAAAAGGTCAAAGGAAAAAGTGAGAAAGAAAATGTATTCATACTATCTGACGTAGCACATCTCTGGATAAGATTCATCTGCTATAAAATTGTAAACACTTATGTCATAAAACAGAGGACATCGAATTTTGAGTTATCCTAATTCATTAAATAGTTATATTGGGCAAGGGGAATTATGTTTTTAACATATGTAAGAACTCTTCATGCTGATTTTTTTCAGAGAAGAAAGAAACTATAAATAGTCAAAACCTGAAAAATGAAAAAGCTGTATGAGTAGCTAATTTAGAAATATAGATTTTCAACCAGAAAATTAAAGAAGTTGTTTTTGGAACCAGAGTCAAGAGTGGGGAAGGTAGCTTTTCATTATCAGGTTTGAAGTATTATTGGAGAGATGTGCGTATACATACACACATATGCACACACACGGGAGCCTGAATTTGTATTCCAAAGGGATCATCTAACTCTACAAAGAATTTGTAAAAAGGATTCACTTTACAACAGTAGAATGTATTTTGAAAACTACAGACTTCAAGCATTAAAAAAGCTGTCATCATCCAGGTGGAAAAATGAATGGGGCATCACTTTCCAACCCACATGGTGATAAGCATTTTACATACATTACTCTTGACTTTTCTCACAGCAACCCATAAGGAAGATGGTATTATCTATCTCCATTTTGCAGATGAGGAAATTGGTGACAACAGATTGCTAAAATTTTCATATAAGTTCTCAATAGATATTGTTTTATGTTAAAATTGTTTATTGAATTTTCTTTTCATTAATAAAATGATATGTGTCACTCTTACAAATAAGCAAAGGCTGTGTAAAAACAATTTAGCAAAACTATAGTTTTCTTTTGATATAATTAAATATAACAATCACTTTATTATATTTCTGCTCTCTGCCTCACATCTACGAAGATATTTCCTATCCTAAAGGCTTACTAGAAAACTCTACTAAAAATCAAGAATCAGGGAATACCCATATTATGCAAGGTTCCTGAATACATGCAAAAAAAGCCATTATAACAAATTTTTGTACAAAAATCTTAGATCATTCATGAACTGATAACAACACAAATCATGATTAGGCAAGGTATTTCTGTAGAATGACAAATATTTAAACTTTAGACATTTAGAAAGGTAGTTCATTACAGTAACTAATGTGTATAAGAAGAATTTTTTCAAACTCACTAAGTGCCAGGAAATTATTTGACAAAATGCACTGCAATATTATTCACAATAGCCAAGAGATGGAAACTACCTAATTGTGCATCCGTGGGTGAAAGGATGAAGAAAATCTAGGGCATCTATACAATGAAATATTATTCAGCCTTAAAAAGGAAGGAAATCCTGTATTCAGAATTGCTTGCCTGGATCATTTCAGTAGCCATGGGCTTTCTTCCTTAGTACCCTCTGATCCATTCGCCAACCAGGAACCAAGGTGATCCTTTTACAATGTAAGCGCCACAACCTCTAATGGATCCCTAAAACAGATTTTGGAGGTGGACTGCCTGGGTACCGGTTGTGTGACCTTGGTCAATTATATAACCTCTAATATTCCTCATCCATACAATAGAGGTTAATAGTATTGTCTCCATGGCATTGTTGTGAGGATTAAATGAGTGAATACATGTCAGATGCCTAGCATGTGCCTGGCATATGGTAAGGCATCATGAAAAATTTAACTGTAATTATAACCAAATTAAATATTGTGATGGCCTATTAATTAAGTTAAACCATATGAAATTTCTAATATTCAACCATTTTGACCCATTATTATTGTTGAATAAATGATAAAACTCAGTCAAGGCAGGTTGCATAGAGTCAAAAAGGATTGGATAAATGAAAATATTTTTAGAAAAAATAAGCTGAAATAGATTGCTTTGTAATTTACAAAGCAGTTTCTCATACTTTGTTTCATTTAATCTCTATAGAATGCTTTTCAGGGTATTATTACCACTGTCTCTGAAGGAGTAACTGACTTTCCCCAAATCACACCACATTAAATAACACAATTAGAGTGGAAACATCATTTCAAGTATAAATCCCATATGATATTTTATTTCCCCTTCATAATAACATCTGTCCTCTCAGGAAAGTGAGGAAATAATGCTGATTCATAGGAACTTAGTCTTAAAGAGACATACTCTCAGATGATAAACACTATGTCTTTGAAACAAGGGTGTTGAGAGAAGAAACTTGGGACCAATGCTTTCTGGGTTTTCAAGTCCATGATTAGACTTCTGGTAAACAGCCAAAGAAGGGAAAGGGTGAAAAATAGTCCAGAATGAAAAAAGTTTGACGTATATCTAACTTTATTGATCACCTCAAGATTCTCTTTTTGTTTATGGTCTGTGTCACCCTACTAGAATATAAATGCTCTCAGGGTAGATGACTGCTATCGTGCAGCAAGTGGTAGGCGCTGAGTAAATATTTATTAAAGGAATGAAAGTGGCCTTGAATACATCTGCTCTTTACTCACCAGAGAACAGCCCCATAGCAGGCAAATGGCATCATTAACAAAATTTTAAAAATCATATCCTTATTAGCTCATAACCATGGATACAAGGCTCCCATTTATTTCATACTTTCTAAGTACTTCAGCATTCTGTTTTATTAGGGAGTGTTTCCACAGCCTTGCTGTAAAATAAAGCAAGACTTTTTGGCCCATTGATTGCTGTTTCCAGCAGAGCCCATCTCTATACTTACCTCTAAACAATTAACTATAGATTTGTTATCCCAATGAACAGCGATTTGTTATGGAACCTGTTTTATCAGTGTCATGCGAAGGTAGACATTTGACATGTCTTTAAGGGGTGATATGGATAATAATGTTGATGCAGAAGAAAACTAAAAATTCTCTCTGGTCTTTGTCAAGTGCATCTGGGTGAAGGGTATCTTGTTGTCACTGGATTTGAGAACTCAAAAAGACTCGCCCAACTCTTCATGTTACAGGTGAAGAAAATGAGGTCTAAAGAGGTTGAGAGATTTGACCAAGACTAATTCCTGGGACTAGAGAAAGATCTTCTGATTCTCAGCTGGCCACATTGTCATAAGATCTCCAGCTCCAAACAGCCAAGAGACGCAAGTCTGTTGATTTCCAGGCAGAAATGATTCCCCTTCACGTTTTTACTTTTTCTCCCTTAGATGCCTGCTCTGCCCTGACAAGGAATTTATCTGATGTTTACGCTACACTTAAGAAGAGGAAAATGCTCCTGGCAAACACTACTGTGATTCAGTGTGGCATTGGAGAGCCCAGTCATGAAAAAACGAGAATCAACAGAATAAGAGGTAAATAAAATTAGAGAAGAAGAGAAAATCTATTATTTTAGTGGGACATAACTTATAAAGTTTAGAACTGGTAAATAAATGCAGTAATGTGTAAGGAAGCTAGATTTCTATATGAAACATCAAAAATACTGTTACATGAGCAAGAATTAGTTTAAACATGTAAATAATTATTCCATTCATAAGAGCAATGAATTATTTAAGATGAGTAGTGAAAATAATTGGAACTACACATTAGTTATATGAAGAAGATTATAAAAAGATACAAAGCGTGTAAAAGCTCTGATTAAATGGAGAGATATACTATACTTGTGATTGAAAACAGTGTTTCAAAGATATAAGTTTAATGTTTCCAAACATTATTCAGATTCCATATGCTTCAAATCAACTTTTAAAATGATGTAGTGTTTGTTTTATAGACTAAAAGATATCCATTTGTAAAATAAAACACTGGACCATCAACTAACATTATTCACAAGTAAATCATTCCAAATGGATTATAAGGGCTAAAATTAAAAGTAAAAATCCCCTGCGTATAACAGTAGTGGATGACAATATAGAAGAATATCCATAATCTTAAAATTAGTGAAGATATTCTTAATATATATGCTTAAAGATGTCTGGTTGAAAAGAGGAAGGAGAAAAAGTAAAATGGAACGTGATATTGTCTCTGATTTTCTTTCAGAGACTTAATCTAGAGAAGAATATTCCAGTCTACGATATTGGATAAAGAAATAGAAATCTGTGATAATTACACAAATAATGAGATGACATATATAAATGGTAGCATAATGTATCAGTTAGCTTTTGCTGTATAACAAACCATCCTAAAATTTGGTGGCTTCAAATAAGAATAGTTTACTTTTTCTCAAGATTCTGTGGGTTAACTGGGCAGTTATTTTGATCTGGACCTATTGGTTGCTCAGCTAGGATTGGCTGGTCTAGGACGGCCTTACTCACATATCTGATTGTTGACTTGAAGTCACCTGGAGTGATGGAGATGTGCAGTCTATCTAGACTCATTCACATATTGATGGCCTCAGGCTTCCCAAGGGCAGCCAGAGAAGGACAAGTACCAACAATGAGCAAGTGTTTTTCAAGCCTTTGCTTATGTCATTTGTTAATGTCCCATTGGCCAAAGCAAGTTACAAGGCCAAGTTTACCCAGAGTCAACGTGGGATGGTACAACCAAAGAGACAGTGGGAGAGGACTAATGTGTGGCCATTTTTGCAATCTTTAACACATAAGTTTAGAGGAGAATTAGTGTGAATGTTTTTGTATTTGTTCATTTGAATGCCCGAGGAAAATTGCACAAAGCCAAAAGAAACATAAAGCAAAAAATTAAGTGGAGATGTAAGGTAAGTTTAGTTGGTACTTAAAGTGGGTCTGCACAAATGTCGTAGTTTATTTTTCAAGTGTAGGCAAGTTCTTGTGACCTATGAAAATAACTTACATTTCGATTATTTTCTCGCTGAATGTGTTTTATTCATTAACACATTTGATGTGTTTCTCTCTGGCCTTAGGAAAATAACGTAGCACTTGGGAGCAAAGATGCAGCCTAATAGCCCCACACTGGAGGCCAAGATAGAGCAGACATCCATGGCCACCATGACCTTGCCCTTGGTGCTGTGGTAGATGGGGAGGAAGGTGACCCAGACACTGCAGAACACCAGCATGCTGAACGTCAGGAACTTGGCTTCATTAAAGGTGTCAGGCAGGTTCCGTGCCAGGAAAGCCACAATGAAGCTGCCCAGGGCCAAGGAGCCCAGGTATCCCAGGACACAGTAGAAAGCAGTGACCGAGCCCTTGTTGCACACGATGAAGATGTGGCCGTGTTGAGAGTGTGCATCTGTGTCAATGAAGGGAGGAGAGGTTCCCAGCCAGATTCCACAGAGACTCAGCTGGATAAAGGAGCAGATGGGAAAGATGAAGTTAGGTTCCTCTGACACCAACCACTGCCTCATCCTTCTCCTTGGTGCAGTGACCTTGAAGGACACAGCCACAGTCATAGTTTTGGCCAAGACACTGAAAACTGCCACAGTAAATACAACTCCAAATGTGATTTGTTGAAGACTGCAGGTGGCTGTGTTGGGACGACCAATGAAGAGTAAGGAGCAGAGGAAGCAGAGGGTGAGGGAGATGAGCAAGATGTAGCTGAGAGTCTGATTATTGGCCTTGACTATGGGAGTGTCTTGGTGCTTCACAAAGACCCCCAGCACCACAGCTGTGAGGAGAGAAAAGCACAGAGCTGTGCACCAGGGCCATCCCTAAGGAGTCCTCCTAAGCCAGAAAAGTCACAGCTTTTTTTGAGGCAGCAATCTCACCCTCTGTTGGCATACTGATGATCTGGACACTTCACACACTGATCCATGTCTGGGGAGAGATGCAAAGTGTCCTCAGCCCAGGTTCAGTCATTCTCTCTCATTCGCATGCCCCCAAAGAAGGCATGGGGTAAGCTTAGCCAATTGTCTTCCTTTGTTGCTCCAGGCACCAAATAACAGAATGCTCTGCAGAGAACCATTCCCAGTTAATACTGCCCATCTTATTTATGGTTAAGTAAAGCTATTATCCATCTCAGTATTTATCTTGCATATTCATGAAAGCACATTTTTCTCAGCAGAAAACCAAACGTCCTCCCTGTCTCTCTGAGCTATACCCCTGTAAACTATGGCCTAGATTTACTCATTCAATGAGCAAGCAGTTATTGGAAAACCTCCATGAGGCAGATAATATGCTACATACTAGGGAAACAGAGATGACCAAGTCATAGACCTCACTCCTCGGGAGTTTCAAAATGAGACCATTTCTACCATCTAAAATGATCTACAAAACATTTCATCTTAATTTCACTTCCACCACTTCTGTTAAGATTTTAGTCACTTCTCTCCTACGTTATCATAAGATCCTTTTACTCTGGTTCCCTGCCCTTGTCCTGCATCACAAGTGATACGTCTACATGTAAGTGGGATCATGTTTATCCTCCATTAAAAAATCCGACAAAATCGTAGGAAGACCAAAAAGACTGTATAACCTTGGTCATGCCTACCTCTACTACCTCTGCTCTGATTTTTAAGATTCCCAAATCTTCATGTGGTTCTGAAAGTGTTCCGTGCCCACTCATCCCTGCAGGTATGAATACATGCTTTTTCCTTCTACAGGGGCATTGCTCCTTCCTCTTTACGTCCTCTTAAATTCTCTCACTTTTCACGTTTAGAAGTACAATCTGCCTGATAACGTTTTCTGTGGATGGTGTGAGTTAGGGTTGGTGAGTCATTGCCTTCTCCATGAAGACAGCCAATTTACCCAACATGGTTTATTGAAAAGGCTTTCATTTTCCCACTCCTCTTCAGTGTTTCCTTGTAAATCAGACGTCTATACGTGAGTCCCTATATGAGCAGCTTTTATCTGAACTCACCATTTGGTTCCGTTGATTTTCTTGTTTATCCTCTTGATGAACCTCCTCTATTGTGATGCTATAATACTTGATGTCAGGTAGAGTAAGTCCTCCCACTCTATTCATTGTTTGCAAGATTTTCTTAGCTAAGTTTTTCCTTTATCATTTCCATAAGAATTGTATCAATTGTAATTTCCACAGAACAGGTCAGCATTTTAGCTGCAATTTTGTGGAAGCTGTAGATTAATTTGGAGAGTTTTGATATCTGTAGAATTTTGAGTCTGTTCAGTCACGAATTTGATTTATCCCTCCAGTTCTTTCAGTTTTCCTCCATTTATCTAAATGCTGTTCTATAAATTAATGGACAGAAATCTTTTGAAAGTCTCATTAAAGTTATTTCTAGGTACTTCATACTTTAAGATGTTGTAAATGTCATTTTTTTAAATTTAAATTTTGAATGCTTATGACGGGTAGATGGAAGCAAAACTTTCTATATTAACCTTGTATTCAGCCACCAATAAACTCAGTTAATACCTTAATTTATATGGATTTTACATTTATACCATAATATCATCTGAAGATAACATCAATTTTACTTCTTCCTTTGAAGTAAATTATTCCTTTTATTTCTTTTCCTGCCAATATTTTATCAAGCAAGACCTCCAGCATAACGGCTTATAGAGGCAGTGATGTTGAACATTCTTCTCTTATCCTTGCTTTCATCAGTGTAAGATAAAGTTCCATTCTGTGAATACTGTGTATGGGAGTAAGAGAGTTTCATTCTGTTCCTGATTTGGTAAGTGTTTTTTCTGTTGTTGTTGTTTGTTTTAAAATATGAATAGGTGTTTAATTTTACTAGTTTTTCTTACAGTTACTGAGATTATTATTTCTCTTTTTTCAGAGATTAGTGTACTGAATTACATTGCATGAACCTAACTTGGTCATGATATGTTCTTCTTATAAAATATAGCTAGATTTGGAACCTTGATTTGATTTGATTTTTTTTTTTTAGGATAAATGAATTTAACCCAACAAAGAATGTGGCCTGTAATTTCCTTTCCTGCAATGATTTTGTTAGATTTTGGTACCAATGTTAATCTAGTCTCTCAAAGTGAGTCAAAAAGTTTTCAGTTTTTCCTATTCTCTGGAAGAGTTTGAGTAGATGTATATTATTTTTTTCTTGAATATTTTGGCAGATTCATCAGCTTTGTACCAAATAAATAGCTTACAATAAAATTTTGTAGAAATGTTTTAAAGGATGGTCTCAATTTCTGTAAGAGGTCTGGCAATATTCAGATTTTTCATTTTTTCTTGAGGCAGTTTGGTAACTTTTATTTGCCAGAAATTCGTGAATTTCCTCTAAATTTTCATTGTATCAACATGATGTTATTTATGTTTTCTTCATGTTAAATATTTTCCATGTGATCTGCACAGATTACTCCCTTTTCAACCTTGGTATTATTTTGTTGCAATTTTTCTTTTTTTGAACACTAGTACTAGGATTTTATTGAGCATATTTGTCATTTATTAGAATCTAATTAGTTTTATTTATCCTTTTGATGTTTGTCTTTTATTTTGTTAACACTTCCTCTAATATTTATCACTTTGTGTTTTCTCTTTTCCTTGTGTTTACATTTCTGCTCTTTTTCTAGTTTGTGATGAATGCTTAGAACTTAGAAATTCAACCTTTCTTTATTTAAATATACACAATAATATATAAATATATATAATCTAGGATTATACATTTCTCTTTAAGGATAGATTTAACTCCACCCCATAAGATTTGATGAATAATATTTTTAATTGGAAATACATTCTAATTTCCATCATAGTTTACTCATTAATCATCGGTTGTTTACAAGTGTATTTATTAATATCCAAGCATGTAGGAATTGAAGCTAGTGGACGTAGTGTTCTTTAGATGTGCATATGGAACATATACCCAAACTCACCACATGCCAAATGTGCACGTGGAAGCTTTATCCAAATTGACGATATGCCAGACTATGTCATCAATCTCAGTACATTTCAAATAAATTGAAATTATACAAAAGATGTTGTGAAATTAAGCTTCATATCAATCACAAAAATAAAATTAGATAATGCCACCATTGAGGTTATTTCAACATTGCACCGTTTAATATCATAAATCTGAGTAATTCCAAGATGTTAATTATTGTATGAAAAATCTTCAGTGTTGGTTTTCTGTCCCTCTTCTATTTCATGACCCAACTCCCAAACCCACATTGTCTGTGTTCTAGTCATGTTGAACCTTTTCTCAGCTCCCTAGAATATTAAATGCAGGGCTAATTTGCCAGTTTCTGCCATTTCTAAGAATTCCACCAAGAATTTAATCTGCTTACATTAGTCTGATATAATACTAATGCTACTGCCTCTATGAAAAAGTCCATGACACTTCCCTCCCCACAAACATATATGCTATCACTTATTTCATCCCATGGGTCTCTGCATACCTATATTGCAGCCCTATGTCACCACCTTGAATTTGCATCACTGCATATTGTCTCCCCTACTCACCTGTGAACTCGAGGAGATCAGAAACCAAGCAGTTCCATAAGCTCATTGTACACCATAGAAATATTTACTTCTTAAATCAAACACAACCTTCTGAGCTCCTGTTCTGTGCCAAGAACAGCACCAGACACTGGAAAAATAAGGATTTCTTCAATGTGATCTAAATGTAGCTTTAAAGATGATGAAAAGTAAGGACTTACAATACCATGTGTTAGATTCCATGAGAGAGATTTAAGTTAGTTACTGTGGAGTGGTCATAAAGGGTTTCCTTGAGATCATAATGCCTGCAATGATGCTAAAATGAGACAAGTAAGCTAGTTCAAGGTAGAGAGAGAGGGTATCATTTTGGGAGGAAATATTATTGGCTATAAAAGTTAAATTACTAAATGGAGGAAGGCAACATTTTGACCCTGCAGTCCTCATCAGAGTTTTTCCATTTCTTTGGGAGAACGGTGCATACAAAAGAGAGGTGGAGAGCCAGCCCTGATAGCCTAGTGGTGAAAGTTCAGTGCTCACCACTTCGGTGGCCCATGTTGGTTTCCTGGTCATGGATCCACACCATCTCTCTGTGAATTGCCATGCTCTGGTGGTGGCTCACATAGAAGAACCAGAGTGATTTACAACTAGGATATAAAACTATGTACTACAGTTTTGGGGACAATAATAAAAGAGCAAGATTGGCAACAGATATTAGATAGCTCAGGACAAATATTTCCCTTCAAAAAAAAAATAGAAGTGGAGAATGTCGCTGCAAGGCATATACTCACCTATTTCATTGGAAATCACATTCTCTGGGCTGGGAATGCAAGCAAAACAACAGGCAGCCTTGCTCTCTTGAGGGCTCTTCCTGAATCCCGGACTGCAACTCTCACTGCATACAGAATGTGGAGTCTGGAGAAAATCAGATAACACTTGGTAACAGCTGTGACTTTTACCTAATTTTCAAGTAGCTAGAGTGTTTAGAGTATTGGGCCTTAACAAACTTAATCTTGAAATATCTAAATCCAATTCATTGGTTGGACGCCATGCTTATTGTATGATATAAAACACTGGTACACCTCAGAAATACTGTGGGTTTGTTTCCAGAGCACTGCAATAAATCAAATATTGCAATAAAGTGAGTCACACCAATTTTTTGATTTCCTAGTGTATAAAGAAGTTATGTTTACACTATACTGTAGTGTACTAAGTGTGCAATAACATTATCTCTAAAAATCATGTACATAACTTAATTTTTTTTAAAAAATTATTCCTGAAAATTACTAACCACCTTCTGAACCTTCAGCAACTTGCAATCTTTTGCTTATGAAGGTCTTGCTTCCATCTTGGATTGTTGGTAAATGAAAAAATTACTTCAGTTGGAAGTGAATTGTTAAATTCCCGTATGTGGCCCTTTATGAAGCTCTGAGGGGGCACAAAACCCAACAAGATTTTGGTTATTCATGTGTAGTGTAAGTAATTGTGATTGGGTTCAACCCACCTCAGTAATTCCCGTGTCCCACTCAATCACCTCCTCAGATAAAGACAATTCTTGACCACGTGGAGCATGTTGGGAATATTCTCCTACTTTCACCTTAAGTCCAAGACCTTCGGGAAAATTCCAAAAGTTGAGAATGGTTTACTCTGAATCTGATTTTCCTTCATCAGCCAAATTCACTGAGTCACCAGCAGGATTGTTAAATTCTATGTTCCTCAGAAAAGGGTGCAGCTAAAAGAGACACATCATCCTGTGGTGAAGTGGGCCCGGGTGTTAAAGAGAAAAACCCTGAATTGGGGACAGCCTTTCATTGTCTGTAATCTTTGCTTCATAGTGTACCTTTATTACAAGTATCCAATGAAGTAAAGCAAATGAAATCATATGGAGAACTAAAATATCATAATGTTTCTAAAATATCAGTTAGTTTCGAGAGAAAATGACTAAAGACAAGAATATCAAGATGATCAGTGGTGATAGGATTCAGACAAATCTCGAGTACAAGGTACAATCTAGCCACCCTCATGCACTCTCTGAATTTTCCCAGACCATCAATCTGCAAAATGATGTTAGCAATACCTAAAGTTGTTACAGAATTAAATGAGATCATTTATGTAAAGTATTCACTATGATGTTCAGCACCAGATAGGCACATAAAGGACAAGTTCTCTTCTTGTCATTGAGGAGCTTCATGGGAGAAGACAGGATATTCCCTATTGAAACGTTAGGCAGGCAGGATGTTGGGATCCTTTGTAACACAAAGCATTGATATTGACTCATAGCTCACTTCCTCGTTGCCACTAGAACCTTCTTGTAGATGACTTACTACTCAGGACTAGATATACCTCCTAGAGAGTGAAACAAGTATAGAAACTCTTGTGCTTTTCTTGGAGAAAGAGTCCTAACTGCTTGGTTTGAGCACCTGTGGAACCATAAGAAAGTCACTTTTGCGAGTATACATTCTGTTAAGTCGAAGAGACTTTACCTGCCAGGGACAAAACACCAGACCTTCCCACTTCGCATTGGCTGCATGTCTGCATGTTGAAGAAGCAGCTTGTGAAGGTTCCAGGCCACAGCATACACAACATTTTACATACTGTAACTCCATTCAGTCGTGCTTGTGTCAAACATCTGCCAAGGCAGCCATCCTAAGGAGGCATTAGGTGGACAATTCTCCAGTGTTTTACAGTAAGACTCAGAAATCGTGCAAGGAATAAAGGGAAACCACAACATAGTGAGGTAAATGTCTTCTGGATATTTGGAAGGGTTAACTATCTGGATAAAATTTTCAAAGCCAGGGACCTCACTATGGTGGTGTGAAAAAATGAGAGTCCCATGGAATGAGTCAAGGATGAAATCTCTCTCACTGTGGATAAAATCCCACTCTGATGTCGTGACCCAGACTTTCCATATCACTAAGTACTCCCAAGTAGAAATGCTCAAGCTTATGAGAGAGTTGGCATCACCAGAAATGATAACCACATTCCCTTCTGTTTCCTCTACTTGCAAATCATATGGCCATGTCCTTGAGTAATATGACCTTTCAGTCACAGGAATCTTTTCCACAAAGGCTGCACAGATTCCATTCCTGTCCATCTCTCCTCTCAAGTCTGAGAGAAACACAACACCTTTCTTGTCTTCTGAGATGACCAGCCCCACCCAGCTCCAACTCAAATGAAGCAGCAAAGAGTCCATGCCAATGGCTAGAGATGTGTCCCTGGGGGCCATCTAATAGAGAGATGGAAACTGCTTATCATCATTCAGGGTAAGATCAAAAGGACCATAGGTAAGCTAAAAGGAAAAGACAACTGGAAGTAATATTAGGAAGGGGATTGGCAAAAATCACACTCTCAGTCCTGAAGGCTGTTCAGCAACACCTGGAGTGGTAGAAGAGGACAATTGCTCATTTCATTTTCTAATCATTTTGCACTCCCTGAAAGCTTTCTATAAAATAAGATCAGCCAGAGTTTCAGGAAACTGCTTTGTCTCCTTCCCCCTCAAACTTCTCTCTACTCCAAAGAAAGGAAATGTCATTCTCCATCGAGGTCCTGTACACGGATCCTTTGAGATCATATCCTTTGAGAGATGCACAAACCCAGTCTCCTCCTCTCTTCCTTTTTAGGCCCCTGAGAATGGCACCAAAGGAGACGTGGTTTCATCTCTCCCCATCCCATGCAGTCTTACCTGTGGAAATTTGTACAGTTCTAGCAGTGTTCCAATCTGGGCAGAAATTGCCCAGGTGGTTCCTGTAAGGACCGCTAGAGACTTACTCTCTCTCCTGCAGTCGTAATTAGGGATGTCCTTGCCCAACCCTGAGAGCCAAATCAGGGAACTCTCCAATGTCCTCCTTTCACTGGGTAGGGCATTATAGAGATCAAATCCCAGAGACATGTTGGGCAATATATGAGGGTCCCTGTTGATTTCCTCAATGGCAAAAACCAAGGACAGAACATACTAGTAGTTCTTGTACTGAAACCTGCATAGAGGGATAAGGATCCTTAGGGAAAATACTCAAAATGATTTCCTTCAAATGCAATACAATGACTTTATTAAAATGAATTTGCTATTGACTCGAATGTCTGTGGCAACAGATGACACTCTTGAAGCCTTAGAATTTATAACTAAAGAAAATAACATGACTCCAGCTGTGGAACGTCCTTACTGAATTCCACACTCATGAAAGAAACTGGTTAAATACACAGAAGAAAGTACAATGAATGGAAAAACAGATCACATTCAGAGTAGACTTGTAAATGGCTCTTTGGTTCAGGATCCAAAATGCTTGTTTATATGAGCACACCATTAAATCCTTCCTAGAAGAGCAACAATATTAGCATGAGATTGGAGAAAGCCCTGGGGAGGAAGAATAATTGCAACTGGAAGATACGTGACAAGCATAGACGCATGACATGTGCACGTTGAGAGTGGTGCAACAGAAGGCTGTCAATCAAATTGCCTAAACCTCTGTCCCCTCAAACCTGTGCGTCTGCCACCATCAAAACCAGGAAACTAAGGTGAACTTCAGAGATCCAATGAAGGAGGAATCATCAACAGGCAGGAACAATTGAAAGAATCAAGAAGGACTGAAGGGACTAGAAACACTTAGGAATCTAAGAGAGAGAGCATTGTAAAGTTTAAAAAGCTTCTCATCCATTTCTTATTTTAAAAATATAAAATTAAAATTAATCATTAACATCTTTAACGGTACCTATTCCTGATAGCCCATATTGTCTTCATCTTTCCTACAGACTTTCTGCACACAAATAACACCTAAGCCAAAGAAAATTCTCTGCATTTCTATTGCCTGGGATTTGTAATAGCATCAAGAATAAAATAGAGCAGTCTCTTATACTTATTTCAAGTGTTCTATTATTTGAGGATTGATTAGTACCCTAGTTCATGCTCACTGCTTATTAATGTTCCCCATGTCCCTGTGAAGAATAGGTGTTCTTCACTTGTTGGGTATAGGGTTCGATGTGTATCCATTAAATCAAACTTGCTAATTTGTTTTTCAAATACTCTATTATTAGATATATGTTATGGTTTGTCTCAGAGGAAAGTTTAAATTCTTCACTATGATGATATATTATGTCTACCTCTCCTCTTCCTCTGCCTCCTTCTCTTGTACTTCCTCCTCCTCCTCCTCCGACTTTTTCTTCTTGTCTTCTCCTTCTTCTCCTCCTCCACTTCCTTCTCCTCCTTCCTTTCCTAGTTGAGGCTATATTATCTTCACAGGACATCGTGTGTAGTATAACAACTATATCTTCATGATAAGTTGAACTTATATACCATTGGGGATTAACCACTTAATTCCTAATGATGCTTTGTTCCGCATCTGTTTTATCTCATATTATTATAGCTACCCTGGGTTGATTTTTGATTGATTTTGTCCTAGCATATCTTTATATCTTCTATTCTGTTTTGAATTTCTAGTTTTCCATGTTTTTTAGTTTTCACAAGTCTTGTAAACAAGATATAGCTAAATTTATCATTGTCGCATCAAATTTAACAATCTGTATTTAACTGGAGAATTTATTGCATTTACATTTGTTTTATTTATATCCTTCTTTTGCTCCCACTATCTATATGTTTTCCTTCTATTTTTTCCACAAGTTTTATTATGTTATTTCCCTTTAAAATTTATTGATTTATACTTGTTTTCCATATTCTATTGTATCTCCTCTATTTGGGTGAGAGTTATAGTCTCTACTTCTATTTTACCACCAGCCCACATTGCCTGAAGTGGATATAGTTTCTCATCTCCTGAGAAATTTATAGACCCTTTAACTTTCAGTTTTACCCTCATGACTCACTTGTTTTTGTTGTACAGTACTTTATTTCTCCTTTTTCTTTACTCTCTCTCATCATCTCCATATCTAAATTATCTTTCATGTTTTTTAGTTCCTTGTCTTTCTATGCTGCATTCTATTTCCTTCAGAATTCAAATTTGGTTTTCTATTCTCTCTTCTGTTGTAGAACCCATCTATGAAGTTTTAAAACTCAACAGTTATGTATTTTTCATCTCTTAAAGTTCTATAAGGCCCTTTGCCAAATATGTCATATCATTTCTAGAGTCTCCTGCTTGATTTTGTTATTCCATTTTTTGTCGTTCCATTTTTTATACACAGTTATTTTATATCTTGAAGTTGGTAAGTCTAATAGTGAAGGTTTTGGTGTTTAAATCTATTGTTTTATTTTTAATTTTCTTATGTCTTATGACTCTTATCGACAATGGCATGTATTCCTTATTTGTTTGGAGAACTTTGATTATGAGCTCATATTTGTCTGATTTTAATGTGTACAGAATGTAAGACTTTAGTTTAGATTCTTTCCTCCAGAGAAGAATGTCACTGGTTTCTGCTCACAGTCATGTGGGATGACACCAAGCTAAGTGCCTTTTTTGTGTGACTCACAACTAATCTGTGAGTCCCAGATTCATTCCCTCAAATCACTGGTGACTCAAAGACAAATCCTTTCATGAGAGGATCATACTGGCCTTTGACCACTGGGTGAATCCAAATTTGTCTAGTGCTTACAATTTCCTTCTTCTGTCCTTTGAGACTTGGCTTACATCTTGTGAACTCAAGAATGCAATAACATTATATTTTATGGAAGATAGCGTTATGTGGAGGGAAACTCCTTTGAGGTATCTAGTCCTCCATACTCCTAGTATTTCATTCTTTTGGATACTTCTTTGCATTTCTTTCTTTTAATAAAAATTCTTTCTTTAACTTGAAAAGACAATAAATTTTAAAATCAAATGTGTGAGCTTGGGAGTATAGAAATAATTTACACGCTATTCAACAAAATAAGTTTAAGATATAGATAATTTTCCAGTAATGTATGTATGGATTAGGTACATTTAAGTGAAACTAAGAACCTCTATTTAGAACATATTTAATCAAGTTTTAGGAGAAGAATCATTGAGATGCACACTCCAGGAACATTCTGTTTCTGTGAGGTGCACACATACTACACATATACCTGATCGTCATGTGACAAGCCATGATATGGCCAACTTTAGTTCAACTTAGTTCAGGTGTGATGTGATCAATTAAACTTGAAGAAGGGAGAGTGTCCAGAATGTCCAGAAGCCCCATGTGTTTCCAATGTTAGAGCATTAAATACTGAGAACAAGGAAGAATGGTGCAGGTGTTGTATAAATAAATTACAATGTCTAAAGAACAGAGAACAGCATCCACATTAAACGTATTGCTGATTGTGCCACATTTCTGAAAATAAAGCACACCTTTCAGAGGAAAAATGAAGAACGTTTTTGTGTCAGTTAGGGCCTCAAAATGCTGAGGTGGAGTTAGGAGTACAAGAAGATTATTGTGGCATAACACCTGTGAAGAATCAAAGGCTTGGGTAGGAACAGCCCGCACACTCAGATACGGATTTTACTCCCTCTGAAATGAAAAAAAATAAGGAATGTTAGGCAGAGGAGCTTTGAATCACAATGTGGAGATGCTAGTCTCCACCCGAGACCTACTGAATCAGAATGTTTGGGGTGGGGTACAGCAAACCTTCTGTGTTTTAACAAGCCTTCCAGATAATTCAGATCCATAATCAAGTTTGAGGTTGACGAGTTTCAAAAAAAAACACAGTACCAAAGAAGTGAACACTGAAAAATTAAAACAATTGTCTCAGTACTTTGTGTTAATGTGATTTTTAAAAAATGCAAAACACAAACTACTTTAAAGAATGTGCATAAAATTTAAAACCATCCTGAACCAAGAGCTTAATCTATACCTAGAGACACTGGATTTGGAGAAAAAGAAAAGAAGTAGAATACTAATTAATTTTTCACCTAACATTGAGGAGGCAGTGAGGCAAGACTTCAGATTCTGGGTTCTTCTTATTTCTCAAATTAAAAATATTGTAAAATAGGGGCCAGCCTGGTGGCATAGTGGTTAAGTTTGCACGCTCTGCTTTGGTGGTCTAGGGTGCGTGGGTTCGGATCCCGGGTGCGGACCTCTGCACCACTCATCAAGCCATGCTGTGGTGGTGTCGCATATAAAGTAGAGGAAGATGGTCATGGATGTTAGCCCAGGGCCAGTTTTCCTCAGCAGAAAAAATAATTCTAAAATAGAATGTGAAAAAGATGTATATATCCAACATGGTGAAGAAAAGTTTAATAAGGAAAATTACTTTAAATGGTGCAAAACAAGGAAAAAAGAAAAAAAGCAAAGTACAAAATTTAAAAATAAAACCACAGAGATAATGTTACATATAGCAGTTATACTATACTGAAGTTACTTAAATCACTTTTTCAATATTGAATGTTACTCTACATTCCACAAAGACATAGGAAACTAACATTGAACATAGATGCTGAAAGAAAGGGGATTGTCAGTGATATTCCATACACGTGCTCACAAAAGTAAAGCCACAACTAATATGAAACTTTTATATATGAATGTGTATAATGGTACACATATCTGAAGGCAAAATATTTAGGGGCTAAAAGGTGGTTAGCAGTCAAAATGTATATGTTCAATTATAGTATCATATATTTAAAAAAGGATTTAATAATAGGAAGTAAAGTGAACCTAACTACAACCAAAGTAAGAGTATTCAATTAACTTCTCAGTATTTGTCCAAAAAAAGTCAATATAGGAATCATATATATTGTTAATCTTGATTTATCATTAAATATGTTTGGAGCATACACACACACGTGCCTGCATATAAATATCAAACATCCTACTTCAAAACAAAGAAAGCATATTATTATAAAATTAGGTCTATCCTTGTCCAGCAAGCAATTTCGACATAGCAATCAATTCCTGAAGCCGCCAGAAGAGAGATACATGGCCAACCATAGATATTCTGACTCAGTAGCTCATCAGAGGAACGGGCAGAATTGAAATCCAGTTCCTTAACCAACTTGCACGCAAAAATGCTCATTAACTGCCAACATATCTTAAACAAATCAGACAATTTATAAGCCAATAAACACTCTCATGCATAACCGTTTGGTCAAACAGGAAATCAAACCAATGATTAGAAAGGAGTGGTGATGGTTTGTAATTGGTATTTGAGTGGTGAACACGATGTAATCTATGCAGAAATAGAAGCATAATGATATAAACCTAAAATTTATACAGTGTTATAAACCAATGTTACTGCAATAAACAAAAATTAAAAATAAATAAATAAATAAATGAAGGAGTAGCAAGGAGCCCTGGAGAGAGAGGAGAGAGAAAGGAAGAAGAAAAGAAAACTGTCTGTTCTGAGAGAAAATATCTCAGCAAGGGAGGGGGAGAGGGGAATCACCTCCCCCAAACCTGGAGGAGGAGAGAGAGAGGGAGGAAAGGGGGAGAGAGAATCCCCCTCTGACTGTTCCCTGCAGGATCTTAGGGCTGGCCAAATCCTTAACAAGACAGGTTGGCTGGAGAAAATCAGACCCAGCTGAAGAACATGTGTCCATGGGAGAAACCTGGGAAACTGAGTTTCTCCACACAGGGCAGAGATTCTCATCTTGCATCCTCTCCTGAGCTAATGACAAAGGTGTATGTCTTGGGTGGGCCTGGGGGATGGGAGAGGGGGAGAAGGCCATTGTCATGCAGAGGGACATGGAAAGGCTTATCTGAACCCTTTCCCCTGCACTGGGGTCAGGTCCAGAAGGGCCAGCACGGAGGTGACCAGGAACAGGCCTGTCTGTGGTGTGGCTGGCCCCGGGGCAGGCATGGGGGTGGTGGGTGGAAGTGGGATGGCGTGTGAGTTGGCACCAGCCAGCGGTGGAGGCAGCGACTCAGAGGTCAGGGGTCTCTCTCTCTCTCTCTCCCTCTCTCTCTCTCTCCCCGCCTCGGGGACCTGAGGAGAGTAAGGTGCTGCGCCCTGCCCACCTCGCCTACCTCTCCCATGGGCCCTTCTTTCTCTGACCGCTCCAGGAGCCCTGCGGGCTTGGGTTCAACCCTCCACACCCCCGTACAGGCCAAGGGCGTGTGCGCGATCGGCGGGGCCTAGGGCTGGCCTCGGGGGTCCGCAGTGAAGGCCCCGCCCACCCGCCAGGCTCTGACCGGCTGGCGCCACCCAGCTGCAGCGGTTTCATCGCCGCCCTTCTGGACTTGGCTTCAGCTGCTGTCTCCCTCCCCTCCCCCACTCCCACTCAGCTTGAAGGCCGCTTCCCTGCCTTGAAAGCATTGCTCTGGCTCTGATGGCCAGAGGCGTACCGGGCTTCAAGCTCAAGGCTCTGCCTGGCCAGCTGCTTCGTCCCCTGGCTCATTTCTTCCTGGAAAGACAAAGCTATTGCTTCACCCCACACCTCCACTTTGCGACTGCAGCCAGGCCAGGTGTAGGAAAGGCTCTTGAAGTCAGAAGTGCCGAGACAGGCGTATGGCACTGCAGGGCTAGGGAGCCAGGGCCCTACTGGCCCTACTGGCCCTACTGGGCAATCCCTTCCCACAACAGCTCCCAGCCTCCTCTCTGGGGTCGGGAAGGTCTGGCCTTCCTAGTCCTTGGCCATGGCTCTAGGGAGAAATCCTCGCCAGAGTGTGGCATGAGGCCCTCTGACTAAGGGTGCATGTGCCACACCCAGGGCGACATGAAGGCTGGCGCAGATCGCGTGCTCTTTCCAAAGGAGGCTTGCCTATTGGCTCATCCACCTGCGCCGGGCCCCTTTCCTTGTGGGATCATGTCCGGTGGAAAGAGCCTTGGTGCCTGCTGCCAATTTTTTGGGGTGTGTTCTTGCCCCCTTCTGCGAAGGGAACCACTTGACAACTGCTGTGCCACACCTCGGGTCTTTTAGCCTCCCTCAGCTGTGTCCCCGCCATGCCCATTCCTACCTCCATGGAGGGACTACTAAGGTCTTGGCACTTGCCAAGTGGAAATAGTCATTAGAGACTTAACTTGGAGTTGTAGTAAAAGAGCATAACATAACAGCATTGAGCTTGGGCTCTGCCATTTATGAGCTGTGTAACCTGGATGAGTTTTCTAGCCCCTGCACCCAGTCTCTTCATCTATATAATTGTGAAAAGACCAACATCTACTACGTCGGGATATTTTGAGGATTATGTGTGTTAATGTATCTTCAAGCACAGAATTAACATTCAGAGTGTAGTGCCTGGCTCAGTAGAAGTGTTTGCTGCTGTTATTATAATTATCATTATTTCATGTCCTTCACTTCCTCGTGAGTTCCCTGTCAAACCAACCATGGTCCATGGTGTCAACAGTTTTATTCCAGGCTCCTGCTTAATGGCCTGCAGAGGGATCCTCCCGCTCATAACCTCTTATTTTTATCCCAGTCTCTGGAACTCTTTCTTCTTGGCACTGAGGCACTGAATGGGGTCCCACACCCAACCCTGCATGTACTCCTTTTAATATCCCATGCTTTTGAAATACTGTTTAGTGTTTACTTGGTGGAATATACTCCCTGACATGAACAACACACGGGAGATAGGATTTAGGAAACATTGTTCCATGTAGGGCTCTGATTTTATCATAACACAGAGTACAGATGATCAAGGGCCAAGGTAGAGTTCCTTATTGCAAAAATCTTCAGAGATGAGGGTGTTCTAATGTGACACCACCTGAAAATAAAGCCAGCACATAAAAGCAGTTGTAGTTTTAAAAGGAAAAGCACACAACTGAAAGAATTGATCCCATTAAATACACTATTCTATTTGTTTATGTATCAAATTACTGATAGGTAATAAGCAGGTGTACAGATAGTAGAATTATCAATTTCACAGAGAATTCTTTTAACAGTTGTTCATATCTTGTGTTTTACATCATTTATTAAGGTAATATTTTCATCTTTACTTTTCCTTGTGTCTCTATCTTTCTCAACTTTTCCAAGAGATATATTTATATTATCTTCTCAAATTTTAGGGAAAGTTAAAAAAAGTTATGAAACATTTGAAGTTGTTGATTTTGTATATTGGAGGAGGACTAGATTGCAAGTGAATTAGTGATAATTAGAGTTTTAGTTTGGTAAAAGATGGTAGCTGGAATTGATACCAGGATGTTTGTAAGCTAATTTTTACTTCATTATTTGATATAGTTTCTAAAATGCCAGAACCGGTAATTTTAAATTTAACAACTTGTCTCATTTTAAAATATGTGTTCTTGGAGAGGGTGACTGAGGTAAGTAGACAATAATTTACTGTAGTGACTTGTTTTTCTCCAATTAATCTGTTATAAACCCAACAGGCATATAGCATTCTTTTGTCCAAATGACCTGATGGCACTTTCTTAACTTTTCTTGCTGTGATTCTAGCAATCTAGGGTCACACCACCTTCTCTCTCCTAGTCATGATTTCAGTTGTAAGAGTCACATTGTCAATAATATGGTGACAAATTTGCACACAGTCTACAATTTACTAAAATATATATATCAATTGCAAGCTTTGATAACATGATTGTTAAGGAATGAACAATTTGCAGTGCACTTAACAGCTGATTGCTACACATTATTGTGTAAGGACATCATGGTTAAAACCATTATTTGCAACATGGGGCCCCTTTCAATTTTATTTTAATGGAAAGTGTTCAATGACATTTTTCTTTTGAAGAAGAAAGACTTGCATTTCCATCTTAGAAAATTATGAACTTGTTTTTAGCCCTTTTTCTTGTCTTCAGCTCTTCTTTATATTGATTACTAATTCACATGTCCAGTTACTTCAGATTCATGGTGCTATCTCCTCTGCCTTTTTCATGGCTCTCACATTAATTTTTCCATAATCCATTCTGTGAAAGAGGTTTATCTCCACCTTCATATATTGAGGAAGGAACCGACCCTCCTTTATGTGAACTTGGAAAGAAAGGCCAAGGTGATGCCACGGTGTCCTTCCCCACCATTGAGCTGCAGAATGGCTGCAGAGTCCTGTGAATCTTTTGCTCACCTCCTGGCTCCCTACATACTTGGCATTGTCTGCGCGGAGAACCCCAGCTTGTTACAAGTGAATTTTTGAAGTCTTTAGAAGCTGGCTGAAGGATAAGACTGGCTAGAAAGGACATCAGCAAGCAGTGTACTCCAAAAGTTGGTGGCAGAAACATTAAGAAGAAGAAAACCTTTCCGTTTATCTTGTTTTCTCTTTATCTTCTCTCTTTTCATTTTCCTTTAGTTATATGGTATAAACCCTATCCACCACCCATGGTGCTTTTTTTTTTTTCCCTCAAAACCCCAGTACATTGCTATATATCTTAGTTGTAGGTCAACCCATGGAGGTTCTTTTTCTTGGAGTCCCATGGCATTTTATTCATATCTCTTTCTATCAAATTATTTCCATAGCATAATTTATCTGTTTATACATATCTGTCTTCCTTGCAGACCCCCAACATTTCAAGACCTTTGGGCACATAATATATACATAAGTATTTGAGTGAATCAATGAAGATCTTTTGTTGAATAAGATCTAAATAAATACAATACCTACTCAGCACATGAATGCAAGCATTTGAGAGAGAGTTTTGTGTCTGCTGAAGCAAGCTGTGGACCAGTTTAGGGGCTCAGTGCCAAGGTTACTCAATAGATTGAGACAAAATGAAATAGACAATTAACTTTAGTTTTAAAATTCATGGAGAACAGGAGCAGGATATCTAGGTGTGAATCAGCACTTGATCATTCATGTTGCATGTTTGGAAAATCCAGTCCTTTATTTTTCTATGAAAATGTGACAGGCTAAGAGAGTGAACAGAGGACTGGTTTTTAGAAAGGCAATTTTGTTGCAGGAAATCGTGGAGGAAAATATATGGAAGGAGAGCTGGTAGAAACATGGCAGAAACTTTTTGTGTAGAAATCCTAAAAATTGAGTTTACATGCTGGCTGAAAGATTTGTAACTCAACATTTCTCCAATATAGGTTAGAGCAAATTTTAAATATCTAGGTATACAAAAGGAATACAAAGGAACATAGATCAAACTGAAAGGAGTTTAGGATAGAACAAAGAAATGAAGCTAAGGTAAACCAGCACACTAAAATGTGTTTCAGAAGGACCTGCAGTTTTTAAAGGTAGTTGGAAATTTATCACTCAGGTTTAAAGTAGAAAGGGAAATGGGAACAATTCTCTATCATTTCATGTCCATGAGATTAAAAGCTACATTCTGTCAGAGAAGCAAAACTTGTATGCCCTCTAATGTCCAAAAAAGTGTTTTGAATCATACCTAATGAAAGATAGTCTGTGTGATGTAATGCAAATACAGTATCATCAACTCATTTCCAAGTTTATTACAAACACTTTAGCATAAGTTTAATTGAGGTAATGCAGAATTCTATAAGGGGCCAAGGAAGAGGCTGATAGCATTCTCTCTTTCAGCTTCTCACTTGACCAAGGGAGAAAATGTTCTTGAACAGATTGACTACGTCTCCTAAAGACAGTGCTCATTTTCAATTTTTCTTTTTATAAACTCATCCTGCATTTCCCCTTACATATGCAAGCTAAAGCGTGTGTGTAGACATCCTTCATTGGCAATGAGGAGCAGATCCATACTATTAAATAATCAAATAAGCAGAACATACGGTTGGTGCCTTTTAGGAAAACTACAAGTTTAAGCCCACCCTCATTGGTGGAAGAACATGGTATACCCGAATTAAAATATCTACCATTTATTATGCAGCTAATCATGTCATGCTATTTAAATGAAACTTAATGAATTCTTCTTCTATAAAATTAATTTTATTTTAGTCAAACTGATGTATAATTTTATATAAGTTCATTTTTACTTAAAATGTAAAACTCTTTAGAGTCTGCTTCTTTCAGTTTTAGAGGCATATTTTGTATATATTTTTTTTAAAGATTTTATTTATTTATTTTTTCCCCCAAAGCCCCAGCAGATAGTTGTATGTCATAGCTGCACATCCTTCTAGTTGCTGTATGTGGGACGCAGCCTCAGCATGGCCGGAGAAGCGGTGCGTCGGTGCACGCCCGGGATCTGAACCCGGGCCGCCAGCAGCGGAACGCGTGCACTTAACCGCTAAGCCACAGGGCCGGCCCATATTTTGTATATTTTGGTGTGATTTTATTTATTATCCTTCATAGCAGAGAGGCACATCCTACTCTTTTTCTTGCTGTCCTCTCTCTACAAGTTAAAACTCATCCAAGTTTATTTTGCTTTATAAGGCATAAGCTTACTTTGTGAATGAAAAAGAGATCATTTCTGAAACATGTTTGGAACTGTAGGGAGCCCAGAATTTTAGACTATGCTCAGAATTTTGTGAGGTAACTTCAAAAAAGATGGAACATTTAACGTTTGCCAGGAAAGTTTTCTGCTACTTTGCTTAACAGTAGGGTTTTTTTTTTTTTTTTTTTTGGTTTCTTAATTCTTTGAAAGGATGAGTGAAGGAGTTGGCAGGTTTAAATTTACCCTTGATAGAGCTCCCTCTGGGTTACTCTTTCAAAACAACCATCCCAGTTGATGAATATTTAATGGGGACTCTGTCAGTCCCAGAGCTGAGAGAGGCAGTTCTCAAAGCTCCAGCAGGTCCTGGGAGAGGAGAGCGCTGGTAGCCAGTGTTGTTTGAGTTTGGATGAGGCATGGTCTTTCTCAGGATGTTAGAACTGAGTGGAGTTCTCAGATGCAGCCCAGTGACTCTAGAACTGAGCCCTGCTCAGAAACCAGTTGACTTTTCATTCGCTCTGAGCCTGGTGTCTGCCCTCTGCTCGTGCCCCTTTCTGCCATTTCTCATGCTTCTCCTGACTCTCTCTCTTTCCTACACCTTCTTTCTTCTTTTTTCTCTTTTTCTTACTTTTACTCTCTATTATATTCCTTCTCCTTATCATTTTTCTCAGTCTCTTATTGTTCTCATTCATTTTCTTTTTATTTTGTAGTACAGTTACTCTGTACATCACATTCACCTTAAAATCTTGATCCTCTACAACTCCTATACTTCAGTTAGCTATGTTTTTTAAAGATTTTATCTATTTTTTATTTTTCCCCCCCAAAGCCCCAGTAGATAGTTGTATGTCACAGCTGCACATCCTTCCAGTTGCTGCACGTGGGACGCGGCCCCAGCATGACCAGTGAAGCAGTGCGTTGGTGCGCGCCCGGGATCCGAACCCGGGCCAACAGCAGCGGAGCACGCGCACTTAACCGCTAAGCCACGGGGCCGGCCCTCAGCTCGCTATTTTGAAGAGAGTATTTTGATAAATTTCTCTTAGATGTTATAACATGCTGATTCAAGGAAATAAAAACTATCACAAATGGGATGGGGATGAAGAGTGAATTCAGTTCAGGTAGCCATGGAATTAGACAGAGGGAAACTGAGAGCTTAAGTGTAGGTGTTCAAAATATTTCCTGATACATCTTCGTAGTTCATTGTTGTGGTAAACTGCACAGAGTCTTATTTACTGCTGGAGCCCAGATGTTTGCTCCTTGGGGCAGCTCATCAGACCTTGGCCTATAGAAAAGAAGCTAGGAAACATTACATGCATTTCTAATGTGAAGAACTGTTAGTGTTCCACCAGGAGACACCTTGGGATCTTCCCTGCACTATCTGAATAGAAAAAGAGGAAGAGAAGCTTTTCTCCATCTGCACAAAACCAAGACCTTATCTTGAGTTTGAGAGGATTGGAGGTGACTGAAAACAAAAGTTTTCCCGAGTTTGGATTTGCTTTAACAAGAACTATTTGCTGGCTTTGATGTTAAAGGTCTTTATTCAAAATTGACTACCTCTAATGCTAAGTTCAGAGTGGAGATGTGTCAGTATAAGAGAGAAGAATCCCTTTTTGATTATATCACTGAAATACAGTATTTGGGAGAATGGTTATATTTGAAGGTCACTTGTTCATATTCTGTTGCCACAGTGACATCTGTTGGTAAGTGACTACTTCATGCTATTCTCGATGATTTCTGTTTGAAAGACATACTGAGCTTGATAAATAAATGGCAAGCAATAGGATATAATGGAACACATGAGGAAGCCATTTGGGGTAAAGCTAATTCAGTCTGAATTTGTTTTTCCAAAAGGGTCTGTCGCCTGCACTGTGTATCTGCTTTGCCATGTCCCAAAGAGAAGAGTAAATGCCCTTAAGATAAGAATGTAACTTCCCCCTCATTGGCATTTCCTTAAGGATAAGCATTTCTCCCTAGGCTAGGATTTGATTGTTGCAGTCATCCTGTGATCACCCAGCTCCAGACAACAGACGTGACACCAGCCATGCCCATTGAGACAACAGATCTGCTCCCCGCTGTGTCCATCAATAGCTGTTCTGGCAGGGCAATCTGGCAGGGCTGATCTCGTGGCTATTGTAAAAGGGACATTGCAATCACTTGCAATACATGCTCTTTGATGGTATATAACCGCTCTGTACACCCCACTTCTTCGGTGACCTTCCTTCCTTAGGGAAGGAAGGCCATAGGTCATGGTCCTCAAAAGTTGGCTCATAATAAACTCACCCCAATTTTGATTTATAGATTGATTATGGATTATTTACGTCGACAAGCTGAGGTGTAGGAAGCAGTAAAGGCACAGTGGTACTCGTGTTGCCCGATATAAAGTCTTTCCTCCCTCTTTCCCTTCCCAGGATACCCACTCTTCATGGTGGCACCGACTTCCATGGTGTGATCATTCTTCTGATCACTACTTTCATTCCCTCTTACAATTACTCAACAAATATTTAAACACCTACTGTATGCCAGGCTTGGGATACACTAAGGAAAAATTTTTCTACAAAATCTCTGTCTTCACAGAACTTGTTTTTGTTGGCTAAGTGAGATAATGGATAAGTAGACAGACAAGAGAATTACATAGTCTATCGTGTGATGATCTGTGTCAAGAAGAAGGTAAGCGACAGGCAATGGGGAGAGCTAGAGAGTGAGTGGGTTGCTACTTTAATTAGAGAGCACAGGGAGGCTGGAGCAAGGCCCAGAGGGAAGGGACAGAGCAGGAGGACATGCAGATATCCCAGGGCTGCAGAGATGCTGTGGAGGAATTATGACTCGGATGTTGTTGGGCAGCAAGAAGCCAGTGTGGCTGGAGCACAGTGAGCAAGAGGAGAAAGGCAGAGAAGGTTTGAGATGCCAGGGAGGGTGAGCAGATGAAAGAAGGCCCCTGGGCCCATCAAAACTCTGCTGTAAGTGAAATGAAAACTTTCAATGTCATTTAACTATACGTTATACAATTTAAGTAGTAAATACCTTTTGTTTTTCTATAGTCTTGTTAAGCACATCAACTAAAATGCTGCTAAATTGGGAATGTCTAAATTATCCCCAGGAGTGACTGCTGTATCTTGTCAGGCGTCTGGTCTGCACAGCAGTCGGGGGTGGGAGTGATGTGACAGTCAGGAGAGGAGCTCTAGTCTTCAGGTTGTCAAAAACAGTTTGTGTTATGTTTCATCTGTAACATGCGAAGGACGGAAAAGATGAGTGGTTTTCAGACTCCGATCCATGGAGCGCTGGATATTCCTGAAGGCTCTTGGTTTTTGTTTGTTTGTTTGTTTGTTTTTGTGAGGAAGATCGGTCCTGAGCTAACATCTATCACTCCTCCTCTTTTTGCTGAGAAAGACTGGCCCTGGGCTAACATCCATGCACATCTTCCTCCACTTTATATGGGATATCACCACACCATGGCCTGACAAGCGGTGCGTCGGTGCGCGCCCAGGATCCGAACCGGTGAACCCTGGGCCGCTGCAGCAGAGCGCACGCACTTAACCGCTTCCCCACCCAGCTGGCCCTGAAGGCTCTTTGTTTTTTTTCTTATGTTTATAAACTTCGATGCAAGCTTCACATAGAAGAGAGTGTCCCTTAGCTTTAAAAAGATTCCTGGACTTGGTCCTCACTTAGGTTTTCCAGTACGAAGAGTTTGCAGTCTCACAGACTCCCAAAGGACAGACAAAAGGAGCAAGATCCCTTTTTTCCGAGTGTCTCTTGTGACAGTGCTCATTGTCGCTCATTTAAACCAGAAGGTGATTTGTCAATAGTGAGATATAGCATTTGAGACCCCATCCTTCAAGATGGCTGAGTTGTCGTCCATCATTTTACAGACTTATTCTAAGTGAATAATATAAAAAGTGAATGTCTCAGCAGGTACTCTCTGACACAAAATAGAAACTAGGAATTGAGAAAAGTAATTATGATTGATGTCTGTCAATAAGGGCATAGGGCTAGTCTAATTCAAAAGTAATTAAAGGCATGAGTGTTAGTCACTGTACATATTAAATATATTGAAAAGTATTCATGTTCTCATAACACAGAATTATAACTGGAAGATAAACTGGATGTTTTTGGTACTTATGGTTAAAGATATATTTTATTTAGTTTTGTTTTCCGATTGAGGAAATGAGAAAATTTATTTTTTAATATATTGACTATCTTCTTCCTTTCCAACCTAGAATCTCAATCTGCTATTTTGGAAACTCTGAAAAATATGTTCAGATGCTGTTCAACAGGTAAGAAAATCTTGTTAGGATGTCAAATACTTTTCTCTCTTATTTATCATAAAATTGTGACAGACTCTCATTTATCTTCCTGTCTGCCCATCTGACTAGGCCATCTTGTTTCTCTAAGCCTGCAGGGGAATCCAGTCAGGTGGAAAGGGATGTTTTCTTCCACTTAGACTTTGCAGAGAAAATCAGCCTTGAAGTGGAACTGAGCACATGCTTTTCAGAAGCTGCATCATTCTCTACCCAGCCAGAGCATTGGGCCTGACAACAGCTGGATCCAGTAGAAAACTGGACACTCTAGGAGATGTCATGTGCAGATGTGCCTGGCTGGACTAATAGTCACATGGATATGAGTTTTAAAAAAATCTCTCAGAGCTTTTCCAAAATCCAATAATATTCTTAAGTTGCTGTAGTAGATGAAACATTAGTTAGTGTCTTTTTAATTTCAACAGAAGCTTTTTTTTTTGTTACTAAAGAAGCCAAATTTCATGTCTTTTTTCTTGTTACCAAAATGGGCTTACTATTAAAAAAAAGAAAACTTCAAGAAAGGAAACACTCATATGGAATAGAAATTGTGAGTAGCAATTGCTACTTTTTTATATAAAATCATCTGTTTTATTTATTTACACTTTCTATCAACGGCGCTTTTGAAAATAACTTAGTATTAGAAATTACCAGTAAGAAGAGGGTGTGCGCCCTTGAGTGTGGTCCAGTAGAAGTCAGGTGACTCAGACCTGAGTTCTAGGCCCAGGTCTGTTTCTGGTTAGTGTGTGACAACGTACTTAGGCTCTCTGGAACGTAGTATTCCTTTCTGTAAAATTAAAGAATTGATGATTTTTGAGAACTTTCCCAAATATTAAATGACTTCTCTTATAAAAAGTAGAAAGATCCTTCTCAAACTTATAAATTATCAAAAATTTTTTGTGACCTTTCACGTACCAAGAACAACTGATGTCCCTTCAATTATATTGATTGAAAATAAAGATCGTAAAAGTATATATTTGGTAATCTAATAAATGAATTAGCATAAAAATGAGCCAGGAAAAATTTTATGATCAATCAAGATATTACATTATGAAAGTATTACTGTTTGTTACAGTATATAAAATTATGACTCTAAAATAGTATCTTTTTGCTGTCTGTAAGTTTATATTGTTACTCATATATCACTATTAACCCTATTATGTTTTACAAGAAATAAAATGTCTTGAAAGGAAAAAACAATAAAGCAGCAGCCCTGCATTACACATGAAAGTTGTGCTCCCCCTGGAGGGAAAATGAGGATACAACATTGGTCGAGTACTTCATTTTGTAACCCACTGGTGCCTTTCAAAAATATAGCTATTATTGTCATAGTAAAGATATTCTTAAGAATAGTGCCACAAAACTGGTTTTCCAGCTTCTTTTTGTCAGAGCTGAGACCTACATCAGGCTGGGGCACTTGAAGAGGCATGGGGGACTCAGCTGAGGGTGGTTTAATTACTGTAAGATGATTAGCCAATAGCAAATAAGACAGAGAACGATTAAAAAGAGGTAAAGGGAAATAAAGTTGGAAATAATTAAGAAAAATAGTGCCTTCAAAATATCCTCTCATTATTTTTATAGCTTTTTATTTATTTTATTTTATTTTTTTTGAGGCATGACGAGGATAGTATGTTAGATTTTTCTAAACCCTTATCTCCAGGGCATATATTACTGAGTTTTTCATTATAAATGATAATGCCAAAGAAAACCTGGACAAAAGTATTCTGTACTATCCACAAGGACAAAACATGTACAACATTGCTCTATATATTAAGAGTCGAGCTGTAATAGTCAAGATATATACTCATGTGTGTAAAATTATAATGATTTTCTAATTTTCTCGGGCTGTGAACCATGGTAAAATATACAGGAATAAGCAGGAAACCTGAAAAACTAGGTGATTTAAAAAACCTGATGTTACAGCTAGACCATTCATGGGTGAAATCAATTTCAATTTCACACTTCTCCTTTCCTTGTAGCCAGTGAAGTGTCTGGAAGACAGAAAACACATAAAATTAATTGAGAGTTAACAGTATTTGGAGGCAGTTGAGGTTAAGCATTCAACAATGATGTCCCTTACTTCAGGAGCCATTGAATTTTTGTCATAAGTTTACTTTATACACGGGTTCTCTTCTTAGATTATTTCTGTATGTTTCTTAGAAGAGAAACAGGGAAGGAGAATTAACTATCAATCTACTGTGCGCCAGTTCCTTTACTGTATTCCCTTATGCAATTCTTACAATAATCCTTTAAAGTAACTGTTATAATTCATATTTGATAAAGAAAACCATGTTTACAAAATTGATCAAGGGTAAGAGGGAAGATCTGAACATCAGTCCATTGGGTTCTGCCTCATATTCTCCCCACTGTGATAAAAATGGTGCTTCAACATGGGTTCTCACCATCTGGCTATTTATTACTGGCTCCTGCCAACAGCATTGGATGAGATGAGATGAGAAGTTATTTCCAAAGATATTCTATTATATTTAAACTGTACTATTTATGAGTCAGATGTCAAGACATGTTTTAGAGACATAGAGAGCAACTGATTAGTTCACCCACACATTATTAATGTTTACTATAACTTTCGTGTGCCACATCATGTCAACTTTACCAACTTTAGTGCTTCACTGTTCTTTTTGAAAAAACTCAGAATGTCACTTTTCGTGTCAAACACCTTGCTGTTTTATTCTTATTCACTAGATGACAGTTCTGTATCTCTGTAAATTACCACTGCAGCAGGAAACGAGAGGTCTTAAGCCAGTTTGCTCTGCACAAATGATGGACATAGGAGGACTTCTGCTCCATCAAGGCTGCCTGTGTCATTCCGTGGCTGTAACGGGGATGTCCAGGACTGCTTAGTCAGAGGCACGAAGCAGAGTCAGAAAGCATCCTCTAAATTCTTCAGATGTGAGTTCAGGCACCTGTCCTCTCACCTGAGCACACTGGAGTTTATTGAATGTGTTCTGACTCTTACTCTCTCCCTGTAGTTAATAAGTCTGGGAGCTCCATAACTCTAGAAAAAACACAGGACTCATAAAGCCTTTTCTCAACTAAACAGAGTTGAGGGCTATGGTGTTGCCCGAGAGTCTCATGCTTAAAGAAATTACAGCTGGTGCTGAGGCGGAAGGCAAGTGTCAGCTACTCCTGGAGGGGTTTTATTGATGCTCCCATGGAATGAGCAAGTTTAAAAGAAAACCACATTGCTTAAACCTCACTAACTGATTGTTTTATTTTCAAGTAATATGCTCTGAAATCTGCTATGTCTAAAAAACCATTTCAGGCCGGCCCCATGGCTTAGTGGTTAAGTGCGTGCGGTCCGCTACTGACGGCCCGGGTTCGGATCCCGGGCGCACACGGATGCACTGCTTCTCCGGCCATGCTGTCGCCATGTCCCACATACAGCAACTAGAAGGATGTGCAAATATGACATACAACTATCTATTGGGGCTTTGAGGAAAAAAAGGAGGAAGATTGGCAATAGATCTTAGCTCAGAGCCAGTCTTCCTCAGCAAAAAGAGGAGGATTAGCACAGATGTTAGCTCAGGGCTGATCTTCCTGACACACACACACACAAAAAAAAATTCAGTCTTTTTTCTTTGCTGTCTGTTTATTATCATTTTTACGAATGCTTTGATTTCACCATCTTCTTGGCACCACAACAGTAGCCATTGAGATGTTATTATAGATTCAGTTTTGAAATTTTATCATCTTATCTCTATTTCCTCTGCCATTTCTTAGTTTTAGTTCTTACTGCATCTTATGCTTGAAAATATTTGAAGCTTATAGTGTTTCTTATTTTCTCAACTTTTTATTATCTAAGGGCCCTCAACTATCACTTTTTTAAAAAAGGAAGTGAAATACATAACAGAACAATACACTGTAATAAATTGACCAATTATAAAATTAAGTTCAACCTGAAATCCCTCCCCACTTAACAGAGACCATCTTTCATAATTCACCATACTTTAGTTTGGGCAGGGTCAGTTTATCAATGATTTTTGGATGTTTTAAACCACACGAGATGAATACAATATGGTAAAATTGTTAATCTTGCAGAAGTTGTAGAATTTCCTGATGGTTAGAGAAGTTGATGGTGGAGAACCTGAATCATATGAAAAGTAGTTGATTAATTAACACCTGACAGAGTTTGTTAATTTGTTAAAGATGATGATAAGATATACATGCTGAAAAGATAACTTTGCATATCAGAGTATTGTGAGAGGCCACTGGGAAAATTCATAATGTTTTCAAATACTACAAAAAATGGCCATTTTTTCATAAAAAATGTCATACATGATGGCATCAAATACTTATGTCAGAAAATTTACAATGAAGAAAATTAACACTTGAGTCATTTTAATTCTAATAATTTGTTCATGCTTACTATTAGGTTGCAAACAATTTTTAGAAATAAAGTGATAAATGATGTACTTGCTTAATTTTTAATTTTTTTAGGAAAAGACTTTTTCACATTTTAAAAAATATTTATTTGTATTTATTTTATGCTGAATTTATTCCTAGGCTCAAAGACTTTTTTTTAATTAACTAACACCAATTCTTTTCAAACTCTTTCAAAAAGTTGAAGAGGAGAGAATACTTCTAAAGTCATCCTATGGGGTTAATACTACACTGATATCAAAGCCAAAGACACTAAGAGAAAAGAAAACTATAGGTCAATATCTTTCATGAATATTGATACAAAAATTCTCAATAAAATAGTAACAAAGCAAATTCAGCAGCATATTGAAAGGATTATACATCATTTTTAAGTGGGATTTATTCCTGGAATACAAGGATGTTTCAATATATGAAAATGAATCAATGTAATTAACCACATTAACAGAATGAAGGAAAAAAAGTGATCACCTCAATGGATGCAGAAAAGGCGTTTGACAAAACTAAACATGCTTTCATGTTAAAAACACTAAAAAACCCTCAGAGTAAAAGGAAGCTACTTCAACATAATAAAAGCCATATACAGAAATCCACAGAGAACATCGAATTCAAGGGTGAAAGACTGAAATGTTTTTATCTAAGATCAGGAGAAAGGCAAGAAGGCCCACTTTCACCCTTCTATTCAACATGGTATTAGAAGTTCTAGCCAAAGCAATTAGATAAGAAAAAGAAAGAAATAGCATTCAAATTGGAAAGGAAGAAGTGATATTATATTTGTTTACACATAATATCTTATATGTTGAAACCCCTAAAAATTTCACAAAAAATTTTAGAACTAATAAATTATGCAGAGTAGTGGGACAGAAAATTAACTTGCAAAAATTAGTTGTTCTTCTATACATTAATAACAAGTAATCTGAAAAAGAAATTTAAAAAATTTACATTTTTATTTACAATAGCATCAAAAAGAGTAAAATACTTAAGAATCAACTTACTCATGGAGGTAAAAATCCCAATGATTTTTTTGCAAAAATAGAAAAATCTATCCTAAAATTCATATGGACTCTCAAGGGACCCTGAATAGCCATAACAATCTAGAAAAAGAACAAAGTTAGAGAACACACACTTCCTGATTTCAAAACTTACTACAAAGTAATCAAAACAGTGCAGTACTGGCATAAATACACACAATATACTAATGAAATATTAGAGAGAGCCCTGAAATAAACCTTTGCATATATGGTCAAATGATTTTTGACAAGGGTGCAAAGATCATTCACTGGAGAAAGGATAAGTTTTTCAACAAATGGTGCTGGAAAACTGGATACCCACATGCAATAGAATGATGTTGGACACTTACCTTACACCATATACAAAAATTAACTCAAAATGGATCCAAGATATAAATGTTGGAGTTGAAGATATAAAATCCTTAGACGAAAACACAGGGTAAAAGCTGCATGTCATTGGGTCCAAATGCCATTGCCAACAATGATTTCTTTACTATGACACCAAAGACATAAGCAACAAAAAAAATAACAAATTGCACTTCATCAAAATGAAACGTTTTCTGTATCACAAGATACTAGTAACAGAGTAAAAAGGTAATGCACAGAATGGTTGAAAAGATTTGCAAATCACATATCTGATAAGGGATTAATATCTAGCATATATAAAGAACTCCTACAACTCAACAATAAAAAAAAACCCAATTTAAAAATGCACAAAGGACTTGAATAGACATTTCTCCAAACAAGATATAAAATGGCCAGTAAACACATGAAAAGTTGTTCAACATCACTAAGTATCAGGAAAATGAAAAATAAAACCACAATGAGATACATGTTCACACCCATTAGCATAGTTACTATCACAAAATCAGAAAATAACAAGTGTTGGCAAGGATGTTGAGAAATTAGACCACTTGTGCAATGAAGGTGAGAACGTAAAACTGGAAAACAGTATGGCAGTTCCTTCAAAAATTAAAAATAGAATTCACCATATGACCTAGCAATTCCACTTATGGGTTCTGAAATAATAGAAAATATATTTATCAGTCTCTGCCTCCAGTTCCTGGCACAGAGCTCCTAAAACTTTGTAATTTCCTAAATGATAAGAACACTAGGAGCAACTCTTATTCTAATATTTGTCTTTGACACCATTCCTGACACAGAGACCCTAAAACCCTTGTAATTTCCATTTTTTTTTTTTAGGAAAATCAGCCCTGAGCTTACATCTGTGATGATCCTCCTCTTTTTGCTGAGGAAGACCGGCTCTGAGCTAACATCTATTGCCAATCTTCCTCCTTTATTCTCCCCAAAGCCACAGTAGATAGTTGTATGTCATTCTTGCATATCCTTCTAGTTGCTGTATGTGAGATATGGCCTAAGCATGGCCGGAGAAATGGTGCATCGGTGCGTGCCCGGGATCTGAACCTGGGCCGCCAGTAGTGGAACGTGTGCACTTAACTGCTAAGCCACGGGGCCTACCTCCTTGTAATTTCCTAATTGATAAGAACACTAGGAGAAGCTTTTGTTCTATTGAGGCAACTCTGGGTGGGCTTCTGGATGGCTCCTTGATTGGGGCTGGTCACCAGGAAGACCAAGCCCTGATTAGAAGGTTCGAAATTTTGGCCCTACCCCTTATCTTGCAGAGAGGGGAGGGGGGCTGGAAACTGAGTTAATAATTAATCATGCTTATGTGACAGAGACTCCATTAAAATCCCAATAGAAGGAGGTTCAGAGAGCTTCCAGGTTGGCAATGACAAGGAGTGCTTGGAGAGTGGTGCACTTGGATATGGCATGAAAACTTTGTGCCCCTTCTCACATACCTTTCCCTATGCACCACTTCCATCGGCTGTTCTTGAGTCATATCCTCTTATAATAAACTGGTGATCTAGTAAATGTTTCTCTGAGTTTTGTGAGCCACTCTAGTAAATTAATCACACCCAATGAGGAGGTTGTGGGAACCTCTGGTTTATAGCCAGTCAGTCAGAAGTACAGGTAACAGCCTGGGCTTGTAACCGGCATCTGAAGTTGAGGTGAGGTAGGGTGGGTGTGCAGTCTTATAGGACTAAGCCCTCAACCTGTGGAATCTGATGTATCTCTGGGTTGACAGTATCAAATTGAGTTGAATTATCTGACGACTAGCTGGCATTCCAAGAATTGCTTGTTGGAGGTGTGGGGAACCCTCCCACGTGTGAAAAAATGAATCTCAGAACACCATTTATGAGCATACACCCAAAATGATTGAATGCAGAGGTATAAAGACATAAATGTACACCCATGTTCTTAACAGCATTATTCAAAATAGCCAGAAGCTGGAAGCAAACCAGGTGTCCATCAACAGATGAAATGACAAAAAACATGTGGTGTATACACACAGTGAAATATCATTCACCCTTAAAAAGGAAGAAATCCTGACACATGTTATGACAAGGAAGAACCTTGAGGACTTTATGCTAAGTGAAATAAAGCCATCCACAAAAGGAAAAATACTGTATGATTCCACTCATATAAGGTACTTAGAGAACTTAAATTCATAGGAATAGAAAGGAGAATGGTGTTTCCCAAAGGCAAGAGGAAGGGATAACAGGGAGTTGTTGCTTAATGAGCACAGAGTTTCAGTGCAAGGTGAAAATAGTTCTGTGGATCGTTCGAGGTTATGGCTACACAATAATGTGAATGTACTGCATGTCACTGAACTGTACACTTAAAATTGGTTAAAATGGTCAATTTTAGGTTATGTATATTTTATGACCATTTAAAAAAATTAATTATTTTCAACAAATGAACAAACACTAGCTACATGCAATAGATGAATATCACAACCAAAATGCTGCATAAAAGAAATTATATTCAAAAGGCTATAGATTTTTTAATTCCATATATATAAAATCTAAAAAAGAAACAAAACCGAGGTCTGGCTTCCAGTAATGGTGGAGTGGCTTGTTGAACTAACACTCTCACAGATAACAATGATAAAATCTGCATAAAATATTATATGTATTTATATAGAATCATGTATTTATATGTAATACACATATAATAAATGCATATATGTGTGTATGTATAAATGTCTTCCGAAAGCAAGCAGAACTGAGAGGGAGCCTTCCCTTAAATGATGGGAATTGCACCAGGAGATATTTGCAAGCTTGAGTCTTTTGCCTCAAAGCATTCCAAAATCTGTACATGGCCGAGACAGGGGAAAAACTACAGTCTTACTTGTAAAGTTAGAGGATGTATTTTGGGGCTGACAGAGTAGCTGGAAAGTTAAGGGAGAAATTCTGGAAGGGAGGGAGACACACAGAGGAAAATCTCAAAATATGTACGTAAGTCTCCCCCCCACACACACACCAAATTGGCAGATCTTTGAACAACACACATGCAGGGTAGACACCAGAGGGCTTAGTGTAAAAACAGCAATTGGTAGATGAAAGAACTGAATGAGAATTTCAGCTATGCTCACGGTAAAGGAGAGAAGATTGGAGTTTCAGTCCAGCCAAGTTAACTCCCTGCTAGAAAAATAACAACACTCTTCAAAGGAATACAATAGAATCCAGAGTCTCTATAACTATCATTCATGGTTTCCAGTACACAGTTTAATTTTTTTTTTATTTATTTTTCCCCCAAAGCCCCAGTAGATAGTTGTGTGTTATAGCTGCACATCCTTCTAGTTGCTGTATGTGGGACGTGGCCTCAGCATGGCCGGAGAAGCAGTGACTCGGTGCGCGCCCGGGATCTGAACCCAGGCCGCCAGTAGCAGAGCATGCACACTTAACTGCTAAGCCATGGGGCCGGCCCTCCTGTACACAGTTTAAAAAATCATGAGATTTGAAGAGATGGGAAAATGTAATCCATATATGACCAAAAGCAGGGAGGAGAAACTCTCCCCAAGGTGTTGCAATTAACTGACAAGGATAAGACAGCAGCTATTATAAAGAGGATCAAGGTGGTATGAAAAATATTCTCATAATGAATGAACATATCTGGAAACTCAGCAGAGAAGTGGAAATTACAAAAAAGAACCAAATAGGAAGATTAAATAAAAAAAATACTTTTGAGTTTACATGTACATTAGAAACAGTAGAAGAGGGCCGGCCTTGGGGTTTAGCAGTTAAGTGTGCGGGCTCCACTGCTGGCGGCCCCGGGTTCGGATCTTGGGCTCGCACGGATGCACTGCTTCTCTGGCCATACTGAGGCTGCATTCCACATACAGCAACTAGAAGGATGTGCAGCTATGACATAGAACTATCTACTGGGGCTTTGGGGCAAAAAATAAATAAGTAAATAAAATTAAAAATAAAAAGGAACAGTAGAAGAAACATGATGATAGAGCAATAGAAATTATCCAGTCTGAACAAAAGAATGTAAAAATTTTGAAGAAAAATGAAGAAAGCCTTACCTGTGAGATGATTGAGTCCCCAGCAGAGAGGGGAGAGACAGAAAAATTAAATGAGGCAGAAAGACAAATCAATAAGTAATAGCATAAAACTTCCAAAATTTGGTGGAAAATCTAAAATTTTAGATCCAAGGAAGTCAGCAAACCCAGAAAATAAAATACAAAATAAAACCATACCTGGGCACATGATAGTCAAGCTGCTAAAATCCAAAGATAAAAACAAAATCTTGAAAGCAGTCAGGGAAATACATATATACAGGGGAAGACATTACATACAGGGAGAAATAATGTCATTGATGGATGATATATTATCAAAAACAAAAGAGACAAATCAACAACAAAATGACATCTTTCAAGTGCAGAAACAAAACCCAAAAGTCAACACGAGATTCTATATTTAGCAGATCTCACTTTCAAAAAGGAGGCAGAAGCCACAATAATATTCCGCACACCCATTAGGTGGCTGAAATAAAAAATAAAATTGCAAATATCAAGTCCTGCTGAGGACAAGGAGCAACTAGAACTGGGAATGCAACATGATAGTTGCATTCGGATAATGGTTTAGCAGGTTCTTATAAAGTTAAACATACACTTATTATATGACTCAGATATCCCACTCCTAGGGATTTACTCAAGCAAATTGAAAACTAATGTTTAAACAAAATCTTTGGGTGAATATTCATAACCATGTTATTCATAATTGCCACAAGCTGAAAATAAACTAAATGTCCTTCGTCAGGTGAATGGAGAAAGAAATTGTGGTGAATTGTGACATTAGAATACTACTTGGCAATAAAAAGGATAAACTCTTGATTCACACAACAACATGGATGAATCTTGGCTGCATTTCTCTAAGTGAAGGAAGCCCGATTCAAAAGGCTGTACAGTATGTGGTTTCATTTGTATGACTTTCTAGAAAAGTCAGCATTACAGAGATGAAAAATGATCAGTGGTTGCCAAGGGATGGAATGGGGGAAGGGGTTGATTACAGAGGGACAGTATGAGAGAATTTTGGGGAGTGAAAAAAACAGCTCTGTATGCTACTGTGGAGGTGGATACATGACCATAAAGTTGTCAAAACCCACAGAACTGTACACTACAAAGAGTGAATTTTACTCTGCAAATTTTAAAAATCAATCAGGATGCTGGGGAACTCAGATGAAATGCAGTGACAAATGAATCTCACTGTATTACAAGCATGTGACATAGCCACACATAATGGGTGGGGATGAAAGGTCCTGACCTAAGTTACAGTGGAAGACAGTGTTTTGATGGGATACTGTAAAACTAAAGTAATGTACACAAACACTCTACTCTAGGTGGTAAGTTTGTTTTTCATAAGGGTATGGATTAGCAATTCTGAAACTAGTTGACACATTAGGAAATATATTGTAGCTAACTGGAGTTAAATTTCTCACTGTTGGTCAAAGAAGTTAAAAATAAACAAAAGGAGAATGCTAGAATAAACTCTGTGGTGCTGGATAGGAGTTGGAAGTATCAGTATGAATCCATGTCACTTCTAATATAGCTATCCAGATAGATGGATAGATTGATAGATGAATAGATAGATGTGTATACCTGTGTTTATATTCATACATACATTTCCAGGCTCTGCTGAGAGGGTCCAGAAGCACTGACACCCTAGTATCAATGAGCACACTTAGCTCCCAGATCTTGGTTTCCAAATATCATTCTCCAATAAAAAGAACCAGGTTTTCTTGGAGAAATGGCTAATTCTAGGGTGGAGATGGAAAATACAATATGAACCTGGACCATCTTGTAGTGTCAGAAGTAGGAAAGTGCTTTAAATAAAACACAGCAAATGATGAGATGTGTCAAAAGGAATCAATCTGAAAGACTTCTCAATGGCTCAAGCTGGAAAACTGTGAGCAACATAATAAATAATGGTAGCATTGGATTATTATACAGAGAATAAAATAAATATCCATGAGTCTATACTGACATAAAATAGATTAAATAAGAAAGGAAGAAAGAAAGAGGAATAAAAAAGAATAAGAGAAAGAAAGGAAGAAGGACGGGAGAAGGAGGGAGGGAATCTTCCTCACAGAATTCCAAATAATAAATGTGGCTGGATAGCATGAAATAGAGAATCGCCACTAGAACACCACAGTAATAATTATTGTGGGTAAGGCTGACTGATGAATGCAAAAACTGTGGGTGAAATTAAAAAAAAAGAATACGTTTGCAGAGCCTCAAATCATCTGCCTCAAAATATATAACTTTTTTATGTTAATTACTTTAAAAGACCTATGACTATTGAAAGCAAAAATTATAACACTGTATTGTGGGATTTATAACATGAGAAGATGTAAAATTTATGATAACAATAGCACAAAGGACAGACAGAGGTAAATGGAACTGTTCTGTAGCAAGTCTTCCATATTTTACATTGATTAAACTGGTGCACTATTAAGTCTAGGTAGGCTGTGATATGTTAAAGATGCATATTGTAATCTGGACCAACCACTAAAAAATGCAAAGGTGTGTCACTTAAATGCTAATAAAGGAATTAAACAGCATACCAAAAAACGTTTGTACAAGACTGTTCACAGGAGATGACCTGCACGTCCCCAGGACGAAGAAGAGCCCACTGCGACGCATCCACAGAGCAGAACGCCCTCAGCTGTGCCGAGGAGCAAACGCTGACACACACATGCTGGGAGAGACTCATCAACCTCGTGCCGAGGGAAGCAAGCTGGACAGAAAACAATACACGTGTGATGATTTCAGCCGAGATGAACCTATGCTGAAAAAACCAGAACAGTGGTTGCCTCGGGGGAAGGAAGAAATTGCCTAGGAAGGAACAGGAAGGAGTTTTCTGGGGGTGATGGAAATATCCTGTTCTTAAAGGGGTGAAGGTTATATGGGCATGTTTATTTGCCAAAAATGTAAGGTTGAGATTTGTGCCTTTCAGTGTGCGTACTTCTTACCCCCCCACACACACAAAGGACTAAAAGAATAATAAAGTGATGTGGGAATGGGATGGAGTGTGGAAGAAACAAAAATGGCAGATGATTAGTAGTTGTTGAAGCTGGGTGACGAGCCTACTATGCTGTTTTGTTTATTTTGTATATTGTTTAAATTGTTCTGTAATAAAACACTTGTATAAGAAGACAAACTCGATATATAGTGTTCGCTGGTAAGGTGTCAGCTACCTTTGGGGAGGAAGGAGGGAGAAAGGGATTGTCGGGGCCTGAGTGAAGCTGGTGCTAGTTCTTGGTCACACAAGTGTGTTCACTTTGTAATAATTCTTTGAGGTTTACATGGATGACTTCTGCGTATATTTCTATACGCATGTTATACATCAATAAACATTTTAAATCCGGTATATTTGCAAAAAGATCCTAACTCAATATCTCAGAATAACAGCAGTGTTTTGTTTTAAAGTGGAACACGTTCACTCATGATATCATCAGATGGATTTTAATACTCCCAAGTATCTAGTAATGCCCTCACCCTTGAGTGGCCCCCCTGGGTGGTTCCATTTTTGCCTCAATTTGGCAAGTGGCATGGCTTTGAGTTTTTATGATGGGTATGGGCCCTTAAGGTGGGTGGGTTCCAAGGGGAGGATCTCTGCAGCGACCCTGATCACGAGGTCCAGAGGGAGGAACATGGCAGGCTGGATGGATGGAGGGGATGGTAGGACAGATGGCCTTGAAAAGGCAAATTCCAGGATCCCATGCACCTGGTATTTCTATTTTAGATATTGAATTTACATTTCAAATACTGGCCAGGGAGCTTCCACCAGGGCTGCAAGCAACCTCAGCAATAGCCAGGCTGGTGAGCCCCACCCCTACCTGAGTACTGGCCCCAAAGGATGCAGCCCAACCACACTGCACAACTCTGGGGGATTGGCAAGGCATGGAGAGATGACATTGTATAGAGAAGAGGCGGAGTAGAAGGTGGGGTGTAGAAGCAGAGGGGCGTGGGCCAGGGGTGGAGGGACAGGTGGGAGTGGGGTCCCCTAGCTGTGTATGCTTGGTGCTTTTGTCTCTTAACCATTCCCTGCTGGGAGCTTGCAGGACAGCAGGACTACAACTCCCAAGATGCTCTGGGCACGGGGCGGTGTCTAGCCCTGGGGGGAGGAGCAGGGCTGTGAAGGCTTGCCTCAGGGCAAAACCGCCATTGACTCAGGACTCTGGTCCTGCACCCGCTCCAACTGGACTGAGTCCCGGAGGGATGTGACGGGACGAGAGGGACCAGGGAGTTAGGAGGGTGTGGCAGCTGCATGGGCAGCTGCGGGCCTGCAGCGTGCAACTGCTTTTGTCCAAAATTGAAGCTGAACTCATGCCTCTTCCCCACCGCCTCCCTCCGTTGCTTGATTCCTCCTCCCCCCTGTGTGCCTGTGGGTCTTTCCACAGCCTCCTACCTAGTCCAAGACCAGGTGCTTCTCTAAAGTGCTTATGGGAACTGGTTTGACATCCCAGAAACTTTCCACTTTGCCTGCTGCCCTCTGCCTTCTCCAGCCAAAGTGCCATCATTTCATCAGCTTTTGGGAGACATTCGCCCTTGTGGCCCCTCTTGCAAGCCCAACTGAAGAGTTTGCAGGGTGGTAACATTGGCTGTTGCTTGCCTTTTTCGCAGATGTGGAAGTTGAGGCATGTGTGAGGTTACTCACTGGTTTCCCCACAATCCACTAAGAGCAGAGGAGAACAAATCAATTCCCAGGCAAGTATCTAGTAGGCCGTTTTCACCAACCCATTCCAGTGCAGAGGCCTCCAAAACAGCATCCTTAAGATGAGAATAGCTTAAGTATTTTGCCCTTTAGATTGATCACCTAATCTCAGCTCAGGCCTGAGTGGCCAGTCTCTCAGGGACATGGGTGGTGATTCTGATCCCTCAGGAAGAGACCAGTGGTCCAGCTTTGCGAGAGGGATATTCGTGGTAGACAGCACCTGGGCAGCATTTGAAACCCGTCAGCTTTAACATCTCTGTTTTGGATTCAGGCAAGTTTCCCAGATAAACACACCTTGGGATAGTCAGATGTACCGTATTCTTTAAAAATTGATTACATCAGTGAAAAGAACAGAACATAAAATATCCTGCTCATTTGCAAAAGATAAAATGCAAGCAAGACTTTCTTGTTAATTTTTTTCTGCTCATTCTCTTGGCTGTACTGTACGCTTGAATGCAGAAACAAAAAACTTGAATTGCCGTATTCTCTTTTCCTGAGATTAGTAAATTAACTTAAAAGTCTTATTGAAACCTGTGGAGGAATGATTAGCAGTTTTTCTGATTTATGTCATCCTTAAAAGTCTGGGCGTTGATTTAAATGAAAACAAGTCCTTGTTTATATCAAACACCCCAATAGGTTACATTTCCGATTCCTGAATGTGTAATATTATCAAAACAACTGGAAAACCTGGTCATCGAAACTAGACCCTGTCACTTTGTCAAGAATTTGCCTCTTTATGAATTAATGACACATGAATTCTTCAACATTTTTGTAAAGAAAGGATGAGAATCTCTGCAGTGTCTCTGAATGTGGCAAGACAGGGAATTCTCGTTAGACCGCAACCTCGGGTTCTTCTCTCGTGTTCAACAGGCCCGGGTGGTAGTCCGTGTGGTCAGGTGCAGCACCGCTCCCCAGCCCCCAGTGTTCCATCCTACTCTGGCCTGTGACCTCTTCAGGGGGTTCTGATGACACTCGTCCACAAGTGTTGGAAGGAGACATTGTAACGTGAGGATATTCCTCATCTTGAAACAAGAATTAATTGAGAGGAAAGTCTCTGGGTCTGTGTGCTCCGATGCACTGCTGTTGGGGTGTGGCTGCAGTGACCACTGTGCTCCCAGCAGTCCCCACAATGGCTGCCTCATACATTTGATCTTCTGGTGCAACCACAGCAGCTGTTGACAGAGCTGGGCGCTCACCATGGTTAAGTGTCTTCCATCAATTTTGTGGCTCTGACCCTCCTCTGATCAGCCCCTTCTCATTCCTAACTGCTGCATTGATTGCTTTGTAGTTGTTTCCTAGGAGCCACTGTGTGTAACTGGATTTCACAGTGTCTTTAGGGACCCACCTTCACTACACGAGTCACTGTACAACAGCCACTTATCCTGGTGTAGCCCATGTTCGTCCTCTAAAGTGGAGCTGTGAAGAACCCTGCTTACTCGGAGCTCCTCTCATTCTCATGCTGCTGGGGCTGCTTATGAAGCTGGGCATCTCGTCTTTGGTCTCATCACATTATTCTTTTCATCGATTATTCTGAAGTCGGATACGACTTTGTTAATAATGTGACACTGGCTGTCACAGGCACTTCTATGTATCTTCCTCAACAGCTCTGTGAAGTATGCCTGTGATCCCCATTTTACAGGGGGGACACTGAGGCTCAGAGAGGTCGAGTAGCTTCCTTCACACAGTTTCTTGGTGCATTTTGAGTCTCCACCTGGAACTCCGCCTCTCAGGTGTGTGCACTTAGCTGGTGTTCCACTTTGTCCCTCTCTGCCAGCCTCACCAAAGGCACACGGCCCATCCTGAGTCCATTGTCTGCTAGTTGGCAGTCACCCTGCACAAACAGGCCCTGGGTGGGGAGTGGACTAGCAGGGCGTGGTCGTCCGGCCTACCCTGGGCAGATTCTAGGTTTATTGCAAGAGCTGGAGTAGTGGAAGATACTGACCGTCACTCACCTGCAAGGTTTCTTATGTAGAAATACTCCACTGACTTTTTACAGGTGTCATGTCTTTTTGTCTTCATTGCTCCTCTGGGCTTTCTCCTACAGTCCGTGTTGTGCAGTAACATACAGTACAGAGACTGGTGAACATAATATTGTTGCCCTGCACCAAACGGTCACATCATTCATTTTTCTAATTATGAAAGAATTACATACTTCGTAAAAAAAGGCAAATTACACAGATCTATGTAGAGTAAAGTGAAACCTTCCCCTTCCATCCCCTTCCCTGCACACTCACTCCCCTACTCAGAAGGAACTATTGTTAAGAGGTGGCAGCTTATTCTTCTGGACATTTCCTATGAATTTATAAATACACATAAAGATTTTTTTAACATAAATAAATTACATAACTACATCGTTTTGCAGCTTGCTGTTTCCCAAAACATATATCATAGACGTCTCTCCTTATCAGTGCACGTCCCTCTAACTTAGCTTTTTAGAAGTTTTAGAGCTACTCCAAAGAACAGGAATACCATGATCTGTATATTTCTTCTTTGATAGAGATGGGGTTATTTCCAGTTTCACTATTATACATAATGCTGCAGTAAGATCCTTGTATGGAATTTATTACACTGCTATTCAACTGCTCAATTTGCTTGGTTCCCTTTTAGTCAGAGACTATGATATATTTTTAACAATTTTATGGGAATTGTTTTATAGGGAAATTAATTTTATCTCTGAATCAAGACATTTATGGGGAAACTGGAGTTCAAGGTCATCCATCTCAGTATTCTGGAGAAAAATCATGAAACTTAGAAGATATTATGCTAGCTGCATCACATTCTAACAAGTCACGTTAACAATTTAAAGTTGAATGTTTGGGCTGGCCCGGTGGCGCAAGCGGTTAAGTGCGCGTGCTCCGCTGCGGCGGCCCGGGGTTCGCGGCGGCCCGGGGTTCGCGGGTTCGGATCCCGGGCACTCACCGACGCACTGCTTGTCAAGCCATGCTGTGGCGACGTCCCATATAAATTGGAGGAAGATGGGCATGGATGTTAGCCCACGGCCAGTCTTCCTCGGCAAAAAGAGGAGGATTGGCAGATGTTAGCTCAGGGCCGATCTTCCTCACAAAGCAAAAATAAAAAACAAAATAAATAAAATTGAATGTTAGTATAGCCTTACAGTCTTTGTTCAGAAGAAGGATGACATTTTCTTGTCTTGAAAACTTCTGACTCCAGGGGCTCTCAGTTGGGCTTCAGAGAGGATAAGATGTTGGTGTTGTATCTGTTTCTCTTCAGCTGTAGGCTGCATCTTCTAAAGATCATAGAATTGAACATGGTCCAATCTATATATATGATTTGGGTCAAAAATTCAAAGTAATGAACCCAAGATAGGAATCTATAACTTTGGTTCATTTTTAAAGTTTTTTATTTATTTATTTTTTCCCCCAAATCCCCAGTAGATAGTTGTATGTTATAGCTGCACATCCTTCTAGTTGCTGTATGTGGGACGCGACCTCAGCACGGCCGGAGAAGCGGTGCGTCGGTGCGCACCCGGGATCCGAATCCGGGCTGCCAGCAGTGGAGTGCGCGCACTTAACTGCTAAGCCACCGGGCCGGCCCTATAACTTTGGTTCTTAATGAAGAATTTCCTTTGATATCCTCAAGTCTCTGTGATTACTAGTAAAAACTCACCTGTGGATGAAGAGATGTGGTTCTGCTGGCAATGTCTGGCTTGAACATCTATAGTTAAGGCTGCCACATCCCTAGGTAGATTAGACTTGACCTCTCCATGACCTCTGCCCTTGTTCTTTGACGTGGGAAAAATAAGAATTTAAAAAAACTGTTGTTACTAGCACTGAATGCTAGAAATGCCCATTAAAGAGTGAGTTTGATTTGGTAAACCAAAGGGAGTATAAGCAGAAGAAAATCTTTAATATCTATGAAATTTCAAGAAGTTCTAAATTTTTTAAATGTAACTCTATTTTTGCAACAATGCAAAATGTATATATATGAATGAAATATCCCTCTGTCTATTTCTTAACTTGTTTCCATTGATTTGATGGATTTATCCTCTAATCAGGATTCCAAGTGTGAAAGAACATCTTGGTATTTCAAAGAAAAGAAGCCATTGATATTTGATTTGCTTTTAGCTCGGCATCCTACAGGTTTGAGGAATAAATTATCATGTAATGATACAATGATTCTGAAATCTAATTGTTAATTAGAGGAGTGTAAGGGATGATTGAATAGTGGTTCATCTCCATGGTCAGGGGTATTGTACACATGGACATGTAAACACGAATCAGGAAGCTGCTTCAGCCCCGTGACATCGCTGAGAACCACAGTGCAGGAGGATCTAGGGGCACAGCCCTTTGCCTCGATCTCCTGGGTTACATGTAGATCCAGAGGTCTTGACAGTGGCTTCAGAGCAGCTAACTTTTGTCTATTTCTCCCCTTCCTTCTCTCCAGCTTATCTCAAACAGTCCTGACTACCATGTTTTAAAGTAAGGCCAATTATAGTTATTTACATGAGCTTCTTGTTCATTATTGAAGAGTAATAATCAGGCATAACATTAAATATCATTTAATCTACCTAAATAAATTTGTTGTACCTTTTAATTGATTAGAACACTAAAGTTGGTTCAGAGTTTGATATTCACCAAGTGCGTTAATCTGCTTACAACTGCCATGTGCCTCACTCCTCTTAGAAGTGTATCATTGGCCCATCACAAGATTTTAATGACTCAAATCATCATAAATTAAGATAATGCACTCTCTTTTTGATGACCGGGAAGCACATGGGTCCATTTTAGAAATATGCCCATCTGTCTTTTCTCCCCATGGGAAGTTTCTTGTCACTAGGTCTCCAGTGGCTTGCACAAGCCCTAGGTCTGTAATAGCTTGGTGCCTCTCCTTCTACTTGGGGTAGAAATAAAAGAGGTCAGAGAGACTTATTAAAGTTTTGGTTGCATGAAGTCTTCTATGAAGACCATCCATACATATTGTTCTGGATAGCTCTCTGTTCCTAAGACTACTAGTTATTTTAAGGGCTTGTCAGAAACCGTGAAAGATCTGATGTTTTACCTTACCTGCAAACCAATAAGTTAGCCTACAATGGTCTTACAGATGCTGGCAAAAGTCAAGAGACCCATGCGTCAGAGACAAAGGACTTAATGACACAACAATAGCGGTGGCTAGAGTATCAGCATTTGCACCAATTCAATAAATCTCACTTCCTACAGGGTGATACACAGTGGGCCAGGTGACATGCAGAGAGATGCAAGATCTCAGAGCCTAAGGAACTCAAATCTTTGATAACGGGCAGGATGTCTGCTAACCTTTGCCCTGGGGGCGGGGGGTGTTATTTTTATTATACTGGGCAGTAAGCCAGGCTGCCCTTTGCTCCAGAGGAGGCCACTATTTCTATCTTCCAAGGCTGACAGCTCTACACACATCCTTGAAAAGACAGCCTGGTTTTACTGGCTTTCAAAGATAAGCTTGAGTGAGACTTGATCATCATTCAGTTCTTCTGTGTCCTGTTTTGAGATTGTGCAAATATGTTCTTTTCTCTGTAAAGTTCACTAACTTTATTCATACATAAGAGATGCTTTTTGTTTTATTTATTAAGTTGAAATTTTCTTATTAGAGAAAATGATGAAACTATTATGGGTTGGATGTGAAAGTATGTTTTTTCAGGAAAAATGTGAAAGTAGATCGGTGTTCGCAGAACTTTGCCACAAGGAGCTGATAGCAACTTAAATGATTTTAATTTGAATACTGTTTTGTACAACTTTCTTCCATCTTACATCATCCTCTCTGCTTCCTGTAATTCCCATATGGGAATGGGGCAGTTTCAGGGATTCACTGAACTCATATACAGTATTCAAATGGTTTTGTCTGTTGTGGTTTTTTAATTGAGATAAAGTTGACATACAACATTAAATTAGTTTCAGCGGTACGACATAATGATTCAATGTTTGTATATATGTTGAAATGATCACCACAATAAATCCAGTTAACATCCGTCACCATATAGAGTTACAAATTTTTTCTCTTGTGATGAGGACATGGCATATTTCAAGGTGCAGAAGAATCAACGATGATGTCATACATTTCCATAGACAGCTTGATGAATTTGGACTTAAGCATACACCCTTGAGACTGTCACCACCATCAAGGCCACAAACATATCCATCATCTCCCAAAGTTTTCTCTCACCTCCTTTATTACTATCATTCTGTTGTAAGAACTCTTAATATCTACTCTATTAGCAAATGTAACGTATGCAATACAGTCTTGTTAGCTGTAGGCACTATGTCGTATCCTAGATTTCCAGAACTTATTTATCTTGATAACTGAAACTTTGTATCTTTGAACATCAGCTCCCCATTTCTCCATCTCCCCAGCCCCTGGCAACCACCATTCTAACCTCTGCTTGTGTGAGTTTGACTATTTTAACTTCCACAAATAAGGGAATATTTGCCTTTCTCTGTCTGCCTTATTTCACTTAGCACAATGTCTTTTAGGTGCATTCATGTTATCAAATATAGCAACAATTCCTTCTTTTTTCAATGTTGAAGAATATGCCATTTCTTTATCCCTTCATCCATCAGTGACGTTTAGGTTACTTCCATATCTTGGCTATTGTGAATTTGCTGCAATGAACATTAGAGGGCAGATATCTCTTTGAGACCCTGATTTCAATTCCTGTGGGTGTCTACCAGAAGTGGGATTGCTGGATCATAAGCTAGTTTTCACTTTTGGAGGAAATTCCATACTGTTTTCCATAATGGCTGTACTAGTTTACATTCCGACGAGGTTTCCTTTTCTCCACATCCTCACCAACATTTGTCATCTTTAGTTTTTTTGATAATCGCCATCATAACAGGTGTGAAATGATAGCTCATTGTGGTTTTGATTTGCATTCCCTGATTTGTGATGCTGAACAACTTTTCATACACCTTCTGGCCACCTGTATGTCTTCACTGGAAAAATTTTACTCTGGTCCCTTGCCCATTTTTAAATTGATTTGTCTTTTTGTTTTTGAGCCAAACAAAAAAAGAGAACAAAATTTCCAGGCATTATGGGTGCTTCCCAGTTGATGCAGATGGCTTTGTATTTACAGTGGTACAAAAAGATCGTGTTTCGTGCTTTTTCTTCAGCTTGTCATAAGACCAGCAGTAGCTGTGGCACGGCAGATAATCGGGATGTTCTGGGTTTGGAGGTTTACAAAATAAATGAGTGGTAAGGAATTTTTTATTTTTCCAAGGAAATTATTGTGATCATAGTCCATGGAATCCAGGATTGATAGGTGTAGGAGGAAATTAAGGTGAGAATCGTTGATCTGGCATTACTACTGATCTTGAGGGACAGGTATCTACTGTATGAATGTTTGAATAAAAATATTAGAGATCAGGCATCTGTGATGGGTGAATATGTTTTCTGAGTTGTTTACTTTTGAACATAACCATTTGGATTATGTGAACATCTGGGATATGGGAGTAAGTTGCTAACAGGGGGTGGTTGATAACGTCACTATTGATTTAACCTCTATGAACACAAAGTGGTCAATGGATTAAGCAAATGAGTAGACAGAAAACACAGAAATGGTAAGATTTGGGATTTAGTAAAGGACTGGGGGCCGACTGTCCTGAGAGGGAGTGCCAGGACTTGTGCGGTTGAGAGTGACAAGGAAAAGAAGAGAATAGACTAACACTCAAACAAGGAGGGCGTGTTAACAGGATGGAGGGGGAAATGATCTGGAGGAGCCTTGAGTTTTGACCTTGAGCTTTCTGTTCTTGATGCAAATCTGCCTGATGACATCCCAGGACACAGGTCAGATCTATCCCGAGTGCGTAGAGGGAGGGTGGAAGTACAAAACAGCCAGGATAATTGTCCTAAAAAGGCAGGCCTCTTTTATCATTTGACCCAGTTTCATGGTTTGTTTTTATAGGGTAAGAGGAAAAGAAGGATGGTAAGTCACGTCTTCACAGAAGAAGCAGCGTAACTGTGGGAACCAGTCCAAACCAAAGCCTGGTTTAAGCATTTCCATTCTTTTGAGGTTGTCCAGTGACATATTCAAGAGGCCAGTTACTAGAATCCCATCCCATCCTGGCAATTTCTGGTCTCTGAGAGGACAACTTGGACCAGCCCCACCAGATCTGCTGGCCCGAGAGACCGCAAGGACTCCAGGCCTGCAGCAGTGCATGACAACACGTAAGTCCTTTCAATCTTGCCAAAACGTTGTAAAAACTTGCACCTAGTCACACAGGTGAATCCCTGCCAGGTGTGCTCGCAGGTGGTCTGCATTCCAGGTCCCATTCCCACTCCTGCTGGTCTTCAGATTTGGCAGAGATGATTCCAGGAACTGATCTGTGCATTCCACAGCTCCACTGTGGAGGTATCAGGAAGGAGGAAAGGGCAGTGAAGAGCACAGGAGCGAGACTGGTGATAGCACTGATGGCGGACACACTTGCTAGCAAGGCAGAGAAAGTGAGGGTCTAAGAAGGCCGTCCTGACAGCAGATTAAATGGAGCAGGCACCTCAGTGAGGTCTCTTGGCAGCGTCCCTAATGTTTCCTTGCTTTGAGCTCTTGAAACTTTAAAATATATTGATACTTTTCTTTTATTAAACTCTGCTTCGAGACATAGAAAATATAGACAACAGTTTCTTTCTGAGGTGAGAGGTTGAGTTTCAGGTGAGGAGAGAAAGATCTTCCTTTTTCATGCTGTTCTCTCATTTTCCTTTACTATGTATATTATTTATTTGTACTTTAAAGTCAGCAGCGAGTTATCAATGTCACGGGATGATTCAGTTTTTCCCCTCACAGTCACAGTAAAACCTACTAAAAATGGATTATTCTTTTTGTATAATATTCCAATAGATTCCAAAATATTATTTCAAACGCACTTTTGTGTCTATGTTCTCAAATTAGATATTTACTTCTTGGTCTCCATTTTTCTGTTCTCTGTTGCATGCTAATTCAGAGTTGCATCTAAGGAAATACCAGATTTCCCTTAGTTTTTTAGATCCATATGTGTTGGAAATTTGATTCATGGAGATGAACATGGCAGTTGGGGGATCGTGCGATTATCAAAAGAGATCTTTTCAGCATCAATAATGCGGAAAGAACCCACTGCTTGTTGGGATTTAATTGTCTATTTGAGGGATCAAGCTTTCACTGTTGGCTCTTCTCTTTCTCTTTGGAGAGAAAGTACAGCCTTCCCAGTCTTTCCGTTACCAAATCACTTTCCTGGGTGGCTGTGCCATGTCAGGAAGGGCTTGGGATGCTGGGAACCAGGATTCATTTTCAGCTTCTGGTTGTCCTGAGAAGGCTTCCCTGGCAGAGTGCAGCCTGTGTGTCTGGGTGACACTTGCAGCCATCAGAAATGAGGGGATAACTCACAAATGCCAAGCGATTCATCTGGTCCTTGTCTTACAGGGTGTTCCCAAGGGATGAGGTTCAAAATGCCACTTGGTAACCATTTGAAAGCTCCTAGTCATGGGGTGGGTTCTCGGTGCGAGCTCAGAGCAGTGTCTGTTCACCACCAGATGGGAAGCATTTCAGTATTTTAATTGGTAAGGCTGTGTTCATGCACGTCCATGGACCATCGGTTCAGTGGCATTCCCTGCTGTAGCCCCCCACACCTCTGTCGTGCGTCATCTTTGAAAGCTCCAAACAGTGTTCACACTCCAGCAGGTGGTGGTAATGTAACCACAGCACAGGACTGGGGACAAAAACACAAAAACCCAGGGGCAACACAGTTTATGGGCTCAGGCCCAATTGCCCCATTTGGACGAGTTGGTAACACCAACACTTAGTGTGTAAACTGGAGGATTGTCCAAGACCATGGACCTCAGAATGACACGGGCTCAGAAGTCACCTTGGACAGCAAGGGACAGTGTGAGGTCACTCACTGACCAGGATTATGGTCCCTTATACTGGCCAAGTAGAGCTCACCCGGGATCCATCGAGGGAGGAGGCTTGGGGCCTTCTGGGGAATTTCTGCCCTAAAGGGAATTGCATAAGGAAGGCAGGGGTGCTGAAAATCCTAGTTCACAGGGAGCAGTCATGTTTATGGAACGAGACCCAGCAGTAGCCTTAAAAGCTGCGTCACAAATCTTTCCGCCTGGATACAAAACAAGCAGGAGAAGGAATTCAGAGTCCTGGACAAGGATCCCAGCAGGATTCAAATCCAGGTCAGGGGTGAACAGGGAGCTCCTAGAGGGGCCTCAGGAGCGAGGTCCTGTCTGCCTTTAGTCCATTTGCAAATGAGCTTCCTTGGGCCTTGTCCTCTCAACGTGAAAGTTTTGATCTTTTTACATTGTTTTCATCACTTAGAGCTGATGCAATTCCAGAGATTCAACTAGAAAACTACAAGTTCCTAAAATTTAGTCAAAAGAAATCTCAAAAAGAGGAGCAGAAAAAGTTCCCTGTTCCTCAAGAATGGAGAAAGGCAGCCCCTGCCTGTGGCACGACGTTGTCCTGGGTAGTGCTATTTTAAAGACACCCACATTTCAGTGGTTGTTGCTCTGCCTGTGAAAGTACCTTCAACCTTAAAATCCCAAGAGAAAGGGTGGGGGCCATGTCTGCTCCTGGAGGAGCTGAATGATACTGAAATGAACTGATCTTCGGAATTATGGGGACTTGGGAGTGTCCCCACTAAGCAGGGAAGGGGCTGGCCCTTCTCCCTTCGCCCACAGACAATAAGCTGATGAACCCAGAAGAATTCGTGATTCAAGGAGAAATGTGAGATTCAGTGTCTCACTTACATGCCTACAGAAAGCGACAGAACCACACCACAACTCCCAGCTCTAAAGGGAACAGGACTTTAATATAATATTCAAATAGGGCATTTATTATTTACAACAAATAACTACTGTCCCTCCCCAATGGGTGAATAGGTGCTGGGGTAGAGACATCAGGGAGCTGGGGTGGGGTCGTCCCCTCTCTCTTGGGTTTCAGGAGACCTCAGAGATCAGCTTACAATGCTCCCCTTCCCGTCAGGTGGGAGGAGCTGGCCCAGTGCATCGAAAGCCTCCCAGCTGTGTCCCCGCTCCTGAGGATGGGGCTGTGATCGGCCACTGGTACAGGGCTCGGTGTTGGGGCCTGGGGACTGAGTAGAAGAGTCGGGTTACCCTGGGGGGCCTCCCTCAGAATCATGGCCCCCACCCTGTCCCCACTGCACTGAGTGCTCCAGACTCTGTGCTCAGTGCTGTCAGCCACCAGTACCCCATTTGTCCCTGCCACGCAAGAGATCATTTGGTATCACCTATTTCACAGAGGAGGAAACGGAGTCTCAGGAAGCTGAAGAGAGTCACCCCAGTCACAGGACTGCTCAGTAGTGGAGCTGGGATCCCAGTGCCAGCTGTCCAACTCCCCAAGGGCACGTTTAGCCCGAAGCTTTACTGAACCCCTGGGAGTCAGTCACCACGGCCCAGACACTCACTCACCCCTGACCTTAATGATGGCGGGTTCTTCTTATCCTTGAGTATTCTTCTGGCCAACTAGGTCTGGGGGGTCCAACTGGCAGGACAGGCTGTAGCTCCAGGACAGAAAGGCACCTGTGAGCCTACCAGGAGACACACCTCAGGTGTCCCCCCACTGCCTGCCCAGCAGCTGGAGTCTAGGAGTCCCAGAGGTCGCCATGCAATAAGACCTGGGGCTGAGTGGGGGGCCACGGAGACAGGCTCTCTGGACTGGCCAACAGGGAGCGTCCACCCCTGCCCTCACCCAACTCCTGCCCGGCCTCACCTATCATTCTCGTTGAGCAGCTCCATGTCCTAGAACCAGGCCCCAAATCGCTCCTCGGGCTCTAGGTTGTAATTCTTTGCAGCCACCTGGAGCAGAAGGATCGCCCTCATGACTGGGTATTCCTGGGACCAGAGGGAAGGAGAGGATGCAGATAGGGCCTGGGTGGGGGATGCTTCATGGACCTTGTGGGTGGTGAGGAGTGGGGCAGGGGACCATCCTGGGAACCCTCCTTCCCTCCAGTTCCATCCAGGCTCTACCTGTTCTCAGAATGGGAATAATCAGCCCCTCCTCCAGGATGTTTTCCTTGATGTCATCTTCCCCTCAACCCACCCGCCAATTGGTTGGGTCTCCCACTTCTCTGTTATCAAACTCTTCCACTAAATGTAAGATACAGGGGGTGGAGCCAGGGACTGTTCTGCCCAGAGGGTCTCTGATTTCCTCCTCCTTCCCCTCCCCTGCAGGCAGTGCGGCAGCTGTTCACTTCAGTCCTCTTCTCAGGTTGATCTCATTCCCCTGGAAGGCAGAGAGCCAGAGTCCATCAGACAGGGCCCTCTAGCCTGACTAGACCCCTAGGCCCACCCCTTCTCATGTTGCACTACTGCCAGGTCCCCAGAGGGGGCCGGGCATGCACAGAAAACAGGACTTGGACCTAGGCTGGGATCTGGGCTCCAGAGAAGCAGGACATGGGGGAGAGGCTGAGGGACCTGGCAGCACAACCCTCTCTGATGACAGACTTGGAGTCTGAGGCCTCAGGCAGAGGGGACTGCTCAGCCACTTATGTGCTGCCTGACTTGGAGGGGTCTGACATCTCTCTCCCTCCATGGGCAGCGTGGGAGGGAGAGGCTGCGTCCAGCTCAGATAAAACCTCAAGCAGCTGTGCCGTCAGGCAGATCTGAGCTTCCCCAGCCTGAGGAACCAGAATGGGTGTCTCAGGTGGAGCCTCTGTTCACTCATCCCTAAGATGGGCCTGATGCTCCAGCTCTCAGGGGTGGCTGAGAGGCTCTTATGACAGGAGATGTGCCAAGTGCTGAGAGCTCAGAGCTCAGTTCGGGGGCTCCCCATCCCAAGGCTCAGGATCCTGGTCCTCCCTGCCTGGTCCTCAGGTGCACCCATCTCGAGATTATCACCCATCAGCAGGTGCAGCATCAGCAGGTGACCAAGGAAAGTGCCAAGATAGGGGACGACACTTTGTGATATCGGGGTGTGGGTGGGATGAGTCCTTGCTCTCAAGTCAGCCCCCTGCAGAGCCTCCCCTGAAAAGTCCTCACCCTCAGCCTCCTGGCCCACCCCAGGGTTCCCACGGGGAGCAGCCAAGACCCTTAGCAGCCTCCCCTCAACTCCTCCTCCTTTCACAGCCCAAGAAAACCACACTCCTCCTCCTCACCTCCCAGGGCCGGCTTCTGGCAAATCACAGGCTGTGCAGTCCCTGGCCCTCCCCACAACAAACCCATCCTGCACCAGCTCTTCCAGGCCCTCACCCCGGTCACTTCTACTGGGGGATTCAGGCACTGTGGCAGCAAGAGGAAGGGGCCTCCTCTCTTGATTTGAGGGCCTCCAGCTGGGAGGGCAGAACCCCTCCCCCACAGGCACACTCACCTGCTGCTGCTGCTGCTTCTCCTGCACTCTCTGGGGGCTGATCTGTGGGGGGGCAAACGTGGAGGGCCTCTGCTGCCAGGGTCGAGGTGAGTGTCAGTAAGACCATAGTCCCCTCACTCCATTTCTCTCCAGCACCGCTGGCCTCTGACCGTGGACATCTGACTCCAGGCATCTGGTACCAATAGCACTCCATCCTCCAAGGTGTTGTGATCCTAGAACAAGCCAAGCTCCAACTCTCACTCTGGGTGTGAGCTTGGGCTTTGGGCCAGGCCTCCCCGAGCCTGTTTCCTCATCTGGAAGGTGTGAGAATTCCAGCTACCTCACAGGTTCTCCTGAGGACTCAGTGTCACATGACACTGTTCTCGCCCTCACTCTTCCAGGTGGATCAGGCAGAAAGCTCCCACAGTCCTTTCTTCCCTCTTACCTCATCACCCCCTTGTGTGGCCTGCAACTGAGGCTCAACTTGGGGAGGACTGGCCCCCAAGTTCACTCTCAGCTTTCAGGGTTCAGTTTGGACTGAGAGCCTGAGTTTCTTTCTGTCTGTTGGCCTGGGCAATCTCGTGCTTCTCTCCTCTCTAGGCGTCCACATTGGGCAGCCCAAAAACACTGGTATTTGATTCCTCAGTTACAGGGATTCGACAGAGTGAGAGAGAGAGAGAGAGAGATGGGACATGAAAGAGGGAGTAAGAGGAAGTGAGAGACTTTTTTAGTTAAAATTTAGACAAGACATCCCATCACTTTGGCTGTTATTATGTTAAGAAGCCAGTTACTAACTACTTAGTGGTTCCACTGGGATGGCTATACCATGGGTGGCGCTTACTAGGTACCACTGTGGAGATTGCCCACCTCGTATGCGAAGATGAGGCACTTGGGTCACATTCTCCATTAAACAGGAAACAATTGAATGGTTTTATGCCACAGGATGGCAGTATCTAAATTTCCATTAGTTTCAACCCCCTCATGATGCTGACCTGAAAATGAGGCCAAGTTCGAAGCGACTGTTCCAATATCACATTGCTAGAACCCAGGCCTGTTTTGAGTGGTGTTCTGTGCTACCTGTCACCCCTTCTTGTTATTCTTCCATCTCTAAGTTTGTGCCTTATGTACATGTGACACCAGCCCACAGGGGTAATAGATATTATGTCATATACACCGGGTGACATCCCTAGGAAGTAGATTCTAGCCTGATCCCCATGGTGCAGGTTTAGAGACTGAGGAGGACCTGAGAGGTACAGGGACTTTCTCAGGATGAAGAACTGGTAAGAAAAAGGAGGTCTGCATTCGTCTCTGTCTCCTCAAAGCTAAGACCCGACTTAGGTTTCCAGGGAGCTGTGGCTAGGGCTGTGTAGGCTCCTTGTGTACAGTTCAAGAGATGACATGGGGGAGGAGGGTTAGCAGCCAGGGCACAGGCGGCAGCTCTGGACAAGTCTGATTGAGGGAAGGGGCCCAGGTAAAGGAATCTTGAAAAATGACCTCACTTCCTTGGTCATAAACCTCAACAGATCTTAGAACTCTGGTAACCAGGCACCCACAGCCCCCAATTCAGCTCACTTGACTGGAGACAGTCAACAGGCAAAAATATTTTGTTGTTGTATCCCAAATTTTGGAGGATCTAGGCTCAAAAAAAACCAGAAAGAGAAACTTTTTGGTCGTTGCCGACGTTGGCTCAGCCCTCATCCCCGACGCCTCTGGACATCTGGCAGGAGGCAGTGAAGGGTAACACGGGGCAGCCCAGGAAAGGCTAGTGCAGGCCAGGACACAACTGTGATCCCACCTGATCAGCCCCACACCCCTTACACTTCATCGTGTGTGTGTGTGTCTGTGTGTGTTTGTGCAGAGGGGAGAAGGCAGGGTATGAGGGGTAGGCCATTCTTGGGCAGGAGCTGGTTGTTAGGTGTCGGAAGCATGGTGGGCCTGTCATGTTCATAGCCCAGGTCATGGCTGGCAGCATGAGAAGGTGAGCTCCTCTACTCTTATGTTACTGAGCCATAGAGGTTTCATCTCTTTTCCTGCCTGACCACAGTTCTTTGCAGGGATGTCCCTCTGTGCCTGAATTGAGGAGCAGACTTTCTCTTGGGGGTTGACCCCAGTGGCAGTGTGCAGGCAGCCCC